>NC_048265.2:29493774-29800025 GCF_005286985.2 Setaria viridis | reverse complement strand
TCTAGTGCATCATTAGGAAGATTGCATGCGTTCGTTGCGAACAAATCCACCCGAGTTTCGCTACCCGGGCAATAGTGCATTCGGGTGCCGAAATGCACCCGTTTTGCATCGTTTTTTCGTGCCGGAACCGAATGCCCACAAAACACTCCCAAACATGTTCTAGTGCATATTTAGGAAGATTGCATGCGTTCATTGCGAAACAATCCACCCGAGTTTCGCTCCCCGGCAATAGTGCATTCGGGTGCCGAAATGCACCCGTTTTGCATTTTTCGTGCTGGAACCGAATGCCCAAAAACACTCCCCAACATGTTCTAGTGCATATTTAGGAAGATTGCATGCGTTCGTTGCGACAACAATCCACCCGAGTTTCGCTACCCGGCAATAGTGCATTCGAGTGCCGAAATGCACCCGTTTTGCATCGTTTTTCGTGCCCGAACCGAATGCTCAAAAACACTCCCAAACATGTTCTAGGGTCCTAATTAGGAAGATTGCATGCGTTCGTTGCGAAAAAATCCACCGAGTTTCGCTACCCGGCAATAGTGCATTCGGGTGCCGAACTGCACCCGTTTTGCATCGTTTTTCGTGCCCGAACCGAATGCTCAAAAACACTCCCAAACATGTTCTAGGGTCTATTAGGAAGATTGCATGCGTTAGTTGCGAAAAAATCCACCCGAGTTTCGCTACCCGGCAATAGTGCATTTGGGTGCCGAAATGCACCCGTTTTGCATCGTTTTTCGTGCCGAAACCGAATGCCCCAAAACACTCCCAAACATGTTCTAGTGCATATTTAGGAAGATTGCATGCGTTCGTTGCGAAAAAATCCACCCGAGTTTCGCTACCCGGCAATAGTGCTTTCGGGTGCCGAAATGCACCCATTTTGCATCGTTTTTCGTGCCGGAACCGAATGCCCAAAAACACTCCCCAAACATGTTCTAGTGCATATTTAGGAAGATTGCATGCGTTCGTTGCGAAAAAATCCACCCGAGTTTCGCTACCCGGCAATAGTGCATTCGGGTGCCGAAATGCACCCGTTTTGCATCGTTTTTCGGTGCTGGAACCGAATGCCCAAAACACACTCCCAAACATGTTCTAGTGCATATTTAGGAAGATTGCATGCGTTCGTTGCGAAAAGATCCACCCGAGTTTCGCTACCCGGCAATAGTGAATTCGGGTGCCGAAATGCACCCGTTTTTCATCGTTTTTCGTGCAGGAACCGAATGCCCCAAAACACTCCCCAAACATGTTCTAGTGCATCTTTAGGAAGATTGCATGCGTTCGTTGCGAAAAAATCCACCCGAGTTTCGCTACCCGGCAATAGTGCATTCGGGTGCCGAAATGCACCCGTTTTGCATCGTTTTTCGTGCCGGAACCGAATGCCCAAAAACACTCCCAAACATGTTCTAGTGCATATTTAGGAAGATTGCATGCGTTCATTGCGAAAAAATCCACCCGAGTTTCGCTCCCCGGCAATAGTGCATTCGGGGTGCCGAAATGCACCCGTTTTGCATCATTTTTCGTGCCGGAACCGAATGCCCCAAAAACACTCCCAAACATGTTCTAGTGCATATTTAGGAAGATTGCATGCGTTCGTTGCGAAAAAATCCACCCGAGTTTCGCTACCCGGCAATAGTGCATTCGGGTGCCGAAATGCACCCGTTTTGCATCGTTTTTCGTGCCGGAACCGAATGCTCCAAAACACTCCCAAACATGTTCTAGGGTCTAATTAGGAAGATTGCATGCGTTCGTTGCGAAAAAATCCACCCGAGTTTCGCTACCCGGCAATAGTGCATTCGGGTGCCGAAATGCACCCGTTTTGCATCGTTTTTCGTGCTCGAACCGAATGCTCAAAAACACTCCCAAACATGTTCTAGGGTCTAATTAGGAAGATTGCATGCGTTAGTTGCGAAAAAATCCACCCGAGTTTCGCTACCCGGCAATAGTGCATTTGGGTGCCGAAATGCACCCGTTTTGCATCGTTTTTCGTGCCGAAACCGAATGCCCCAAAACACTCCCAAACATGTTCTAGTGCATATTTAGGAAGATTGCATGCGTTCGTTGCGAAAAAATCCACCCGAGTTTCGCTACCCGGCAATAGTGCTTTCGGGTGCCGAAATGCACCCATTTTGCATCGTTTTTCGTGCCGGAACCGAATGCCCAAAAACACTCCCAAACATGTTCTAGTGCATATTTAGGAAGATTGCATGCGTTCGTTGCGAAAAAATCCACCCGAGTTTCGCTACCCGGCAATAGTGCGATTCGGGTGCCGAAATGCACCCGTTTTGCATCGTGTTTCGTGCTGGAACCGAATGCCCAAAAACACTCCCAAACATGTTCTAGTGCATATTTAGGAAGATTGCATGCGTTCGTTGCGAAAAGATCCACCCGAGTTTCGCTACCCGGCAATAGTGCATTCGGGTGCCGAAATGCACCCGTTTTTCATCGTTTTTCGTGCAGGAACCGAATGCCCAAAAACACTCCCCAACATGTTCTAGTGCATCTTTAGGAAGATTGCATGCGTTCGTTGCGAAAAAAATCCACCCGAGTTTCGCTACCCGGCAATAGTGCATTCGGGTGCCGAAATGCACCCGTTTTGCATCGTTTTTCGTGCCGGAACCGAATGCCCAAAAACACTCCCAAACATGTTCTAGGTGCATATTTAGGAAGATTGCATGCGTTCATTGCGAAAAAATCCACCCGAGTTTCGCTCCCCGGCAATAGTGCATTCGGGTGCCGAAATGCACCCGTTTTGCATCATTTTTCGTGCCGGAACCGAATGCCCAAAAACACTCCCAAACATGTTCTAGTGCATATTTAGGAAGATTGCATGCGTTCGTTGCGAAAAAATCCACCCGAGTTTCGCTACCCGGCAATAGTGCATTCGGGTGCCGAAATGCACCCGTTTTGCATCGTTTTTCGTGCCGGAACCGAATGCTCAAAAACACTCCCAAACATGTTCTAGGGTCTAATTAGGAAGATTGCATGCGTTCGTTGCGAAAAAATCCACCCGAGTTTCGCTACCCGGCAATAGTGCATTCGGGTGCCGAAATGCACCCGTTTTGCATCGTTGTTCGTGCCGGAACCGAATGCTCAAAAACACTCCCAAACATGTTCTAGGGTCTAATTAGGAAGATTGCATGCGTTCGTTGCGAAAAATCCACCCGAGTTTCGCTACCCGGCAATAGTGCATTCGGGTGCCGAAATGCACCCGTTTTGCATCGTTTTTCGTGCCAGAACGAATGCTCAAAAACCACTCCCCAACATGTTCTAGGGTCTAATTAGGAAGATTGCATGCGTTAGTTGCGAAACAAATCCACCCGAGTTTCGCTACCCGGCAATAGTGCATTTGGGTGCCGAAATGCACCCGTTTTGCATCGTTTTTCGTGCCGGAACCGAATGCCCCAAAACACTCCCAAACATGTTCTAGTGCATATTTAGGAAGATTGCATGCGTTCGTTGCGAAAAATCCACCCGAGTTTCGCTACCCGGCAATAGTGCTTTCGGGTGCCGAAATGCACCCATTTTGCATCGTTTTTCGTGCCGGAACCGAATGCCCAAAAACACTCCCAAACATGTTCTAGTGCATATTTAGGAAGATTGCATGCGTTCGTTGCGAAAAAATCCACCCGAGTTTCGCTACCCGGCAATAGTGCATTCGGGTGCCGAAATGCACCCGTTTTGCATCGTTTTTCGTGCTGGAACCGAATGCCCAAAAACACTCCCAAACATGTTCTAGTGCATATTTAGGAAGATTGCATGCGTTCGTTGCGAACAGATCCACCCGAGTTTCGCTACCCGGCAATAGTGCATTCGGGTGCCGAAATGCACCCGTTTTGCATCATTTTTCGTGCTGGAACCGAATGCCCAAAACACTCCCCAAACATGTTCTAGTGCATATTTAGGAAGATTGCATGCGTTCGTTGCGAAAAAATCCACCCGAGTTTCGCTACCCGGCAATAGTGCATTCGCGTGCCGAAATGCACCCGTTTTGCATCGTTTTTCGTGCCGGAACCGAATGCTCAAAAACACTCCCAAACATGTTCTAGGGTCTAATTAGGAAGATTGCATGCGTTCGTTGCGAAAAAATCCACCCGAGTTTCGCTACCCGGCAATAGTGCATTCGGGTGCCGAAATGCACCCGTTTTGCATCGTTTTTCGTGCCGGAACCGAATGCTCCAAAACACTCCCAAACATGTTCTAGGGTCTAATTAGGAAGATTGCATGCGTTCGTTGCGAAAAAATCCACCCGAGTTTCGCTACCCGGCAATAGTGCATTCGGGTGCCGAAATGCACCCGTTTTGCATCGTTTTTCGTGCTGGAACCGAATGCCCAAAAACACTCCCAAACATGTTCTAGTGCATATTTAGGAAGATTGCATGCGTTCGTTGCGAACAAATCCACCCGAGTTTCGCTACCCGGCATAGTGCATTCGGGTGCCGAAATGCACCCGTTTTGCATCGTTTTTCGTGCAGGAACCGAAGGCCCAAAAACACTCCCAAACATGTTCTAGTGCATATTTAGGAAGATTGCATGCGTTCGTGCGAAAAAGATCCACCCGAGTTTCGCTACCCGGCAATAGTGCATTCGGGGTGCCGAATGCACCCGTTTTGCATCGTTTTCGTGCCGGAACCGAATGCCCAAAAACACTCCCAAACATGTTCTAGTGCATCTTTAGGAAGATTGCATGCGTTCGTTGCGAAAAAATCCAACCCGAGTTTCGCTACCCGGCAATAGTGCATTCGGGTGCCGAAATGCACCCGTTTTGCATCGTTTTTCGTGCCGGAACCGAATGCCCAAAAACACTCCCAAACATGTCTAGTGCATATTTAGGAAGATTGCATGCGTTCATTGCGAAAAAATCCACCCGAGTTTCGCTACCCGGCAATAGTGCATTCGGGGTGCCGAAATGCACCCGTTTTGCATCGTTTTCGTGCCGGAACCGAATGCCCAAAAACACTCCCAAACATGTTCTAGGGCATATTTAGGAAGATTGCATGCGTTCGTTGCGAAAAAATCCACCCGAGTTTCGCTACCCGGCAATAGTGCATTCGGGTGCCGAAATGCACCCGTTTTGCATCGTTTTTCGTGCCGGAACCGAATGCTCAAAACACTCCCCAACACTTGTTCTAGGGTCTAATTAGGAAGATTGCATGCGTTCGTTGCGAAAAAATCCACCCGAGTTTCGCTACCCGGCAATAGTGCATTCGGGTGCCGAAATGCACCCGTTTTGCATCGTTTTTCGTGCCGGAACCGAATGCTCAAAACACTCCCCAACATGTTCTAGGGTCTAATTAGGAAGATTGCATGCGTTCGTTGCGAAAAAATCCACCCGAGTTTCGCTACCCGGCAATAGTGCATTCGGGTGCCGAAAGCACCCGTTTTGCATCGTTTTTCGTGCCAGAACCGAATGCTCAAAAACACTCCCAAACATGTTCTAGGGTCTAATTAGGAAGATTGCATGCGTTCGTTGCGAAAAAATCCACCCGAGTTTCGCTACCCGGCAATAGTGCATGTGGGTGCCGAAATGCACCCGTTTTGCATCGTTTTTCGTGCCGGAACCGAAGCCCCAAAACACTCCCAAACATGTTCTAGTGCATATTTAGGAAGATTGCATGCGTTCGTTGCGATAAAATCCACCCGAGTTTCGCTACCCGGCAATAGTGCTTTCGGGTGCCGAAATGCACCCATTTTGCATCGTTTTTCGTGCCGGAACCGAATGCCCAAAAACACTCCCAAACATGTTCTAGTGCATATTTAGGAAGATTGCATGCGTTCGTTGCGAAAAAATCCACCCGAGTTTCGCTACCCGGCAATAGTGCATTCGGGTGCCGAAATGCACCCGTTTTGCATCGTTTTCGTGCTGGAACCGAATGCCCCAAAAACACTCCCAAACATGTTCTAGTGCATATTTAGGAAGATTGCATGCGTTCGTTGCGAAAAGATCCACCCGAGTTTCGCTACCCGGCAATAGTGCATTCGGGTGCCGAAATGCACCCGTTTTTCATCGTTTTTCGTGCAGGAACCGAATGCCCAAAAACACTCCCCAAACATGTTCTAGTGCATCTTTAGGAAGATGCATGCGTTCGTTGCGAAAAAATCCACCCGAGTTTCGCTACCCGGCACTAGTGCATTCGGGTGCCGAAATGCACCCGTTTTGCATCGTTTTTCGTGCCGGAACCGAATGCCCAAAACACTCCCCAACCATGTTCTAGTGCATATTTAGGAAGATTGCATGCGTTCATTGCGAAAAAATCCACCCGAGTTTCGCTCCCCGGCAATAGTGCATTCGGGTGCCGAAATGCACCCGTTTTGCATCGTTTTTCGTGCTGGAACCGAATGCCCAAAAACACTCCCAAACATGTTCTAGTGCATATTTAGGAAGATTGCATGCGTTCGTTGCGAACAACTCCACCCGAGTTTCGCTACCCGGCAATAGTGCATTCGGTGCCGAAATGCACCCGTTTTGCATCGTTTTTCGTGCCGGAACCGAATGCTCAAAAACACTCCCAAACATGTTCTAGGGTCTAATTAGGAAGATTGCATGCGTTCGTTGCGAAAAAATCCACCCGAGTTTCGCTACCCGGCAATAGTGCATTCGGGTGCCGAAATGCACCCGTTTTGCATCGTTTTTCGTGCCGGAACCGAATGCTCCCAACAACACTCCCCAAACATGTTCTAGGGTCTAATTAGGAAGATTGCATGCGTTCGTTGCGAAAAAATCCACCCGAGTTTCGCTACCCGGCAATAGTGCATTCGGGTGCCGAAATGCACCCGTTTTGCATCGTTTTTCGTGCCGGAACCGAATGGCTCAAAAACACTCCCAAACATGTTCTAGGGTCTAATTAGGAAGATTGCATGCGTTCGTTGCGAAAAATCCACCCGAGTTTCGCTACCCCGGCAATAGTGCATTTCGGGTGCCGAAATGCACCCGTTTTGCATCGTTTTTCGTGCCGGACCGAATGCCCAAAACACTCCCAAACATGTTCTAGTGCATATTAGGAAGATTGCATGCGTTCGTTGCGAAAAAATCCACCCGAGTTTCGCTACCCGGCAATAGTGCTTCGGGTGCCGAAATGCACCCATTTTGCATCGTTTTTCGTGCCGGAACCGAATGCCCAAAAACACTCCCAAACATGTTCTAGTGCATATTTAGGAAGATTGCATGCGTTCGTTGCGAAAACATCCACCCGAGTTTCGCTACCCGGCAATAGTGCATTCGGGTGCCGAAATGCACCCGTTTTGCATCGGTTTTCGTGCCGGAACCGAATGCCCAAAAACACTCCCAAACATGTTCTAGTGCATATTTAGGAAGATTGCATGCGTTCGTTGCGAAAAGATCCACCCGAGTTTCGCTACCCGGCAATAGTGCATTCGGGTGCCGAAATGCACCCGTTTTGCATCGTTTTTCGTGCTGGAACCGAATGCCCAAAAACACTCCCAAACATGTTCTAGTGCATCTTTAGGAGATTGCATGCGTTCGTTGCGAAAAAATCCACCCGAGTTTCGCTACCCGGCAATAGTGCATTCGGGTGCCGAAATGCACCCGTTTTGCATCGTTTTTCGTGCCGGAACCGAATGCCCAAAAACCACTCCCAAACATGTTCTAGTGCATATTAGGAAGATTGCATGCGTTCATTGCGAAAAATCCACCCGAGTTTCGCTCCCCGGCAATAGTGCATTCGGGTGCCGAAATGCACCCGTTTTGCATCCGTTTTGTGCTGGCAACCGAATGCCCAAAAACACTCCCAAACATGTTCTAGTGCATATTAGGAAGATTGCATGCGTTCGTTGCGAAAAAATCCACCCGAGTTTCGCTACCCGGCAATAGTGCATTCGGTGCCGAAATGCACCCGTTTGCATCGTTTTTCGTGCCGGAACCGAATGCTCAAAAACACTCCCAAACATGTTCTAGGGTCAAATTAGGAAGATTGCATGCGGTTCGTTGCGAAAAAATCCACCCGAGTTTCGCTACCCGGCAATAGTGCATTCGGGTGCCGAAATGCACCCGTTTTGCATCGTTTTCGTGCCGGAACCGAATGCTCAAAAACACTCCCAAACATGTTCTAGGGTCTAATTAGGAAGATTGCATGCGTTCGTTGCGAAAAAATCCACCCGAGTTTCGCTACCCGGCAATAGTGCATTCGGGTGCCGAAATGCACCCGTTTTGCATCGTTTTTCGTGCCAGAACCGAATGCTCAAAAACTACTCCCAAACATGTTCTAGGGTCTAATTAGGGAAGATTGCATGCGTTCGTTGCGAAAAAATCCCACCGAATTTCGCTACCCGGCAATAGTGCATTGGGTGCCGAAATGCACCCGTTTTGCATCGTTTTTCGTGCCGGAACCGAATGCCCCAAAACACTCCCAAACATGTTCTAGTGCATATTTAGGAAGATTGCATGCGTTCGTTGCGAAAAAATCCACCCGAGTTTCGCTACCCGGCAATAGTGCTTTCGGGTGCCGAAATGCACCCGTTTGCATCGTTTTTCGTGCCGGAACCGAATGCCCAAAAACACTCCCAAACATGTTCTAGTGCATATTTAGGAAGATTGCATGCGTTCGTTGCGAAAAACATCCACCCGAGTTTCGCTACCCGGCAAGAGTGCATGTCGGGTGCCGAAATGCACCCGTTTTGCATCGGTTTTCGTGCTGGAACCGAATGCCCAAAAACACTCCCAAACATGTTCTAGTGCATATTTAGGAAGATTGCATGCGTTCGTTGCGAAAAAGATCCACCCGAGTTTCGCTACCCGGCAATAGTGCATTCGGGTGCCGAAATGCACCCGTTTTTCATCGTTTTTCGTGCAGGAACCGAATGCCCAAAAACACTCCCAACATGTTCTAGTGCATCTTTAGGAAGATTGCATGCGTTCGTTGCGAAAAAATCCACCCGAGTTTCGCTACCCGGCAATAGTGCATTCGGGTGCCGAAATGCACCCGTTTTGCATCGTTTTTCGTGCCGGGAACCGAATGCCCAAAAACACTCCCCAAACATGTTCTAGTGCATATTTAGGAAGCTTGCATGCGTTCCTTGCGACAAAATCCACCCGAGTTTCGCTCCCCGGCAATAGTGCATTCGGGTGCCGAAATGCACCCGTTTTGCATCATTTTCGTGCCGGAACCGAATGCCCAAAAACACTCCCAAACATGTTCTAGTGCATATTTAGGAAGATTGCATGCGTTCGTGCGAAAAAATCCACCCGAGTTTCGCTACCCGGCAATAGTGCATTCGGGTGCCGAAATGCACCCGTTTTGCATCGTTTTTCGTGCCGGAACCGAATGCTCAAAACACTCCCCAACATGTTCTAGGGTCTAATTAGGAAAATGCATGCGTTCGTTGCGAAAAAATCCACCCGAGTTTCGCTACCCGGCAATAGTGCATTCGGGTTCCGAAATGCACCCGTTTTGCATCGTTTGTCGTGCCGGAACCGAATGCTCAAAACACTCCCCAAACATGTTCTAGGGTCTAATTAGGAAGATTGCATGCGTTCGTTGCGAAACAATCCACCCGAGTTTCGCTACCCGGCAATAGTGCATTCGGGTGCCGAAATGCACCCGTTTTGCATCGTTTTTCGTGCCCGAACCGAATGCTCAAAAACACTCCCAAACATGTTCTAGGGTCTAATTAGGAAGATTGCATGCGTTAGTTGCGACAACAATCCACCCGAGTTTTGCTACCCGGCAATAGTGCATTTGGGTGCCGAAATGCACCCGTTTTGCATCGTTTTTCGTGCCGGAACCGAATGCCCCAAAACACTCCCAAACATGTTCTAGTGCATATTTAGGAAGATTGCATGCGTTCGTTGCGAAAAAATCCACCCGAGTTTCGCTACCCGGCAATGTGCTTTCGGGTGCCGAAATGCACCCATTTTGCATCGTTTTTCGTGCCGGAACCGAATGCCCAAAAACACTCCCAAACATGTTCTAGTGCATATTTAGGAAGATTGCATGCGTTCGTTGCGAAAAATCCACCCGAGTTTCGCTACCCGGCAATAGTGCATTCGGGTGCCGAAATGCACCCGTTTTGCATCGTTTTTCGTGCCGGAACCGAATGCCCAAAAACACTCCCAAACATGTTCTAGTGCATATTTAGGAAGATTGCATGCGTTCCTTGCGAAAAAATCCACCCGAGTTTCGCTCCCCGGCAATAGTGCATTCGGGTGCCGAAATGCACCCGTTTTGCATCATTTTTCGTGCCGGAACCGAATGCCCAAAAACACTCCCAAACATGTTCTAGTGCATATGTAGGAAGATTGCATGCGTTCGTTGCGACAAAATCCACCCGAGTTTCGCTACCCGGCAATAGTGCATTCGGGTGCCGAAATGCACCCGTTTTGCATCGTTTTTCGTGCCGGAACCGAATGCTCCAAAACACTCCCAAACATGTTCTAGGGTCTAATTAGGAACATTGCATGCGTTCGTTGCGAAAAAATCCACCCGAGTTTCGCTACCCGGCAATAGTGCATTCGGGTTCCGAAATGCACCCGTTTTGCATCGTTTTTCGTGCCGGAACCGAATGCTCCAAACACACTCCCAAACATGTTCTAGGGTCTAATTAGGAAGATTGCATGCGTTCGTTGCGAAAAAATCCACCCGAGTTTCGCTACCCGGCAATAGTGCATTCGGGTGCCGAAATGCACCCGTTTTGCATCGTTTTTCGTGCCGAACCGAATGCTCAAAAACACTCCCAACATGTTCTAGGGTCTACTTAGGAAGATTGCATGCGTTAGTTGCGAAAAAATCCACCCGAGTTTTGCTACCCGGCAATAGTGCATTTGGGTGCCGAAATGCACCCGTTTTGCATCGTTTTTCGTGCCGGAACCGAATGCCCCAAAACACTCCCAAACATGTTCTAGTGCATATTTAGGAAGATTGCATGCGTTCGTTGCGAAAAAATCCACCCGAGTTTCGCTACCCGGCAATAGTGCTTTCGGGTGCCGAAATGCACCCATTTTGCATCGTTTTTCGTGCCGGAACCGAATGCCCAAAAACACTCCCAAACATGTTCTAGTGCATATTTAGGAAGATTGCATGCGTTCGTTGCGAAAAAATCCACCCGAGTTTCGCTACCCGGCAATAGTGCATTCGGGTGCCGAAATGCACCCGTTTTGCATCGTTTTTCGTGCTGGAACCGAATGCCCAAAAACACTCCCAAACTGTTCTAGTGCATATTTAGGAAGATTGCATGCGTTCGTTGCGAAAAGATCCACCCGAGTTTCGCTACCCGGCAATAGTGCATTCGGGTGCCGAAATGCACCCGTTTTTCATCGTTTTTCGTGCAGGAACCGAATGCCCCAAAAACACTCCCAAACATGTTCTAGTGCATCTTTAGGAAGATTGCATGCGTTCGTTGCGAAAAAATCCACCCGAGTTTCGCTACCCGGCAATAGTGCATTCGGGTGCCGAAATGCACCCGTTTTGCATCGTTTTTCGTGCCGGAACCGAATGCCCAAAAACACTCCCAAACATGTTCTAGTGCATATTTAGGAAGATTGCATGCGTTCATTGCGAAAAAATCCACCCGAGTTTCGCTACCCGGCAATAGTGCTTTCGGGTGCCGAAATGCACCCATTTTGCATCGTTTTTCGTGCCGGAACCGAATGCCCAACACACACTCCCAAACATGTTCTAGTGCATATTAGGAAGATTGCATGCGTTCGTTGCGAAAAAATCCACCCGAGTTTCGCTACCCGGCAATAGTGCATTCGGGTGCCGAAATGCACCCGTTTTGCATCGTTTTTCGTGCCGGAACCGAATGCCCAAAAACACTCCCAAACATGTTCTAGTGCATATTTAGGAAGATTGCATGCGTTCGTTGCGAAAAGATCCACCCGAGTTTCGCTACCCGGCAATAGTGCATTCGGGTGCCGAAATGCACCCGTTTTTCATCGTTTTTCGTGCAGGAACCGAATGCCCAAAAACACTCCCAAACATGTTCTAGTGCATCTTTAGGAAGATTGCATGCGTTCGTTGCGAAAAAATCCACCCGAGTTTCGCTACCCGGCAATAGTGCATTCGGGTGCCGAAATGCACCCGTTTTGCATCGTTTTTCGTGCCGGAACCGAATGCCCAAAAACACTCCCAAACATGGTTCTAGTGCATATTTAGGAAGATTGCATGCGTTCATTGCGAAAAAATCCACCCGAGTTTCGCTCCCCGGCAATAGTGCATTCGGGTGCCGAAATGCACCCGTTTTGCATCATTTTTCGTGCCGGAACCGAATGCCCAAAAACACTCCCAAACATGTTCTAGTGCATATTTAGGAAGATTGCATGCGTTCGTTGCGAAAAAATCCACCCGAGTTTCGCTACCCGGCAATAGTGCATTCGGTGCCGAATGCACCCGTTTTGCATCGTTTTTCGTGCCGGAACCGAATGCTCAAAAACACTCCCAAACATGTTCTAGGGTCTAATTAGGAAGATTGCATGCGTTCGTTGCGAAAAAATCCACCCGAGTTTCGCTACCCGGCAATAGTGCATTCGGGTGCCGAAATGCACCCGTTTTGCATCGTTTTTCGTGCCGGAACCGAATGCTCAAAAACACTCCCAAACATGTTCTAGGGTCTAATTAGGAAGATTGCATGCGTTCGTTGCGAAAAAATCCACCCGAGTTTCGCTACCCGGCAATAGTGCATTCGGGTGCCGAAATGCACCCGTTTTGCATCGTTTTTCGTGCCGGAACCGAATGCCCAAAAACACTCCCAAACATGTTCTAGTGCATATTTAGGAAGATTGCATGCGTTCATTGCGAAAAAATCCACCCGAGTTTCGCTCCCGGCAATAGTGCATTCGGGTGCCGAAATGCACCCGTTTTGCATCGTTTTTCGTGCCGGAACCGAATGCCCAAAAACACTCCCAAACATGTTCTAGTGCATATTTAGGAAGATTGCATGCGTTCGTGCGAAAAAAATCCACCCGAGTTTCGCTACCCGGCAATAGTGCATTCGGGTGCCGAAATGCACCCGTTTTGCATCGTTTTTCGTGCCGGAACCGAATGCTCAAAAACACTCCCAAACATGTTCTAGGGTCTATTAGGAAGATTGCATGCGTTCGTTGCGAAAAAATCCACCCGAGTTTCGCTACCCGGGCAATAGTGCATTCGGGTGCCGAAATGCACCCGTTTTGCATCGTTTTTCGTGCTCGAACCGAATGCTCAAAAACACTCCCAAACA
This sequence comes from Setaria viridis, assembly GCF_005286985.2. Classification (NCBI taxonomy): domain Eukaryota; kingdom Viridiplantae; phylum Streptophyta; class Magnoliopsida; order Poales; family Poaceae; genus Setaria; species Setaria viridis. The sequence goes on along the minus strand of NC_048265.2, from coordinate 29,786,858 downwards.
TGTTCTAGGGCTAATTAGGAAGATTGCATGCGTTCGTTGCGAAAAAATCCACCCGAGTTTCGCTACCCGGCAATAGTGCATTTGGGTGCCGAAATGCACCCGTTTTGCATCGTTTTTCGTGCCGGAACCGAATGCCCAAAAACACTCCCAAACATGTTCTAGTGCATATTTAGGAAGATTGCATGCGTTCGTTGCGAAAAAATCCACCCGAGTTTCGCTACCCGGCAATAGTGCTTTCGGGTGCCGAAATGCACCCATTTTGCATCGTTTTTCGTGCCGGAACCGAATGCCCAAAAACACTCCCAAACATGTTCTAGTGCATATTTAGGAAGATTGCATGCGTTCGTTGCGAAAAAATCCACCCGAGTTTCGCTACCCGGCAATAGTGCATTCGGGTGCCGAAATGCACCCGTTTTGCATCGTTTTTCGTGCTGGAACCGAATGCCCAAAAACACTCCCAAACATGTTCTAGTGCATATTTAGGAAGATTGCATGCGTTCGTTGCGAAAAGATCCACCCGAGTTTCGCTACCCGGCAATAGTGCATTCGGGTGCCGAAATGCACCCGTTTTTCATCGTTTTTCGTGCAGGAACCGAATGCCCAAAAACACTCCCAAACATGTTCTAGTGCATCTTTAGGAAGATTGCATGCGTTCGTTGCGAAAAAATCCACCCGAGTTTCGCTACCCGGCAATAGTGCATTCGGGTGCCGAAATGCACCCGTTTTGCATCGTTTTTCGTGCCGGAACCGAATGCCCAAAAACACTCCCAAACATGTTCTAGTGCATATTTAGGAAGATTGCATGCGTTCATTGCGAAAAAATCCACCCGAGTTTCGCTCCCCGGCAATAGTGCATTCGGGTGCCGAAATGCACCCGTTTTGCATCATTTTTCGTGCCGGAACCGAATGCCCAAAAACACTCCCAAACATGTTCTAGTGCATATTTAGGAAGATTGCATGCGTTCGTTGCGAAAAAATCCACCCGAGTTTCGCTACCCGGCAATAGTGCATTCGGGTGCCGAAATGCACCCGTTTTGCATCGTTTTTCGTGCCGGAACCGAATGCTCAAAAACACTCCCAAACATGTTCTAGGGTCTAATTAGGAAGATTGCATGCGTTCGTTGCGAAAAAATCCACCCGAGTTTCGCTACCCGGCAATAGTGCATTCGGGTGCCGAAATGCACCCGTTTTGCATCGTTTTTCGTGCCGGAACCGAATGCTCAAAAACACTCCCAAACATGTTCTAGGGTCTAATTAGGAAGATTGCATGCGTTCGTTGCGAAAAAATCCACCCGAGTTTCGCTACCCGGCAATAGTGCATTCGGGTGCCGAAATGCACCCGTTTTGCATCGTTTTTCGTGCCAGAACCGAATGCTCAAAAACACTCCCAAACATGTTCTAGGGTCTAATTAGGAAGATTGCATGCGTTAGTTGCGAAAAAATCCACCCGAGTTTTGCTACCCGGCAATAGTGCATTTGGGTGCCGAAATGCACCCGTTTTGCATCGTTTTTCGTGCCGGAACCGAATGCCCCAAAACACTCCCAAACATGTTCTAGTGCATATTTAGGAAGATTGCATGCGTTCGTTGCGAAAAAATCCACCCGAGTTTCGCTACCCGGCAATAGTGCTTTCGGGTGCCGAAATGCACCCATTTTGCATCGTTTTTCGTGCCGGAACCGAATGCCCAAAAACACTCCCAAACATGTTCTAGTGCATATTTAGGAAGATTGCATGCGTTCGTTGCGAAAAAATCCACCCGAGTTTCGCTACCCGGCAATAGTGCATTCGGGTGCCGAAATGCACCCGTTTTGCATCGTTTTTCGTGCTGGAACCGAATGCCCAAAAACACTCCCAAACATGTTCTAGTGCATATTTAGGAAGATTGCATGCGTTCGTTGCGAAAAGATCCACCCGAGTTTCGCTACCCGGCAATAGTGCATTCGGGTGCCGAAATGCACCCGTTTTTCATCGTTTTTCGTGCAGGAACCGAATGCCCAAAAACACTCCCAAACATGTTCTAGTGCATCTTTAGGAAGATTGCATGCGTTCGTTGCGAAAAAATCCACCCGAGTTTCGCTACCCGGCAATAGTGCATTCGGGTGCCGAAATGCACCCGTTTTGCATCGTTTTTCGTGCCGGAACCGAATGCCCAAAAACACTCCCAAACATGTTCTAGTGCATCTTTAGGAAGATTGCATGCGTTCGTTGCGAAAAAATCCACCCGAGTTTCGCTACCCGGCAATAGTGCATTCGGGTGCCGAAATGCACCCGTTTTGCATCGTTTTTCGTGCCGGAACCGAATGCCCAAAAACACTCCCAAACATGTTCTAGTGCATATTTAGGAAGATTGCATGCGTTCATTGCGAAAAAATCCACCCGAGTTTCGCTCCCCGGCAATAGTGCATTCGGGTGCCGAAATGCACCCGTTTTGCATCATTTTTCGTGCCGGAACCGAATGCCCAAAAACACTCCCAAACATGTTCTAGTGCATATTTAGGAAGATTGCATGCGTTCGTTGCGAAAAAATCCACCCGAGTTTCGCTACCCGGCAATAGTGCATTCGGGTGCCGAAATGCACCCGTTTTGCATCGTTTTTCGTGCCGGAACCGAATGCTCAAAAACACTCCCAAACATGTTCTAGGGTCTAATTAGGAAGATTGCATGCGTTCGTTGCGAAAAAATCCACCCGAGTTTCGCTACCCGGCAATAGTGCATTCGGGTGCCGAAATGCACCCGTTTTGCATCGTTTTTCGTGCCGGAACCGAATGCTCAAAAACACTCCCAAACATGTTCTAGGGTCTAATTAGGAAGATTGCATGCGTTCGTTGCGAAAAAATCCACCCGAGTTTCGCTACCCGGCAATAGTGCATTCGGGTGCCGAAATGCACCCGTTTTGCATCGTTTTTCGTGCCAGAACCGAATGCTCAAAAACACTCCCAAACATGTTCTAGGGTCTAATTAGGAAGATTGCATGCGTTAGTTGCGAAAAAATCCACCCGAGTTTTGCTACCCGGCAATAGTGCATTTGGGTGCCGAAATGCACCCGTTTTGCATCGTTTTTCGTGCCGGAACCGAATGCCCCAAAACACTCCCAAACATGTTCTAGTGCATATTTAGGAAGATTGCATGCGTTCGTTGCGAAAAAATCCACCCGAGTTTCGCTACCCGGCAATAGTGCTTTCGGGTGCCGAAATGCACCCATTTTGCATCGTTTTTCGTGCCGGAACCGAATGCCCAAAAACACTCCCAAACATGTTCTAGTGCATATTTAGGAAGATTGCATGCGTTCGTTGCGAAAAAATCCACCCGAGTTTCGCTACCCGGCAATAGTGCATTCGGGTGCCGAAATGCACCCGTTTTGCATCGTTTTTCGTGCAGGAACCGAATGCCCAAAAACACTCCCAAACATGTTCTAGTGCATATTTAGGAAGATTGCATGCGTTCGTTGCAAAAAGATCCACCCGAGTTTCGCTACCCGGCAATAGTGCATTCGGGTGCCGAAATGCACCCGTTTTTCATCGTTTTTCGTGCAGGAACCGAATGCCCAAAAACACTCCCAAACATGTTCTAGTGCATCTTTAGGAAGATTGCATGCGTTCGTTGCGAAAAAATCCACCCGAGTTTCGCTACCCGGCAATAGTGCATTCGGGTGCCGAAATGCACCCGTTTTGCATCGTTTTTCGTGCCGGAACCGAATGCCCAAAAACACTCCCAAACATGTTCTAGTGCATATTTAGGAAGATTGCATGCGTTCATTGCGAAAAAATCCACCCGAGTTTCGCTCCCCGGCAATAGTGCATTCGGGTGCCGAAATGCACCCGTTTTGCATCATTTTTCGTGCTGGAACCGAATGCCCAAAAACACTCCCAAACATGTTCTAGTGCATATTTAGGAAGATTGCATGCGTTCGTTGCGAAAAAATCCACCCGAGTTTCGCTACCCGGCAATAGTGCATTCGAGTGCCGAAATGCACCCGTTTTGCATCGTTTTTCGTGCCGGAACCGAATGCTCAAAAACACTCCCAAACATGTTCTAGGGTCTAATTAGGAAGATTGCATGCGTTCGTTGCGAAAAAATCCACCCGAGTTTCGCTACCCGGCAATAGTGCATTCGGGTGCCGAAATGCACCCGTTTTGCATCGTTTTTCGTGCCGGAACCGAATGCTCAAAAACACTCCCAAACATGTTCTAGGGTCTAATTAGGAAGATTGCATGCGTTCGTTGCGAAAAAATCCACCCGAGTTTCGCTACCCGGCAATAGTGCATTCGGGTGCCGAAATGCACCCGTTTTGCATCGTTTTTCGTGCCAGAACCGAATGCTCAAAAATACTCCCAAACATGTTCTAGGGTCTAATTAGGAAGATTGCATGCGTTAGTTGCGAAAAAATCCACCCGAGTTTCGCTACCCGGCAATAGTGCATTTGGGTGCCGAAATGCACCCGTTTTGCATCGTTTTTCGTGCCGGAACCGAATGCCCCAAAACACTCCCAAACATGTTCTAGTGCATATTTAGGAAGATTGCATGCGTTCGTTGCGAAAAAATCCACCCGAGTTTCGCTACCCGGCAATAGTGCTTTCGGGTGCCGAAATGCACCCATTTTGCATCGTTTTTCGTGCCGGAACCGAATGCCCAAAAACACTCCCAAACATGTTCTAGTGCATATTTAGGAAGATTGCATGCGTTCGTTGCGAAAACATCCACCCGAGTTTCGCTACCCGGCAATAGTGCATTCGGGTGCCGAAATGCACCCGTTTTGCATCGGTTTTCGTGCTGGAACCGAATGCCCAAAAACACTCCCAAACATGTTCTAGTGCATATTTAGGAAGATTGCATGCGTTCGTTGCGAAAAGATCCACCCGAGTTTCGCTACCCGGCAATAGTGCATTCGGGTGCCGAAATGCACCCGTTTTTCATCGTTTTTCGTGCAGGAACCGAATGCCCAAAAACACTCCCAAACATGTTCTAGTGCATCTTTAGGAAGATTGCATGCGTTCGTTGCGAAAAAATCCACCCGAGTTTCGCTACCCGGCAATAGTGCATTCGGGTGCCGAAATGCACCCGTTTTGCATCGTTTTTCGTGCCGGAACCGAATGCCCAAAAACACTCCCAAACATGTTCTAGTGCATATTTAGGAAGATTGCATGCGTTCCTTGCGAAAAAATCCACCCGAGTTTCGCTCCCCGGCAATAGTGCATTCGGGTGCCGAAATGCACCCGTTTTGCATCATTTTTCGTGCCGGAACCGAATGCCCAAAAACACTCCCAAACATGTTCTAGTGCATATTTAGGAAGATTGCATGCGTTCGTTGCGAAAAAATCCACCCGAGTTTCGCTACCCGGCAATAGTGCATTCGGGTGCCGAAATGCACCCGTTTTGCATCGTTTTTCGTGCCGGAACCGAATGCTCAAAAACACTCCCAAACATGTTCTAGGGTCTAATTAGGAAAATTGCATGCGTTCGTTGCGAAAAAATCCACCCGAGTTTCGCTACCCGGCAATAGTGCATTCGGGTTCCGAAATGCACCCGTTTTGCATCGTTTTTCGTGCCGGAACCGAATGCTCAAAAACACTCCCAAACATGTTCTAGGGTCTAATTAGGAAGATTGCATGCGTTCGTTGCGAAAAAATCCTCCCGAGTTTCGCTACCCGGCAATAGTGCATTCGGGTGCCGAAATGCACCCGTTTTGCATCGTTTTTCGTGCCCGAACCGAATGCTCAAAAACACTCCCAAACATGTTCTAGGGTCTAATTAGGAAGATTGCATGCGTTAGTTGCGAAAAAATCCACCCGAGTTTTGCTACCCGGCAATAGTGCATTTGGGTGCCGAAATGCACCCGTTTTGCATCGTTTTTCGTGCCGGAACCGAATGCCCCAAAACACTCCCAAACATGTTCTAGTGCATATTTAGGAAGATTGCATGCGTTCGTTGCGAAAAAATCCACCCGAGTTTCGCTACCCGGCAATAGTGCTTTCGGGTGCCGAAATGCACCCATTTTGCATCGTTTTTCGTGCCGGAACCGAATGCCCAAAAACACTCCCAAACATGTTCTAGTGCATATTTAGGAAGATTGCATGCGTTCGTTGCGAAAAAATCCACCCGAGTTTCGCTACCCGGCAATAGTGCATTCGGGTGCCGAAATGCACCCGTTTTGCATCGTTTTTCGTGCTGGAACCGAATGCCCAAAAACACTCCCAAACATGTTCTAGTGCATATTTAGGAAGATTGCATGCGTTCGTTGCGAAAAGATCCACCCGAGTTTCGCTACCCGGCAATAGTGCATTCGGGTGCCGAAATGCACCCGTTTTTCATCGTTTTTCGTGCAGGAACCGAATGCCCAAAAACACTCCCAAACATGTTCTAGTGCATCTTTAGGAAGATTGCATGCGTTCGTTGCGAAAAAATCCACCCGAGTTTCGCTACCCGGCAATAGTGCATTCGGGTGCCGAAATGCACCCGTTTTGCATCGTTTTTCGTGCCGGAACCGAATGCCCAAAAACACTCCCAAACATGTTCTAGTGCATATTTAGGAAGATTGCATGCGTTCATTGCGAAAAAATCCACCCGAGTTTCGCTACCCGGCAATAGTGCTTTCGGGTGCCGAAATGCACCCATTTTGCATCGTTTTTCGTGCCGGAACCGAATGCCCAAAAACACTCCCAAATATGTTCTAGTGCATATTTAGGAAGATTGCATGCGTTCGTTGCGAAAAAATCCACCCGAGTTTCGCTACCCGGCAATAGTGCATTCGGGTGCCGAAATGCACCCGTTTTGCATCGTTTTTCGTGCTGGAACCGAATGCCCAAAAACACTCCCAAACATGTTCTAGTGCATATTTAGGAAGATTGCATGCGTTCGTTGCGAAAAGATCCACCCGAGTTTCGCTACCCGGCAATAGTGCATTCGGGTGCCGAAATGCACCCGTTTTTCATCGTTTTTCGTGCAGGAACCGAATGCCCCAAAACACTCCCAAACATGTTCTAGTGCATCTTTAGGAAGATTGCATGCGTTCGTTGCGAAAAAATCCACCCGAGTTTCGCTACCCGGCAATAGTGCATTCGGGTGCCGAAATGCACCCGTTTTGCATCGTTTTTCGTGCCGGAACCGAATGCCCAAAAACACTCCCAAACATGTTCTAGTGCATATTTAGGAAGATTGCATGCGTTCATTGCGAAAAAATCCACCCGAGTTTCGCTCCCCGGCAATAGTGCATTCGGGTGCCGAAATGCACCCGTTTTGCATCATTTTTCGTGCCGGAACCGAATGCCCAAAAACACTCCCAAACATGTTCTAGTGCATATTTAGGAAGATTGCATGCGTTCGTTGCGAAAAAATCCACCCGAGTTTCGCTACCCGGCAATAGTGCATTCGAGTGCCGAAATGCACCCGTTTTGCATCGTTTTTCGTGCCGGAACCGAATGCTCAAAAACACTCCCAAACATGTTCTAGGGTCTAATTAGGAAGATTGCATGCGTTCGTTGCGAAAAAATCCACCCGAGTTTCGCTACCCCGGCAATAGTGCATTCGGGTGCCGAAATGCACCCGTTTTGCATCGTTTTTCGTGCCGGAACCGAATGCTCAAAAACACTCCCAAACATGTTCTAGGGTCTAATTAGGAAGATTGCATGCGTTCGTTGCGAAAAAATCCACCCGAGTTTCGCTACCCGGCAATAGTGCATTTGGGTGCCGAAATGCACCCGTTTTGCATCGTTTTTCGTGCCGGAACCGAATGCCCCAAAACACTCCCAAACATGTTCTAGTGCATATTTAGGAAGATTGCATGCGTTCGTTGCGAAAAAATCCACCCGAGTTTCGCTACCCGGCAATAGTGCTTTCGGGTGCCGAAATGCACCCATTTTGCATCGTTTTTCGTGCCGGAACCGAATGCCCAAAAACACTCCCAAACATGTTCTAGTGCATATTTAGGAAGATTGCATGCGTTCGTTGCGAAAACATCCACCCGAGTTTCGCTACCCGGCAATAGTGCATTCGGGTGCCGAAATGCACCCGTTTTGCATCGTTTTTCGTGCTGGAACCGAATGCCCAAAAACACTCCCAAACATGTTCTAGTGCATATTTAGGAAGATTGCATGCGTTCGTTGCGAAAAGATCCACCCGAGTTTCGCTACCCGGCAATAGTGCATTCGGGTGCCGAAATGCACCCGTTTTTCATCGTTTTTCGTGCAGGAACCGAATGCCCAAAAACACTCCCAAACATGTTCTAGTGCATCTTTAGGAAGATTGCATGCGTTCGTTGCGAAAAAATCCACCCGAGTTTCGCTACCCGGCAATAGTGCATTCGGGTGCCGAAATGCACCCGTTTTGCATCGTTTTTCGTGCCGGAACCGAATGCCCAAAAACACTCCCAAACATGTTCTAGTGCATATTTAGGAAGATTGCATGCGTTCATTGCGAAAAAATCCACCCGAGTTTCGCTCCCCGGCAATAGTGCATTCGGGTGCCGAAATGCACCCGTTTTGCATCATTTTTCGTGCCGGAACCGAATGCCCAAAAACACTCCCAAACATGTTCTAGTGCATATTTAGGAAGATTGCATGCGTTCGTTGCGAAAAAATCCACCCGAGTTTCGCTACCCGGCAATAGTGCATTCGGGTGCCGAAATGCACCCGTTTTGCATCGTTTTTCGTGCCGGAACCGAATGCTCAAAAACACTCCCAAACATGTTCTAGGGTCTAATTAGGAAGATTGCATGCGTTCGTTGCGAAAAAATCCACCCGAGTTTCGCTACCCGGCAATAGTGCATTCGGGTGCCGAAATGCACCCGTTTTGCATCGTTTTTCGTGCCGGAACCGAATGCTCAAAAACACTCCCAAACATGTTCTAGGGTCTAATTAGGAAGATTGCATGCGTTCGTTGCGAAAAAATCCACCCGAGTTTCGCTACCCGGCAATAGTGCATTCGGGTGCCGAAATGCACCCGTTTTGCATCGTTTTTCGTGCCAGAACCAAATGCTCAAAAACACTCCCAAACATGTTCTAGGGTCTAATTAGGAAGATTGCATGCGTTAGTTGCGAAAAAATCCACCCGAGTTTCGCTACCCGGCAATAGTGCATTTGGGTGCCGAAATGCACCCGTTTTGCATCGTTTTTCGTGCCGGAACCGAATGCCCCAAAACACTCCCAAACATGTTCTAGTGCATATTTAGGAAGATTGCATGCGTTCGTTGCGAAAAAATCCACCCGAGTTTCGCTACCCGGCAATAGTGCTTTCGGGTGCCGAAATGCACCCATTTTGCATCGTTTTTCGTGCCGGAACCGAATGCCCAAAAACACTCTCAAACATGTTCTAGTGCATATTTAGGAAGATTGCATGCGTTCGTTGCGAAAACATCCACCCGAGTTTCGCTACCCGGCAATAGTGCATTCGGGTGCCGAAATGCACCCGTTTTGCATCGTTTTTCGTGCTGGAACCGAATGCCCAAAAACACTCCCAAACATGTTCTAGTGCATATTTAGGAAGATTGCATGCGTTCGTTGCGAAAAGATCCACCCGAGTTTCGCTACCCGGCAATAGTGCATTCGGGTGCCGAAATGCACCCGTTTTTCATCGTTTTTCGTGCAGGAACCGAATGCCCAAAAACGCTCCCAAACATGTTCTAGTGCATCTTTAGGAAGATTGCATGCGTTCGTTGCGAAAAAATCCACCCGAGTTTCGCTACCCGGCAATAGTGCATTCGGGTGCCGAAATGCACCCGTTTTGCATCGTTTTTCGTGCCGGAACCGAATGCCCAAAAACACTCCCAAACATGTTCTAGTGTATAATTAGGAAGATGGGATGCGTTCGTTGCGAAAAAATCCACCCGAGTTTCGCTACCCACGAATAGTGCATTCGGGTGCCGAAATGCACCCGTTTTGCATTGCTTTTCGTGCGGAAACCGAAAGTTCGAAAACACTCCCAAACATATTCTAGGGTCTAATGAGGTAGATTGGATGCGTCTGTTGTGAAAAAATCCACCCGAGTTTCGCCACCCAGAAGTAGTGCATTTGAGTGCCGAAATGCACCTGTTTTGCATCGCTTTTCGTGCGGTCACCACAAGCTTGAACACACTCCCAAACATGTTCTAGGGTCTAATGTGGTCGATTGGATGTGTCCATTGCAAAAAAATCCACCCGAGTTTCACTACCCGGAAATAGTGCATTCGGGTGCCGAAATGCACCCATTTTTCATTGGTTTTCATGCAGAAACCGAATGCTCGAAAACACTCCTAAACATGTTGTAGGGTCTAATGTGGTAGATTGGATGCGTCCGTTGCGAAAAAATCCATCTGAGTTTCGCTACTCGGAAATAGTGCATTCGGGTGCCGAAATGCACTTGTTTTGCATCGGTTTTCGTGCGGAAATCGAATGCTCGAAAACACTCCCAAACATATTCTAGGGTCTAATGTGGTCGATTGGATGCGTCTGTTGCGAGAAAATCCACCCGAGTTTCACCACCCGATAATAGTGCATTCGGGTGCTGAAATGCACCCATTTTGCATCGCTTTTCATGTAGAAACCGAAAGCTCGAAAACACTCCCAAACATGTTCTAGGGTCTAATGAGGTAGAGTGGATGCGTCCGTTGCGAAAAAATCCACCCGAGTTTCGCCACCCGGAAATAGTGCATTCGGGTGCCGAAATGCACCCATTTTGCATCATTTTTCGTGCGGAAACTGAATGCTCGAAAACACTCCCGAACACGTTCTAGGATCTAATGAGGTAGATTAGACGCGTTCGTTGTGAAAAAATACACCCGAGTTTTGCTAATCGGAAATAGTGCATTCAGGTGGCGAAATGCACCCGTTTTGCATTGCTTTTCATGCGGTCACCACATGCTTGAAAACACTCCCAAACATGTTCTAGGGTCTAATGTGGTCGATTGGATGCGTCCATTGCGAAAAAATCCACTCGAGTTTCGCTACCCGGAAATAGTGCATTCGGGTGCCGAAATGGACCCGTTTTGCATCGGTTTTCGTGCGGAAACCGAATGCTCCAAAACACTCCCAAACATATTCTAGGGTTTAATGTGGTAGATTGGATGTGTCCGTTGCGACAAAATCCATCCGAGTTTTGCTACACGGAAATAGGGCATTCGGGTGCCGAAATGCACCCGTTTTGCATCGCTTTTCGTGCGGAAACCGAAAGCTCGAAAACACTCCCAAACATGTTCTTGGGTCTAATGAGGTAGATTGGATGCGTCCGTTGCGAAAAAATCCACCCGAGTTTCACCACCTAGAAATAGTGCATTCGAGTGCCGAAATGCACCAGCTTTGCATTGCTTTTCGTGCGGTCACCACATGCTTGAACACACTCCCAAACATGTTTTAGGGTCTAATGTGGTCGATTGGATGCGTCCGTTGCGAAAAAAACCACCCGAGTTTCGCTACCCGGAAATAGTGCATTCGGGTGCCGAAATGCACCCATTTTGCTTCGGTTTTCGTGTGGAAACCGAATGCTTGAAAACACTTCTAAACATGTTGTTGGGTCTAATGTGGTAGATTGGATGCGTCCGTTGCGAAAAAAATCCATCCGGGTTTCGCTACTCGGAAATAGTGCATTCGGGTGCCGAAATGCACTCGTTTTGCATCGGTTTTCATGCGGAAACCGAATGCTCGAAAACACTCCCAAACATCTTCTAGGGTCTAATGTGGTTGATTGGATGTGTCCGTTGCGAAAAAATCCATCCGAGTTTCGCTACTCGGAAATAGTGCATTCGGGTGCCGAAATGCACCCGTTTTGCATCGCTTTTCGTGCGGAAACCGAAAGCTCGAAAAAACTCCTAAACATGTTCTAGGGTCTAATGAGGTAGATTGGATGCGTCCGTTGCGAAAAAATCCACCCGAGTTTCGCTACCCGGAACTAGTGCATTCGGGTGCCGAAATGCACCCGTTTTGCATCGTTTTTCGTGCCGTAACCGAATGCTCAAAAACACTCCCAAACATGTTCTAGGGTATAATTAGGAAGATTGGATGCGTTCGTTGCAAAAAAATCCACCCGACATTCGCTACGCGGAAATAGTGCATTTCGGTGCCGAAATGCACCCGTTTTGCATCATTTTTCGTGCCGTAAGCGAATGCTCAAAAACACTCCCAAACATGTTCTAGGGTCTAATTAACAGATTGGATGCGTCCATTGCGAAAAAATCCACCCGAGTTTCGCTACCCGAAAATAGTGCATTCAAGTGCCGAAATGCACCCGTTTTGCTGGCTTTTCGTGCGGAAACCGAATGTTCGAAAACACTCCCAAACATGTTCTAGGGTCTAATGAGGTAGATTGGACGCGTTCGTTGTGAAAAAATACACCCGAGTTTTGCTACTCGGAAATAGTGCATTCAGGTGGCGAAATGCACCCATTTTGCATCGCTTTTCGTGTGGTCACCACATGCTTGAAAACACTCCGAAACATGTTCTACGGTCTAATGTGGTCGATTGGATGAGTCCGTTGCGAAAAAATCCACCCGAGTTTGCTACCCGGAAATAGTGCATTCGGGTGCCGAAATGCACCCGTTTTGCATCGGTTTTCGCGCGGAAACCGAATGCTCAAAAACACTCCCAAACATATTCTAGGGTCTAATGTGGTAGATTGGATGTGTCCGTTGCGAAAAAATTCATCCGAGTTTCGCTACACGGAAATAGTGCATTCGGGTGCCGAAATGCACCCATTTTGCATCGCTTTTCGTGCGGAAACCAAAAGCTCGAAAACACTCCCAAACATGTTCTAGGGTCTAACGAGGTAGATTGGACGCGTCCGTTGCGAAAAAATCCACCCGAGTTTTGCACCTGGAAATAGTGCATTCGAGTGCCGAAATGCACCCGTTTTGCATCGCTTTTTGTGCGGTCACCACATGCTTGAACACACTCCCAAACATGTTCTAGGGTCTAATGTGGTCGATTGGATGCGTCCGTTGCAAAAAAATCCACCCAAGTTTCGCTACCCTGAAATAGTGCATTCAGGTGCCGAAATGCACCCATTTTGCATCGGTTTTCGTGCGAAAACCGAATGCTCGAAAACACTCCTAAACATGTTGTAGGGTCTAATGTGGTAGATTGGATGCGTCCGTTGCGAAAAAATCCATCCGAGTTTCGCTACACGGAAATAGTGCATTCGGGTGCCGAAATGCACTCGTTTTGAATCGGTTTTCGTGCGGAAACCGAATGCTCGAAAACACTCCCAAACATGTTCTAGGGTATAATTAGGAAGATTGGATACGTTCATTGCGAAAAAATCCACCCGACATTCGCTACCCGGAAATAGTGCATTTAGGTGCCGAAATGCACCCGTTTTGCATCATTTTTTGTGCCGTAAGCGAATGCTCAAAAACACTCCCAAACATGTTCTAGGGTCTAATTAATAGATTGGATGCGTCCATTGCGAAAAAATCCACCCGAGTTTTGCTACCCGGAAATAGTGCATTCAAGTGCCGAAATGCACCCGTTTTGCTGGCTTTTCGTGCGGAAACCGAATGCTCGAAAACACTCCCAGACATGTTCTAGGGTCTAATGAGGTAGATTGGATGCGTCCGTTGCGAAAAAATCCACCCGAGTTTGACCACCCGATAATAGTGCATTCGGGTGCCGAAATGCACCCATTTTGCATCGCTTTTCATGTAGAAACTGAAAGCTCGAAAACACTCCGAAACATGTTCTAGAGTCTAATGAGGTAGAGTGGATGCGTCCGTTGCGAAAAAATCCACCCGAGTTTCGCCACCTGGAAATAGTGCATTCGGGTGCCGAAATGCACCCATTTTGCATCATTTTTCGTGCGGAAACTGAATGCTCGAAAACACTTCCGAACATGTTCTAGGATCTAATGAGGTAGATTGGACGCGTTCGTTGTGAAAAAATACACCCGAGTTTTGCTACTCGGAAATAGTGCATTCAGGTGGCGAAATGCACCCAATTTGCATCGCTTTTCGTGTGGTCACCACATGCTTGAAAACACTCCAAAACATGTTCTAGGGTCTAATGTGGTCGATTGGATGAGTCCGTTGCGAAAAAATCCACCCGAGTTTGCTATCCGGAAATAGTGCATTCGGGTGCCGAAATGCACCCGTTTTGCATCGGTTTTCGCGCGGAAACCGAATGCTCAAAAACACTCCCAAACATATTCTAGGGTCTAATGTGGTAGATTGGATGTGTCCGTTGCGAAAAAATTCATCCGAGTTTCGCTACATGGAAATAGTGCATTCGGGTGCCGAAATACACCCGTTTTGCATCGCTTTTCGTGCGGAAACCAAAAGCTCGAAAACACTCCCAAACATGTTCTAGGGTCTAACGAGGTAGATTGGACGCGTCCGTTGCGAAAAAATCCACCCGAGTTTTGCACCTGGAAATAGTGCATTCGAGTGCCGAAATGCACCCGTTTTGCATCGCTTTTTGTGCGGTCACCACATGCTTGAACACACTCCCAAACATGTTCTAGGGTCTAATGTGGTCGATTGGATGCGTCCGTTGCGAAAAAATCCACCCAAGTTTCGCTACCCTGAAATAGTGCATTCAGGTGCCGAAATGCATCCATTTTGCATCGGTTTTCGTGCGAAAACCGAATGCTCGAAAACACTCCTAAACATGTTGTAGGGTCTAATGTGGTAGATTGGATGCGTCCGTTGCGAAAAAATCCATCCGAGTTTCGCTACACGGAAATGGTGCATTCGGGTGCCGAAATGCACTCGTTTTGAATCGGTTTTCATGCGGAAACCGAATGCTCGAAAACACTCCCAAACATGTTCTAATTAGGAAGATTGGATACGTTCGTTGCGAAAAAATCCACCCGACATTCGCTACCCGGAAATAGTGCATTTAGGTGCCGAAATGCACCCGTTTTGCATCATTTTTCGTGCCGTAAGCGAATGCTCAAAAACACTCCCAAACATGTTCTAGGGTCTAATTAATAGATTGGATGCGTCCATTGCGAAAAAATCCACCCGAGTTTCGCTACCCGGAAATAGTGCATTCAAGTGCCGAAATGCACCCGTTTTGCTGGCTTTTCGTGCGGAAACCGAATGCTCGAAAACACTCCCAGACATGTTCTAGGGTCTAATGAGGTAGATTGGATGCGTCCGTTGCGAAAAAATCCACCCGAGTTTCACCACCCGATAATAGTGCATTCGGGTGCCGAAATGCACCCGTTTTACATCGGTTTTCGCGCGGAAACCGAATGCTCAAAAACACTCCCAAACATATTCTAGGGTCTAATGTGGTCAATTAGATGCGTCCGTTGCGAAAAAATTCAGCTGAGTTTCGCTACTCGGAAATAGTGCATTCGGGTGCCGAAATGCACCCATTTTGCATCGGTTTTCGTGCGGAAACCGATTGCTCGAAAACACTCCCAAACATGTTTTAGGGTCTAATGTGGTAGATTGGATGCGTGCGTTGCGAAAAAATCCATCCGAGTTTCGCTACTCGGAAATAGTGTATTAGGGTGCCGAAATGCACCCGTTTTGCATCGCTTTTCGTGCGGAAACCGGAAGCTCGAAAACACTGGTAAACATGTTCTAGGGTCTAATAAGGTAGATTGGATGCGTCCGTTGCGAAAAAATCCACCCGAGTTTCGCCACCCAGAAATAGTGCATTCGAGTGCCGAAATGCACCCGTTTTGCATCGCTTTTCGTGCGGTCACCACATGCTTGAACATACTCCCAAACTTGTTCTAGGGTCTAATGTGGTCGATTGGATGCGTCCGTTGCGAAAAAATCCACCCGAGTTTCGCTACCCGGAAATAGTGCCTTCAGGTGCCGAAATGCACCCATTTTGCATCGGTTTTCGTGCGGAAACTGAATGCTCGAAAACACTCCTAAACATGTTCTAGGGTCTAATGTGGTAGATTGGATGCGTCCGTTGCGAAAATATCCATCCGAGTTTCGCTACTCGGAAATAGTGCATTCGGGTGTCGAAATGCACTCGTTTTGCATCGGTTTTCGGGCGGAAACCGAATGCTCGAAAACACTCCCAAACATATTCTAGGGTCTAATGTGGTAGATTGGATGTGTCCGTTGCGAAAAAATCCATCCGAGTTTCGCTACTCGGAAATAGTGCATTCGGGTGCCGAAATGCACCCGTTTTGCATCACTTTTCGTGCGGAAACCGAAAGCTCGAAAAAACTCCTAAACATGTTCTAGGGTCTAATGAGGTAGATTGGATGCGTCCGTTGCGAAAAAATCCATCCGAGTTTCGCTACACGGAAATGGTGCATTCGGGTGCCGAAATGCACTCGTTTTGAATCGGTTTTCATGCGGAAACCGAATGCTCGAAAACACTCCCAAACATGTTCTAATTAGGAAGATTGGATACGTTCGTTGCGAAAAAATCCACCCGACATTCGCTACCCGGAAATAGTGCATTTAGGTGCCGAAATGCACCCGTTTTGCATCATTTTTCGTGCCGTAAGCGAATGCTCAAAAACACTCCCAAACATGTTCTAGGGTCTAATTAATAGATTGGATGCGTCCATTGCGAAAAAATCCACCCGAGTTTCGCTACCCGGAAATAGTGCATTCAAGTGCCGAAATGCACCCGTTTTGCTGGCTTTTCGTGCGGAAACCGAATGCTCGAAAACACTCCCAGACATGTTCTAGGGTCTAATGAGGTAGATTGGATGCGTCCGTTGCGAAAAAATCCACCCGAGTTTCACCACCCGATAATAGTGCATTCGGGTGCCGAAATGCACCCGTTTTACATCGGTTTTCGCGCGGAAACCGAATGCTCAAAAACACTCCCAAACATATTCTAGGGTCTAATGTGGTCAATTAGATGCGTCCGTTGCGAAAAAATTCAGCTGAGTTTCGCTACTCGGAAATAGTGCATTCGGGTGCCGAAATGCACCCATTTTGCATCGGTTTTCGTGCGGAAACCGATTGCTCAAAAACACTCCCAAACATGTTTTAGGGTCTAATGTGGTAGATTGGATGCGTGCGTTGCGAAAAAATCCATCCGAGTTTCGCTACTCGGAAATAGTGTATTAGGGTGCCGAAATGCACCCGTTTTGCATCGCTTTTCGTGCGGAAACCGGAAGCTCGAAAACACTGGTAAACATGTTCTAGGGTCTAATAAGGTAGATTGGATGCGTCCGTTGCGAAAAAATCCACCCGAGTTTCGCCACCCAGAAATAGTGCATTCGAGTGCCGAAATGCACCCGTTTTGCATCGCTTTTCGTGCGGTCACCACATGCTTGAACATACTCCCAAACTTGTTCTAGGGTCTAATGTGGTCGATTGGATGCGTCCGTTGCGAAAAAATCCACCCGAGTTTCGCTACCCGGAAATAGTGCCTTCGGGTGCCGAAATGCACCCATTTTGCATCGGTTTTCGTGCGGAAACTGAATGCTCGAAAACACTCCTAAACATGTTCTAGGGTCTAATGTGGTAGATTGGATGCGTCCGTTGCGAAAATATCCATCCGAGTTTCGCTACTCGGAAATAGTGCATTCGGGTGTCGAAATGCACTCGTTTTGCATCGGTTTTCGGGCGGAAACCGAATGCTCGAAAACACTCCCAAACATATTCTAGGGTCTAATGTGGTAGATTGGATGTGTCCGTTGCGAAAAAATCCATCCGAGTTTCGCTACTCGGAAATAGTGCATTCGGGTGCCGAAATGCACCCGTTTTGCATCACTTTTCGTGCGGAAACCGAAAGCTCGAAAAAACTCCTAAACATGTTCTAGGGTCTAATGAGGTAGATTGGATGCGTCCTTTGCGAAAAAATCCACCCGAGTTTCGTTACCCGGAACTAGTGCATTCGGGTGCCGAAATGCACCCGTTTTGCATCATTTTTCGTGCCATAACCGAATGCTCGAAAACACTCCCAAACATGTTCTAGGGTATAATTAGGAAGATTGGATGCGTTCGTTGCGAAAAAATCCACCCGACATTCGCTACCCGGAAATAGTGCATTCAGGTGCCGAAATGCACCCGTTTTGCATTGTTTTTCGTGCGGAAACCGAATGCTCAAAAACACTCCCAAACATGTTCTGGGGTCTAATGAATGTGTTGTTCATATGGATAGTCTTGCATCTTTACAATCTAAGCATGCTTTGCTAGTAGATGAATTGGATTTGACTGGGGCTGCTTTAGATGAGGTCAAGACTAGGCTTGTTTTCCTTGGTGCATGTAAGTCTTGCCCCGATTTGCAAGTTCAGTTGGATGATGCCTATGTTAAGTTTAGTGCTTTAGACAAGTCTGAGTTAGTTCCTATATCTAAACTTCCTGAATGCACTGATTCTCCTGAACTCAAGCTTAGTTTGCAGCTGAGGGTGAAAACTCTGACTTGCACACGGTTCTTAGTTGGGTGTCAAGTAGGGAACCTCAGCTAGGCATGATGATTCAGGAGTTCAAAAGGGTTGATGGTTTTGGGCTTGGGTCCATTATGAAGGGTTGTCATTTTAATGGGCACAAGTTCTTTGATGGGTTGTGTGAAATGGTGGGTCAAAATAGTGGTGAGAGAAAGAAACCAAGCTATAACCAGTGTGAGCCACCAGCTGACTACACCCCTCGAGAGTCACCTACTAAAAATAGAGAGCAACCCATTCCAGTTTGTGAGCAAAACTTGTCTGAGTGTGTGAGAGATGGAGTTTTCATTGAGACACCACCTAAAGTACCCAAGAAAGCTATTTGGGTAGAAAAGCCAAACCATCTCAGGAGCAAACTTGACACACTTCCAGAAATTGCTCCTAAGCGTCCACTTCCAAAACCCAAAGCGAAACTACAACCCAAAGCAAACCCTCAGCCCAATGCAAATCCACAGCCAAAACAACCAGTTCGCTTTCATTGTGAGTTTTGCAAGAACTCAGGTCACCTTGAGGAGTTTTGCTTTCACAAGAAGAAAGCTTTGAGGCATGAGCGTGCGTGGGGCAACCAGGACATGTACCACCCCTCTCATGGTGTACATGCGCCTAGAGCAGCTCCTCCACCTCGTCGTATGGATCGTGTGCGTTCACCTCTCTCTTGTGGTTTTGCCAGGCATGCTCCTCGCCATGATCAATATGGTCCAGGACAGCATAGTCCTTGCTTTGAGTCTCGGAGCTACAACGGACCACGTTTTCCCCCTAGCGTTGGTCGTAGTCCTCCTGTGAGACGAAAGATGGTTGATTTTGCTAATCCCACTCTTGAGCAAATGGTTCGACACTGGTTTTCAACTTGTTTTCCTTCTAACCCCAGTGTTGAAACATTTGCTCAGCCTTGGTCTCTCTTTGTTTGAGCAGGTCGGAGGCCTGGAGAACATGTGGCTCATTGATTCCGGTTGCTCTCGACACATGACCAGTGATCACAGATGGTTCTCTAGTCTCACCCCGGTGATGACCAGGGAGTACATCACTTTCGGGGATAATAGCAAAGGAAGGTAATGTCTGAAGTTGCCATCAAGGTGAGTGAGAACTTCATGCTTAAGCGAGTTGCCCTTGTGGATTCTCTTGGCTTCAACTTGCTTTCGGTTTCTCAGCTCCTTGACGATGGCTTTGAGGTTCGTTTCAAGCATGGGTCTTTAAAGATCTTGGACTCTCAGGTTGATCTTGTGTGTGTGATCATTCCCAAGGGTCAAGTGTTTCGAGTTGATTTTTCCAAATCATTTGGCCTCTCTCGATGTCTTGTTGCTGGTTCATCTTCTGAACTTTGTAAATGGCATAGAAGATTGGGCCATTTGAGCTTTGACTTGATTTCCAGGTTGAGTGCTTTAGATCTTATTCATGGTTTGCCCAAGTTGAAATTTGAGAAGGATCTTGTTTGCGCTCCCTATCGACATGGGAAAATGGTTGCTGCTTCCCATCCACCTGTGAATCAGGTGATGACTGAGCATCCGTGTGAGCTATTACATATGGACACTGTTGGTCTAACTCGTGTTTGCTCAGTTGGTGGGAAGTGGTATGTGCTTGTGGTCGTTGATGATTTCTCCAGGTATTCATGGGTTTTCTTCATGGAGTCTAAGGAGGAGGCATTTCCTTTTGTCCGAGATTTGATCTTGAGGTTGAAAAAGGAGTGACCTAAAGATGCTATGAGAGCTATCCGCAGTGACAATGGCACAGAATTCAAGAACGCTCATTTTAAAGCCTTTTGCAATGATCTTGGTCTTGAACACTAGTTTCTATCGCCTTATGTCCCTCCTCAGAATGGTGTTGTTGAACAGAAGAATCGGACCCTTTGTGAGATGGCTAGGACGATGCTTGATGAGCATAGGACTCCTAGGAAATATTGGGTCGAAGCTGTTAACACTGCTTACTATGTTTCCAATCGAATCTTCTTGCGAGCTTTTATGAATAAAACCTCTTATGAGTTGATGCATCGATGTTCCCCCAAGGTAAGTCATCTGAGAGTGTTTGGATGCAAGTGCTTTATTCTCAAGCAAGGCAATTTGGACAAATTTGAGTCTCGGTCCACTGATGGTATTTTTCTTGGTTATGCATCTCATAGTCATGCTTATCATGTACTTAATCTTGAAACTAACCGGATTGTGGAAACTTGTGAGATTACTTTCGATGAAACTATGCCTTGCACAACTCTGTCTTTGAAGCTGTAGGTGAATATGAAATGGGACAAAGCATTTTTGAAGAAGAGAACAAGCGTGTTGATAGTGGTGATGAAGAAGATGATGAAGTGAACCGTGCTCCAGCTGCTGCTCCTAAACCTTCTACTTCGACTACTAGAGTTGATGGCCCTACCCCCTACTTCCACTACTTCAAGCCATCACCAAGTACCACTACAAGATGATGAAGAAGAAGATCAGAGTGAACAAGCTACTGTTGAGGGGGAGGCTACTTCAGAGCGAGGAGCTCCACGACACATTCAGCGTAACCATCATCCACAACAGATGATCGGTAACTTGCATGAGCACACCACTAGGTAGATTTCACACTTTGCACATTCTGCTTTTGTTGCCTCTTTTGAACTCCGAGATATTGGACATGCTTTATCTGATTCAAACTCGGTCAATGCTATGCATGAGGAGTTAGAAAACTTTGAGAGAAACAGGGTTTGAGTTTTAGTTGAACCACCTCCAAATTGCCACCCTATAAGAACAAAATGGGTTTTCAAAAACAAACAGGGTGAAAATAGGTTGGTTATGAGAAACAAAGTGAGGTTGGTTGCCCAAGGTTTCAGTCAAAAAGAGGGTATAGACTATGAGGAAACCTTTGCCCCTGCTGCCTGTTTGGAAGTGATTAGAATCCTTCTAGCCTTTTCTATGGCTAAAGGTTTTAAGCTCTTCCAAATGGATGTGAAAAGTATCTTCCTAAATGGTTTCATAGATGATGAAATGTATGTGAGACAACCCCCTGGTTTTGAGATTCTTAAGTATCCTGACCGTGTGTTCAAACTCCAGAAAGCTCTCTATGGCCTAAAACAAGCACCCCGAGCGTGGTATGCTAGGTTAAAATCCTTTTTGCTTGGGAATGGGTTTGAAATGGGGTCAGTTGATAAAACTCTCTTTCTCCTCAGGCAAGGCAAAGACCTAATGATTGTTCAGATTTACGTGGATGATATTATCTTTGGTGGTTCCTCTCATGCTTTGGTTGCCAAGTTTGCAGATGACATGAGCAGGGAGTTCGAGATGTCAATGATGGGTGAACTAACCTTTTTCCTCGGGCTACAAATCAAGCAAAGCAAGGAAGGGACTTTCGTGCACCAAGGGAAGTACACGAAGGACGTGTTGAGGAAGTTTGACATGGCTAATGCTAAGCCACTATCCACACCCATGGCAACGACAACGGCACTTGATGCGGATGCAGACGGCGAACTGGTGGACCAGAAGGAGTACCGGAGCATGATCGGCTCCCTCCTCTATTTGACGGCGACAAGGCCAGACATTCACTTTGCAGTGTGTTTGTGCGCCCGATTTCAGGCTTCATCGAGAACCTCTCACCGCCAAGCGGTTAAGAGGATCATGAGGTATTTACGCTTTACCCCTGAATTCGGTTTGTGGTATTCTGCCTCCTTGACACTCACTCTCCGCGGATACTTCGATGCGGATATTACTGGGTGTCATTTGGATCGCAAGTCCACCTCTGGAACTTGCCAGTTTCTTGGTTCATCTTTGGTCTCTTGGTCTTCCCGCAAACAATCTAGTGTTGCTCAGTCTACCACCGAAGCCGAGTATGTTGCTGCTGCTAGTTGTTGTTCTCAGCTGCTTTGGATGATTTCCACTTTGAGAGACTTTGGTTTGGATTTTACTCGTGTACCCCTTCTTTGTGACAGCATGAGTGCCATTAGTGTAGCCAAGAACCCTGTTCTCCACTCAAAAACCAAACACATTGATGTGAGATATCACTTTCTGAGAGATCATGTTGAGAAAGGAGACATTGACCTTGGCTATGTTGCTACCTAAAACCAGCTCGCTGATATCTTCACCAAACCCCTGGATCAAGCCACTTTTGCTCGTTTGCAGGGGGAGTTGGGTATTTTCTTTCCTTTCTGAGTTGGATTTGGTGCTTCTGTTGTATTATATCTGTATAGCCTCTTGCTTGTTTAGCATCTTTGTAGTATGCTAGCTTGGCTTGCATTTGTATCATAATGCATTTTTATCATATTGCATTTGTACCATATTGCATTAGATGAGCTTCTCTTATATGCCCTGTGTACTATCTTATGCTACTTGTGAGATAGTACTTTGGTTGGTTACTTTGATGCAATGTGCAGTTATGCTCTTGATGATCATGTTTACATGTTGACATAATTGTTTTTCTGAAATCTAATGCTATATCACCATGAGTTGATGCTTAGTTATACTTTGCCCTTGTTTGAATCCTAGTTCCATATTTGGCTTATGTTTGGAATGCATGTTCTTGTCAATCGGGTCAAAAATCTAGATATCATTGTAGATGTTTAGCCCATGATGCACCCCTTGGGGAAGCATGGCTTATTTGTGCCGCAAAGGCACTTCATGTACTTTGCCTTGTTTGAATGATGAAAAGAAACATGCTGCAAAGATAAATTCAAATCATTCATCATGTTTTTATGCTAAATTGTTCATATTCTAGCTTGCTTAGTTGTTACAAGATGTGTACCAAAAAAAAGTAGGCACTTGGTTTCAACGAGCTTCACATGACAAGAGATGTGTTGTGGGTGTCTGCACTGATCTTTTGTCAAGAATGTTTGTTCCTTGTATGAGCTGTTGATGGCCTAGTTATTCTTGCTAGGGTGATTCTTAACTAGGCGTTTGCTCATGTGGTGATCTTTTTCACAATTGCAAAAAACTACTTCACATCCTTTCTGTAACATGAATTCATCTTGCTGGCGATGCTATTGCATCTTGTAATCCCCTAAGCTTATCTCTTTTGTAGCCTTTGAGAGTATTTCATGGTATATCTGAGAAGCTTGATAGTTTCTGCATTTTCATGGCATGCTTTTCGGCTGCCATGCTTTGTATTGATGCTTGCATTGCCAACAAGGGGGAGTGATTGCACACAAACTCTTTCATTTGTCAAGGGGGAGAGTTTCTGCATGTTTTGATTTGACAAGGGGAAGTTTCTCATGCATTTTGTTTCTCATGCATTTGTTCAGGGGGAGTCCTGAGTCGAGTTCTTATAAGCTTTATATGCTCTTATGCTCGTTTTCCGATCGTGTTGAGCTGTTTTACCTCTTCTTGAGGAGCTGGATTTGGACTTTCATGTGATTGGTGTTGAGCCTGTTTTTTGCCTCTTCTTGAGGGATCACATGATTTTGTCTCAGTCGTGTAGAGCCGTTGCCCTTTTCTTAGGGGACTGCGATTTTTCTTTGTTTTCGAGTTTGTCTTTTCTTTTTCTTTTTATCAAGCTATGAATTTGTGTTGAGTGTTGTCAATGCACTCATCAAGGGGGAGATTGAGGACCAATGGTGGTCACCCTTGGATGATAAGTGATTGACAACATTGTGTTGGATTGATGTTGCTCTTGGCTTGTGATGTGCAGGTGTAGGATGTGATGTGATGGCCGACGGCATACGGTGAAGGTTGAGCGAAAGGTTCATGCCAATGGACCAAGGGCGGTAAAGGATGAACGCGAATAGGCTTGGACCGATGGACCTGAGGAGTCCAGGCGGAGTCATGGGCGGTCCACATGGTGCACGAAACGGCAAGACAACATGACGGTGATGGAGATGGCGTCGGTCGAGTCAAGCGGGACGGAGGCAAGTCAAATAGGCGGCCCGGGAGCCGGGAACGAACGACTTGGAGGCGTCAAAGGCTTGGCGAAGACTGGACACGCGTTGACATCGAGGAGGTCGCATGGCGGCCAAGCAAAGATGGACGGTTTGGGTGGTTTGGGCCTCAAAATCACCACGCTGGCAGGTTTCCTAGTTTGAGCCTCAAAACCGGGGGCGAGCCCGATGCGGCCGAAGCTTTGAGAAGGAGGGCACGTGGCGTCATCGCGAAGCTTGCATCGAGGCGAAGCGAAGTCGTGAAGGCAGCGTGTCCGTCCGATGGATGAACAAAAACTTGGACAAAAATACCCCTGCGTGGGTAGTTATCTTAGTAGTAGCTATTAGGGGTAGTTTAGTCTTTTGTCTGTGCCTATAGATAGAGATGGGGGCTGAAGTTCTTAGCACCTCTCCACCCGTCTCATCCATCCACCTCTCTCTCTAGTTTTCATTTGGTTTTCCCCCCCTCTCTAGTCAATCTCTAGAGGTCCGCGGATGATTTGAACTTGTATCCGTGTATTGAACCGAAGATTTTCTTGTGGGAATGGAGGCCTTAACCTCCTCGTGTCCACGTGTTGGGGGATGACAATTTGTGGAAATCTCAATCGTGTTCTTCGCATTCTCATTTCTCCCGTTTTTCCCTTCTCACGTTTTTGTTTGATTCGTGATTTCTGGGGAGTCTTGGATCAAACCGGTTATTTGGATATGAACTAGGACGTGAGTGAAGGCTTTCCACTAAAGAAATTCATCTAATTCCTCACGAGTTCATAGATCGGGGCGATTAAAGTTCTAAGGTTGAAAAACTGCCGTTCTTAACAAAATATTTTATTACCTTTGTTTGACTAATCTTTTTGAGGAGATCTTTTGGAAATATGTTTGTTATGTTTTTGGAAAGCTATGGTTAAAATTTCGTGATATTTGGAGGTCGTTTGATTGAGTTTCGGATTTTTTCTTCCACCTTCACGCAGGCTGTTTTGGAATTCCGAAAATCTCCGGACATAATTCCGGAAATCTCTGGACCTCCGAAAATTTCCGAAGGTTTCTCCAGAAATTTCCGCACGTCCGGAATTTTCCGAAGGTTCTTCCGGAATTTTCCGCACAGAGGTGTTGGTTTTCAAAGTTTGTCTTTCGGAGCTTGTTTGAAGTCTTTCTTGCTTCCGCTATTCTCAAATTGGGTTCCTAGCATCATTCCTAGGTCCATTAGCTTGTGCATAGCTAAGTGGACTTGATTATGCTAGAAGAGAGGTTTGTGGGTTTTTAGCTGAAGTTCTTGGAGAAAATTTGAATCGGCTCCCATTCACCCCCCTCTGATCGCCTTTCCGGCCCTTTAGTTGCACGCTGCGTCACAAGTCACAATTTACAAGTCACGTGGTTGGTTATGTGAAGAGAGCGTGAATACGTGCACGTTGTGTAACCCAAGTCATATTCTCTCCTTCAGTTACGTATTCAAAGAAGTGGGAGTGCTTTCCTATTTAAGTTGGCTTGCACCAATTCAAACTAGCAGTACCAGACTATTGAATGCAATGCACTGTTACGGCCATTTTTCCAACACTACACCACCGCCACTCGTTCCAGCGGAACATCGGCACCCCAGACCCCGGCCACCAAATCATGCGTCTCCTTTGTTTAAACGGCAAGAGCCTCCTCCATGTGGCAAGCGCCTCAGCAGCATCGCCACACACCTTTAAACGGCCTTTAAACAACCAATTAATAAATCAGATTTAAACTACCAATTAATAAATCAGATTTAAACTACCAATTAATAAATCAGATTTAAACTACCAATGATAACTAACAGAAAGAGGCGTACAGAAAGAGGAATGAGAATTAGTTTACTTGGAAAAATAGTTTTTAGTATCATTACCTTATTTATTTTTTTAAGTGACTGGTACGAGGGTTTAGAGGTGGGAAATTATAGCTTAAATCATGATAAACGGTGCAGATACATTTATCTTCCACTTAAAACAAATTCCACCCCTCCCTCTAGGAAGTGATCAGTGAGAGTTGCCCCTCTGAACTTCCATTTTTTATCCCATTCTCCCGTGCTCACCGAACAAACAATTGAATTTTAATATCTTCCATCTAAACTCCTATTCCCTCCCATCAATTACCTCCAACCAAACAAGCCCTTAAAATAAATTCCCACCCCTCCCTCAAAAAGTTATTGGTACAAGTTGCCTTTTAAACTTACATTCCTGATCCTACTAAAACTCCCATTCCCACTAAACAAATAATGTAATTTTGCGAAATCGGAATGCGCCCCGAAAGGGGCATCTCTTTTGGTTCTTCGGTCCTCCAGAGGAAGGACCCGTTTCGAGTAGTGAACGCACCAAGAAAAGCCTTTTAAAAAACCTCTTTCATCCAATATTTTTTCGCACTCACCAATTACCTCCTACCCGTGAGTAGAAGGCTTGCTTTGAACAAACAAGGTAGAGCACTACAGCACAATACTGCTTCTAGGCCCTCTCTCCTCCACCCTCCCGATGGCCACCGCCGCCGCGGCCGCTCGCCGCCTATTCCGTCCGTCCTTCCCCTCCTCCGTATCAAATACCAGCCGGCTCCTCTCCTCCACCGCTTCCCCATCACCTCACCGCAGCCCCAATACTAATTCACCCGTCGCCTTCGACTGGTCCGACGACGATGCCGACAACCACACGACACCTCTACCGCCGTCCACGGCAAAGATCTCCGAGCTGCCTCCCCCCTACGACCCCTTTAGCAAGAAGCCCACCCTCGCCGATCCGTCGGACCCCACCAACCTACAGGAGATCTTCCACCGGATGCGCACCGAGGGCCTCACCGACTACGCCATCAAGATGTTCGACGGATTGTCCAAGGACGGGCTCACCCACGAGGCTCTCGCGCTCTTCGCTGTCATCAAGGACAAGGGCGCCATGCCCGACGTCGTCGCCCATACCGCCGTTCTCGAGGCCTACGTCAACGCCGGCCCCGCGCACTGGCGCGACGCCGTGCGCACCTACGACCGCATGCTCGCGTCGGGCGTCAAGCCCAACGCATACACGCTGGCCGTGCTCGTCAGGGGGCTCTCGGCCAGCGACCGGTGCTCAGAGGCCGGGAGGTACCTGGTGGAGATGCTGGACCGAGGGATGCGGCCGAATGTGGCGACGTATATCGCCGCGTTCGAGGCGTACGTGAGGGCGGAGAAGGTGGAGGAGGGGAAAGTGCTGCTGGAGACGATGAAGGGAAAGGGCTTCGTGGCAGACGAGGAGGCGGTGCGCAGTGGCACAGTAAAGCGCGGGCATTTGTTCAGGGGCGTCATGAACTTACTCTTTGGCAATTGATTGTGGTACGTCTTGCTTCCTTAAGTTGGAAATATTTGAATCAAATAGCATTTGGTCCTGACTCTTAAAGACTCAGTTGAAATGAAAGTATGCTGCTAACCTTTTGTTACCATGTGAATAGTGTTTTGATTTTTTAAATTGCAACGCATTATTTTGCACTGTGAAGCATATTTTAATCAAAGACAAAATGTCCCGACAAAAGATTTAACTATTCAGAATGAAAATTTTGCAATACTGCTTGTAATTTTTTTGGGAATGGGCTACCCTTTCCATAGAAATTGTAGAGAAACTGGTATTCTGGTAATGTAAAAGACTGATCTTCTGGATAATTTGTCCTACAGCCCCAATGCACTGTATCCTTTATCTTCTGGATTATTGCAGACCAGAACTTTTTTAAAGCTGTTGGAAACGGAAGAACTAATGAGCGGCTTTAACCCAAAAGGACAAAACGAATCACCATTTTTTATGCCACATACACCCTTTCCCTGCAAAGCATACTGTTCTACACTGACATGTTCTTAACAAAGAAGCATCAGGTAATTTCATTGCTATACCAGTTAACCAACTGGGTTCCAATTAATTTACCTGCTTTGTGGTGGCATGTCTATCTTCTCCTTTTGCCCAGTTTGTGTCTTACACATAATTGCCATTGACCATTTTGATACTATTATGGGCGTGATTTGTTGGGGAGGGAGGAGGTGGGCAGTGCCCGTGGAGGTGGGCACTGCAGCTACGCTGGGGACTAAGGAGGGAGGAGGCTGAAAGCTAGAAAACAGAACTGGTTTAGACCTAACTTCTGCTTAATCAACCAAGATAGATCCCCAGTCTTTATATAGAGGAAGGTGACTTGACCCTTAGTAAATGATAGATGAATTCTTATAGGAATGATCCGATCTTTCCTAACTTGCATGGGATGAACTTCCTAATTGATGATGATCTGACTTGGGTGGCAAGGTGATTGGGGAGCTGGTGGTGTGATTAGGTGGCATGCTGCCTTCACACCCCTCCCCTGGTGATAATTGGGTGGGCCTAATTGGCCTGTCACAGTAACTTGTAGTTTTGAGTTTTGATTTTGGCTTTGCTCACTAGTGAGCTTTGAATCTCAGTCACTTTGTTTAGATGTGTAGATTTGATTGACAGAAGGATAGCTACATACATTATATCATAGTACTGTTGCACAATATGCGTTTGAGATAAATGCATAGCTGCATCATTGTGAAATGTGTCAAGTCGACCACTTTTTAACAAAGGTGATCATATAATTATGCAAGAATTTAGCCCATGACCTGTTGTGCAAATTGGATGTACTTGATCACAGAAAAAAGGCTCTTTGATGTCGTGACCTATAGAGTAAACAATTACTCCAACTATCATTCATGCTTTGTTATTTAGATTAATAAATATATAATCTTCATGATTTAGTGAGATTTTCATTGAATATAACGTCATCTTGTTCAGGAAGAACCAAAATGTTATTTTTTCCATGCTCAATGACGATAAAAATATCAAGCCCGCTAGACAATATTCGGAACTAGGCAATTATGGTTTAGGTCGAGACAGTGGCGGAGCTTGGGCCAATTATTAGAGGGGGCTGGCCTGATTGTGCTTTCACAGATGCAGGGGTGGCAATAAGCTAAAATCTTGTCATTGGTTAAGAGCTACTCTCAAGATGTAATGCTTTGCCCCTTGGGTCCAGATGTGATACACAGACCTTTATGACTGAGAACGAAGCACTCGAGGGGCAAAGTTGAGGGGACAAATCTGGGCTTACACTGGTCGAATTCATTACTGGTTTGTTAATCTGCGGTAGTCATTGCTTTAAGTAACCAGTTATCTTTAGGAGAGCGTGAGAAATATGGGCTGGAATTTCTTACTTTGGCCTTTTTTGTTGGGTTTCTAAGTAGGCCAACTTCAATAAATCAAATGGGATCAATGCTGAAAAGGGCTGGAATTTCTTATTTTGGGCTTTTTTGTTGGGTTTTTGAGTAGACCAACTTTAATAAATAAAATGGGATCAATGCTTAAAATGATTTCTAGTTGACAATCTGTGGGATAGAACCATACTCTTCTACACTTAAATTTTAAAACCTGTGTGGTCAGGTCAGTGAGGCACTCCTGTTCTTTTTGTGATGTTTTGGAAGTAGATGATAATTCATGCTTATCTATTGGCATTATACTCTATTTCGAAGTGTGAAATGAAGAGATTGGATAAACCTCCCATTTTAACACAATAAAAATTGCATGGTTCTTGTGCCTTTAAATTTTCAGTTGGTTAAGTTTTTAGTATGTTGGGAACAGGGCACTGCCCTGGTGCTGACAGAGAGGCTATTCAACCTCCCAAGTACTAACCCGGGTGGGTTTTGAGTCTAGGACCGCCTAGGGTGCTCTTATCCTTTACTGAATGCTAACTTCTGGTCATGTTTTTGGAAGAAGGTGGGGGTGCATTGCAGTTGATTAGAAAAATGCTGAGAACTAAATTAGAAGCACATTTTCTTTAAATGAGATGCGTTCGTGATTTCCCATAGCTAAATTTGTCATAGTGTTTTATCTGAGACAAAAAAAGATAAAGGCAGTAGGGAGTTTCATAGTTAGCCCTCAGGTGCATACTGAATTGGCTTTGGATTAGTTGAGTGAAAAACTTTATTTCATACACAAGTTGTGTGCGTACTCAAGACTCAAGATGAGCCATTGAATGGTGCTACATTGAATTTCACATTCAAGTATATTACCAAATGAGCTTTTTGTTTATGTGTGCTTTACTTTGTTGGTGTAGAACACTGTTTCAACTTTTTTGAAAATATGGAAGTGAAATAAACTAGCTGAACCAAATTGAGTTTAGTTTAGTTGCATTTTGTTGCCAATACCCTGAATTGATAATGTGGTTTAGCCTGTGCATCCATCGTTGCTGTCCAGGTGCTGTCATTGCTGCTCAGCATGAGGACACACTGGATTGCTTAGTTTCCTCTGCACGGGAGTGTTGGTTTCCTTAGCTACTTCCAAAAGGGATTCTTGTGGGCATCATATGCCGCCACGCGCAATTCAAAGTTCGTGTGTCCACATGGTGAGTCCATGTGGCCATCCCAAACAGCAAAACTGGTTTTTAGCTTTTTTTTTCCCATGTAGGCATAACCAGGAATTATGGGCAACAAAAGGTGAAAAATAATCTGTTTTAAGGAACGTGGGGAGTTATTCAACCAAATCAAACTTTAGGTGGTTAATTGGACTCTGGAATACTACAAGGGAGTAAAGTGGACTATAACCTTAGGAAAATCTAAAATTATAAACTACGAATACTTGGCAATTCTAATTTAACTTTCATAATTGCCTGTCTAAACCTAAGCTATGAGGTGGTCAATTTTTTTCTAGTACTGGGAAAATATTGAGATTATGCACGACCTGAGGTTTGTAAACAGTATATACTAGGTAAAGGTAATTTTGCTTTTGATTGGCAATTCTATTGCATATTTACTAAAATGTATTGTTCTCTTGTACTCAATATATGGCCAAAACCGTAGTGTAGTTTTGGTACATTCTGTGTTCTGGTTTCCCATGTAGAATTAGGCCTCCAACAATGCCAACTCAGCTGTCTATTAGCATGTACATGACATTGTGTGTATGTGGAGGAAAGAGAAAGGGGGGAAACATCCAAGCTATCTGTTATTTCCCTGCTAGTCTCGCTCAGAAAACGAGGGCACAAGAGTCAACTTAATCATCTGCTACTAACTCTTTTCCGACTCTTCACTATCTTCTATACACATGCTCCATCTTGTATACACATGCAGTCATTAATTAAAAGCAAAAGGAGACAATGTTGGAGACAGTCCATTGGAGAAATTAGCTTTAATGGTATATCTTAGATGACATGTATTGTCTTAGAGCTAGAACTATGTCTAACTGTTCACCAAATAGATTCTAGGCAAATGCGAATCCACCCTTTGGTCCTTGTGAGAAGGCAAGCATGGATTGTTATGAAGGTTTTTGGCCCATACCTTTGAAATAAGCTTGCCATTTTCTTCATATGCATCTAAAACACTTTGTTCTGAATTTAGTTTTAATTTCTATGAGGACAATGCGCCTGATTTTGCACATTAGAGACAAGGAAATATTTTAATCTGGTAATAAGTTGACTAATAAGTTGACTGACAAAAGAAGTTTGACTACTAATGGTGATAGAGTCGGAGTGCCCGATCTTTCGGTGAGTGGAGATAAATTCGACTTGGTGGAAGTAGACCCTCACGATCCGACTACGACGAGCGAACCCGAAGCGCCAATGCAATCGCTGAACCAACTCCCGATGGTTACCAACCTCGCCGGTGCGAGATCAGCCTGATCACGAAGATCAATTCCTGTCCGCAATCGAAGAACGAACAAGAAAAAGAGGCGAGCAATCTAAATATCACTCGAAGGTGGAGTTCTGAATCACACAAGGACAGCGCGTATTTGCGCGTGTTCAAGAGTAGCTAAAGCTAGATGTAAAACAAACTCCAGTCGTAAACAAAAAGGACTCGGACTAAATAAAGGGGACGCAGCCCCTGGAGTCCGAAGGGGTCACGCGTGCCCAACCCTAGGTGCCCCACCTGGGCTGCCCTGTTGGGCCATCTTCTTATTCCGATGGGCCTTCGTTCCTTAACAGCATGATGAAGTTTAATTCTCTCGCACGGGCTCGAGTGATTGGCCCAACTGGATGAGCAACTGTAGGCGCCTGAGGTGGAGGAGCAACTGGAGGCGCCTGAGGTGCTGCTGGTGTAGATGTACTCGTGGTGTCCTCATCATCCTCCCCTTCTTGAACTGAAGTCGTCCTCGACGGCAACTCCTCATCTTCGCCCACATACGGTTTCAAATCTGCAACATTAAAACTCGTGGAAACACCAAACTCCGCAGGCAGGTCAAGGATATAAGCATTATCATTAATCTTGGTTAGCACTTTAAAAGGACCAGCAGCACGTGGCATCAATTTAGAACGACGTAAGGTAGGAAAACGATCCTTCCTCAAATGCAACCAAACCAGATCACTCGGTGCAAAAGTAACATGTTTTCTCCCTTTACTACCCGCAACCTGATATTTAGCATTAGCAGCAGCAATGTTTTGTTTAGTTTGCTCATGCAAGCTAATCATTTGATCAACATGTGCAGCGGCATCTATGTGTGGGGTGTCCTCGGCAGCAAGTGCAAACAAATCAATAGGCGCCCGAGGAATATAACCATAAACAACTTGAAAAGGACACATCTTTGTAGAAGAATGCGTTGCATGATTATAAGCAAACTCAACATGAGGCAAGCAATCTTCCCAACGTTTCAAGTGTTTATCTAAAACAGCCCTAAGCATAGTGGACAAGGTTCGATTAACCACCTCAGTTTGCCCATCAGTCTGAGGGTGACAAGTGGTGCTAAACAGCAATTTAGTTCCCATTTTATTCCACAGTGATCTCCAAAAATGACTGAGAAACTTAGCATCACGATCAGAGACTATTGTATTTGGAATACCATGCAAATGAATAATCTCGCGAAAGAACAATTCAGCAACATTGCTAGCATCATCAGTCTTATGACAAGGTATAAAATGAGCCATTTTGGAGAAACGATCAACAACCATAAAAATACTGTCCCTCCCCTTCTTAGTTCTAGGCAATCCCAAAATAAAGTGCATAGAAAGATCAAGCCAAGGGGAAGTAGGAATAGGCAAAGGCATGTACAAACCATGGTTGTTCAATCGTGACTTAGCTTTCTGGCAAGTAGTGCAGCGTGCAACAAGGCGCTCAACATCAGCGCGCATCCGAGGCCAAAAGAAGTGGGCAGCCAGCACTTCATGCGTCTTGTAGACGTCAAAGTGCCCCATGAGACCGCCTCCATGCGCTTCGTGTAACAACAAACGACGAACCGAGCTAGCTGGAACACACAGCTTGTTAGCGCGAAACAGGAACCCGTCCTGTATGTGAAATTTGCCCCATGGTTTGCCATGAATACAGTGGGCGAAAGCATCTTTAAAATCAGCATCATGCACATATTGATCCTTCACAGTTTGCAAGCCAAAGATTTTAAAATCTAACTGTGACAGCATGGTATAGCGACGAGACAAAGCATCAGCAATGACATTTTCCTTCCCGCTCTTGTGTTTAATAATGTAAGGGAAAGACTCAATGAATTCTACCCATTTAGCATGATGACGGTTCATGTTTGTTTGGGTACGAATATATTTTAAAGCCTCATGATCAGAATGAATTATAAACTCGCGATGCTAAAGGTAGTGCTGCCAAGTATACAAAGTGCGCACTAAAGCATAAAGCTCCTTATCATAAGTAGAATAATTCAAGCTAGCACCACTTAATTTCTCGCTAAAGTAAGCAACCGGTTTTCCTTCTTGTAACAAAACAGCACCTAGCCCAATACCGCTAGCATCGCATTCAAGCTCAAACACTTTAGTAAAATCAGGCAACTGCAAGAGAGGAGCATTGGTTAACTTATCTTTCAAGGTGTTGAACGCAACCTCTTGCGAATCACTCCAAGCAAAGGGAACATCCTTCTTTGTAAGCTCATGTAGAGGCGCTGCAATGGAGCTAAAATCACGAACAAACCGGCGGTAGAAACCTGCAAGGCCAAGAAAGCTTTGAATTTGTGTGACCGTCGTCGGTGTAGGCCATCCCGAATGGCATCAATCTTGCTGCTATCCACCTCAATGCCCTGTGGAGTAACAACATAGCTAAGAAACGAGACACGTTGTGTGCAAAACATGCATTTTTCGAGGTTAGCAAATAAATGGGCCGCACGCAACGCATCAAAAACAGCACGCAAATGTTCTAAATGCTCTTCCATAGACTTGCTGTAAATGAGGATATCATCAAAATAGACAACTACAAACAATCCTATGAAGGCCTCAGAACTTCATTCATCAAACGCATAAATGTGCTGGGAGCATTTGTCAAACCAAACGGTATAACCAACCATTCATATAACCCAAATTTTATTTTAAAAGCCGTTTTCCATTCATCACCTAATTTCATGCGAATCTAATGGTAGCCACTACGCAAATCAATCTTAGTGAAAATAATGGCACCACTAAGCTCATCTAGCATATCATCAAGGCGTGGTATAGGGTATCGGTAGCGAATGGTAATGTTATTAATAGCACGACAGTCTACACACATACGCCATGAGCCATCTTTCTTTGGAACAAGTAACACGGGAACGGAGCAAGGGCTAAGAGACTCACGAATATAACCCTTGTCAAGCAACGCCTGTACCTGGCGCTGGATTTCCTTCGTCTCATCCGGATTTGTACGGTACGGTGCGCGGTTCGGAAGCTGTGCGCCGGGAATGAGGTCGATCTGGTGCTCAATGCTACAAAGTGGTGGAAGCCCCGGTGGCAAATCTTTTGGAAAGACATCAGCGTACTCCTGCAAAATGTTAGCAACCGCAGGGGGAATATCCAAAGATGGTGCATCATCAAGTGAAACGAGCACACTAGAGCATATAAGGGCATAGCATGGCAAAGGAGCATCGCGTAACTCATCAAAATCAGCACGTGTGGCAAGCAAAACAGGAGCATTCAACTTGATTTCAGAATTAATAGATGTCGATGGTTCAAGTTGTTTAGCAGTTTTAGCATCTCTAGCAAGATCATCTTTAAGAATTTGTTCAGGTGTCATTGGATGTATAATTATTTTCTGACCCTTAAACATGAAGAATAGTGATTTGAACGACCATGATGCAAGCTATCAGTATCATATTGCCAAGGTCGCCCAAGTAACAGAGAGCATGCTTCCATGGGAATAACATCACAATCGACAAAATCAGAATAAGCACCCATGGAGAAAGGAACACGGACTGATCGAGTAATTCTAATTTTCCCACCATCATTAAGCCATTGAATGTGATATGGATGTGGATGCTTACGAGTGGGTAAAGACAACTTTTCAACCAGCGTGGTACTCGCCAAAATATTGCAGCTGCCGCTGTCGATGATGATGCGAATCGACCGCTCCTGCACAACACCCTTGGTATGGAAAAGAGTGTGTCGCTGATTCTTCTCGGACGGGGCGACCTGTGTACTAAGAACACGCTGCACAACAAGACTTTCATACCTAACGGCGTCGCCCGGGTTGACATGTACCTCCATAGCTGCATGGTTAGTGGCAAGCATCGCATGTTGAGTATCTTCAGAATCACTAGCGGAAGAATACTCACCATCGTCACGAAGAAGCAAAGTGCGCTTGTTCGGACAGTCCCGAATCACGTGGCCAAATCCTTTGCAACGATGACACTGAATATCCCGTGTACGGCCTGTGGGAGGGGCGGCGCCTGTGGAAGGGGCAGCGCTTGCAGGTTTGGCCGTTCGCTCGCGCGGTGTAGTGGTGGGCGTGGGTGGTGCAGGGAGAGCGGGTGCGGAGTTGGATGTCGAGCTTCTTCCTGCAAAAGAGTTAGAATATGTCTTCGAGCGGCGTCCCTGCACTTCACGTTCAGCTTTGCAAGCATATTCAAATAATGTTGTCATATCTGTGTAGTCCTTATAATCAAGTATATCCTGAATTTCGCGGTTCAAACCACCACGAAAACGTGCCATAGCAGCGTCATTTTCCTCCAATAACCCACAACGAATCATGCCTATTTGTAATTCCTGGAAATATTCCTCAACAGATTTGAAACCTTGCTGAAAACGTTGCATTTTATTAAGCAAATCTCGGGCATAATAAGAAGGTACAAATCTATGGCGCATAGCAGTTTTTAATTGCTCCCAAGTGGTTGGAATGGTATTGGGATGTTTGTGTTTATATTCACGCCACCAAATTAAAGCAAAATCAGTAAATTCACTAATAGCAGCTTTAACTTGAGAATTAGCAAGAATATCATGGCATGAAAATTTCTGTTCAACTTCTAATTCCCAATCAAGATATGCAGCAGGATCATATTTGCCATTAAAAGGTGGAATTTTAAATTTAATCTTGGAAAAGGAATCATTACCACCGGGACGGCGTGGCACGCGGCGGGCACGGCCTCGGCGGTCGCCATCGTCCTGGTCTGAGTCACCACCATAACTCTGCTGCAACTCTGCGACTGTTGTGTGCAATGCATCGAGTCTTGCCACAACTGAGTCGAGTGTGGCCTTAGCGGTCGTCTGTGCAAGGTCGAGCTGATCACACCGCTCGGTCGTCGAGGAGATCGTCGAGTCCAGCCGTTCATGAATCGTCTGAATGTCGGTGACAAGCCCTTCAACTTGTGCCCGTATGCCCTGCAGCTGGTTAGCCCCCGCATCGACATCATCTGCCATGGTTAGCGCAAATACAAGAACACAAGCGACGACAAAACAGGGGTGTAACGGCTCACAAGGCGCTCACACTAGTGCTGTTATCAAATTCTTATCCGTTCTTACCACCCACACAGGGGCGAACTGCAACCAACCGGTGGAACTCGCGAAAGATTGGAGGAGCGATTGCCTGGAGAAACAAAATATGCTCGTCGTAGAACTATGTGGAGTTCTGGGAAGGCTGCACTCAAATGAAGGATTAGCACAATCAAACAATAATGCAAAGTTGAAAGATAGTGCCAAACACGTAACAAGAGTTGCTGGTAACAAGGGAAATCGAAAGAACAGAGGCAAAGGTGGAGAGGGCGCGCACCTCTTTTGTTTTTTTTTTCTGTTTTTTTTCCACAGAGGGTGCCCCAAAACTGATAATATGAACACAGAGGATCTCAAACAACAAATTATGGCACACTTTTTCCGAAAGTACAGGGGTATTCCGGTAAAAAAAAGATACTCTCTCTCTAGAGTAAACCGGATCACCTTCCTTCTCCCTGTTTTTTTTTCTTCTTTCCTTTTTTTTCTTCTTTCCTTTTTTTTTTGATTGCTTTCAACCCTTTTCTTTTTTTGCAGGGGAGGGGCGATCGGAGGGGTGGGATGGTGCGGCGCGGTTGTCGCGAGGGGGGGGGCGGTGGGCGCGGCGTGGTAGGGTTGGCGAGCAGTGGAACGACGGCGGCGGCGAAAACTAGGGTTAGAGGGAAAACGAGAAACAAGAGATTAAACACAAGTAACCATCAACAATTGAACGAGTAGGCACACAAATTCAACAAAGACACTTATTGAAAGAATGTGCGAGGCTAAATGGTTGCTGGGACAAGGATCTAATCTGAAAAAAATTTCTTTTTGTTTTTGTGGACTGTAGGAAGGGAAAAACACTCGGTAAAACTCACCGATCAACCTGGAAAGCTGATACCACTTGATAGAGTCGGAGTGCCCGATCTTTCGGTGAGTGGAGATAAATTCGACTTGGTGGAAGTAGACCCTCACGATCCGACTACGACGAGCGAAACCGAAGCGCCAATGCAATCGCTGAACCAACTCCCGATGGTTACCAACCTCGCCAGTGCGAGATCAGCCTGATCACGAAGATCAATTCCTGTCCGCAATCGAAGAACGAACAAGAAAAAGAGGCGAGCAATCTAAATATCACTCGAAGGTGGAGTTCTGAATCACACAAGGACAGCGCGTATTTGCGCGTGTTCAAGAGTAGCTAAAGCTAGATGTAAAACAAAACTCCAGTCGTAAACAAAAAGGACTCGGACTAAATAAAGGGGACGCAGCCCCTGGAGTCCGAAGGGGTCACGCGTGCCCAACCCTAGGCGCCCCACCTGGGTTGCCCTGTTGGGCCATCTTCTTATTCCGATGGGCCTTCGTTCCTTAACAGCATGGTGAAGTTTAATTCTCTCGCACGGGCTCGAGGGATTGGCCCAACTGGATGAGCAACTGTAGGCGCCTGAGGTGGAGGAGCAACTGGAGGCGCCTGAGGTGCTGCTGGTGTAGATGTACTCGTGGTGTCCTCATCAAATGGACTGCGAACGTATTGGAATATCCTGAAATTCCTGCAACATACCAATGTTACTCGACGCATTTCATGTTATATGCTGATTATATGTTTTTTCCCCTTGAAGATATATGCTGAAGCGATCAAGCTGGTTGGGTCAACATGATAATTTCTCAGCCTTCCATGACAAAGGTTCCAGCTGCATGGAACTCATTAACCTGGAAACCAGTTGCCGTTCCACCATTCGGCCTGTCTGTCTTGTGGCTGTAGAGGTTCTGTGACCTGTCAAAGTGTATATCTCCGGACTCCAGTGCTTCGCTTGGTGATCAAATTCACTTTAGTGTCTGCTCTTCACAATGCATATGTATTGTATGGTAGATCCATCGATTAGGGATTTAGGGGATGTCCTTCAGCCGCTGTGGCAGGGAGTGTCGGAACGGGTAGGAGTCTAGGAGACATGTGGCCTGTTCGCTTCAGCTTATAAGCCGGCTGAAAAGCTAAAACGGCTGATTTGTTGTGAGAGAAAAACACTGTTTGGTGGCTGATAAGTCGGCTGAATAAGCTGAAGCGAATAGGCCGATGGGCTCCTGACATCGGTGAATTTGGGACTAGGGTCAACCGACTATATATATGCACTTTGTCGTGCTGTCATGTTCTTCAAACTCACTGTGGTTCTTGCTTGAAGGAATCAGATCCCATGAAACCAATTTCTTGGAGCAAAGGAATACTCGGTGTTGCCTACAGAAGTTTAAAACTTGAGCCTCCCGAAAAATTGCATGAACTTGTGAAATTCATTCACGGGACACTCACGTGGTATATAAGTTTTAGAAATTAGAATCCACTAGCCGTAAACACCTGCATTCGCACGGGCTAGTTCACATAATGTTATTAAATTCAATTTGTATAATGTATATTTCTAAGTTGATACGTATGAATAGTTTCTATTCATTTAACATGTTTTTCCCTCTACTTTTATAATTAAGTTTCCTTCAAAACATATGAAACTAATTTCTTGGAGCAAAGGAATACTCGTCGTTGCCTACAGAAGTTTAAAACTCGAGCCTCCTGAAAAATTGCATGAACTTGTGAAATTCATGTGACACTCACGTGGTATATAGCAAGTCTTAGAAGTTAGAATCCACTAGCCGTAAACCAGTGCGAATGCACGGGCTAGTTCACATAATGTTATTGAATTCGATTTGCATAATGTATATTTCTAAGTTGATATATATGAATGGTTTCTATTCATGTAACATGTTTTCCCCTCTATTTTTATCATTATGTTTCCTTCATTATGTTTCCTTCAAAACATATGAACTCTATGGTTAGCTCATGTATAGATATGCCAGCGTTGACTGGTGTGCATCCTCCATCGATACCGTGAGTACTGCTCACATGTGTCACCATCCAGCTTTCTCTGACGTGTTGCTAGGCTATCGAATCTGTTGGAGCAAGTTGGCTGACTTCTCCTCACAATTTACATCTAAATCGTGACAAAACTTGTTTGCCAATAAGTGCCTGTTTGGTTCAGGGACTAAAGTCCCTATTACATTGAATGTTTATATACTAATTAGAAGTATTAAATATATATTAATTACAAATTAATTGTATAAATGAAGACTAATTCGCGAGACTAATCTATTAATCCTAATTAGTCCATGATTTGATCAGGTGATGCTACAGTAAATATGCGTTAATTATGGATTAATTAGGTTTAATAGATTTGTCTCGCGAATTAGCTATGGATTATGCAATTAGTTGTATAATTAGTTCATGTTTAGTCCTTCTAATTGGTATCAAATATCCGATGTGACCTGAATTAAAAATTAGTCCATGGATCACCGCTGGAGGGTAGAGAACTGTAAAGACTCCGTAGAAGATATACGGGCAGCATGAGTGAAGAGAGCCTAGCACGCCAGCTTCCATCAAATCTTGCTGTTATTAAAAGGGATACAGATTCCCTAGCATTTGGGAAGAGGGAGCTAGGAATTTTTCTCCAGAACCTAACTAATGCACGTGAATTTTAGGGAGGGATTGATCTATTTTTAGCCTAAGTGTCGAACTGATGCACGTGTAGCTCGTGAAAGGAAGCTGCAGTGGAGAACCCCAAGACTCATATTCCTTAAATATTTTGACATAACTATATGGATTGCACTTCCTTTAATTTGAACCGTTAAAATTGGACCTTACGGTGCATCAATGGCTAGAGATTTTTCCTTTCCTCCGATTAATGTGGGATATTCTATAGAGTCTGTATAGGTATAAAAAATAGATAGATAGATATATGAGCAACGAGGAAGTAGATAAAAATCCACGCGTTTCGTAATCTATGTGAATATCTGTTAAAAAACAAAAGAGTAAATTACACCCCCATACCACAACTTATATGATTGTATCACTTTAGTCTAAGTAGCAAAATGTGCAAACAGATGCAAGAACTTGTCAAATACGTGCATATACGGTCACATGTGCCACATAGATCTATTTTGCCAATGTGCACTAGTACTAGTAGAGAAACAACTTTCCATCCAGCGATATAAGTCTCGAACGATTTTGGACCCAAGACTAAAGGAGCATTAGTCCTGGGTCCAACTGCCACAACAACTGGGACTAAAGAGCCCCCTTTAGTCCGGTTGTAATGGCCATCGCCCACGTGGCAATTTGGTGGGGCATTTAGTCCCGGTTGGTGGTTCCAATTGGAATTAATTGATAGCCTTTAGTCCTGGTTGGTAACAGTCCCGGTTGGTGTTACCAACCGGGACTAAATATCCTCCATATAAACATCAGTTTCTTCTTCCTCGAGCCCGAGCCTCTCAATTGGGATTAATTGGTAGCCTTTAGTCCCGGTTGGTGTCCTCCCTA
Source organism: Setaria viridis (assembly GCF_005286985.2). Lineage (NCBI taxonomy): Eukaryota > Viridiplantae > Streptophyta > Magnoliopsida > Poales > Poaceae > Setaria > Setaria viridis. The sequence continues at coordinate 29,745,815 of NC_048265.2, read as the reverse complement.
TAAACATCAGTTTCTTCTTCCTCGAGCCCGAGCCACTCATTGACCGACAGCTTGGGCTCCTTCTCCATGGAGACCAAGGAAGCTTAGGGAGGTGCTGCCCGATTTTTTTTCCTCAATTTCGTGGGGATTTCACTCATCCAAAATATTGTAAAGTTAGCTACTTCATCCTCCCTTCATTCATTATTATTATGCTTTATTTTATACTTTAGAGATAGAGAAAATTGAGATTTTTTGAATGAGGGAGAATGGAGAGATTTTTATTTATACATGCAATTAAAAGTAGCCTAATTAGAGTGATATGAAAATTACACCAGTCTACCTTCGTATCATTCACTAGTTCGATAAAAAGAAAAATGCTAGAGGAGCAAGTTGTTGAGACCAACCCATACCAAATTCCATTTTCTGCATTTGTCAAGTACGTACTTTTGAACTCTTTGGGGAGGTGGATCTTCACTGTTTGTTATGGCCACACGAATCCTCTGTGTCAATTTAGCACTAGCCGCACAAGTATGAAAGCAGTTAATTTGCCATCTTGGGTCACAGGAGGACCACCACTTCTTGGTACGAGGGAAGGCCTTAGATATTGTCTTTGGGGGTAAGGGAAGTAGAGTTGACCTATTCACAAGAGGTAGGTTATGTATGTAGCCTTTTGTCGATGGCAATTAGCACGTCAAGTTGTGAACTATAAGCACACGGATTAGTTGTAGCTTTTCCCTTAGAGATTTCCCCAAGGTTTATCAATCCACAGAATAAGGGATTTGCACACTTAACTAAGCACTAATCTATGTAACCGAAAGCTCTTTGTATTGGATAAAATTATACTAGCAAAAGAAATAAGCAGTCTAGATCAAAGCAGATAGAGAGCAAAGGATGTGAACAAGATAAGTGGAACACTTGTCCTAGGGATCTAGGATCACTTGCAATCGCCATGAATGAAAGAACTAGATCTAAGTGTTATCGTGAGTGAATGTGCACCATGTCCAACACTTTACTTCTCGCATACCGTCACTACACAAGGGTACTCAACTGTCGGACAATAAGAACATGACATGATGCTCATTCTAGGTAAGCAATAAAGCAACCCAAAGTAGCGCTGGCCAGCCATTATATGAAAGAGCATCATCAAAATATGATTGATAACAAATAGATATTAAACAAGAGGTTCAATGATTACAAATAAAGATCTCCATACAACCCTGGGGACAAACAGAGACTTTACCCCATGATCTTATACATGTTGATGCAAAAGGGGGTAAAGGATGCCCTGTAGATTAGCTGGACCGAAGATGTGACGAACGGGGGCGAGAAAGCCCCAAGCCGATCAGCCTGGGCACCTCCAAGCCGATCATCTTGGGAGGTTTCTGCCTCCTCTAGTGTTCCGCTTCGCGTGGCCTCCTATAGATCCAATGTTCTCTCCGTTTCCCAACCTTGTGGTGGCAGTGGATAGTGTTTGCGTGGTGTTTCCTCTTTTCTCCAACTCTCCCTTCCTTGTAATCCATGAGGGGATATTTATAGTCCTTCATAGGCGGTGGCTCTGGGTCGATGGTCAGTGGGAAAGCCCTAGATATGTCATGGACTTGATGTTGAAGAAACGGGAGCTCGACCGAGCCCTGGAATGGGCTGGGCCGATTGGCCTATAGGGTCCCAAGCAGATCAGCCTGGGCCCTTTCTATCCCTTCTGGTCCTCTCCTTCCTCGTGCAGGCTTCCCTCAACGACACATGTCCAAATATCCATTTCGCTCTTTATGAAAATCCCCCTGATTATGTCGTATTTTCTGTCAAAACACAATATGCTCTAAAATATAACACATATGCAAAATGGGGTTATTTCAGGTGCCAAGTGGCGGGTTACTATAAGAATATGCATGAAAACACTAGTTAAAATAGCACTACAAGTGTGTCAATAACGAGCGTCGACAATCCCCCCATGCTTAGCTCTTGCTCGTCCTTGAGCAAGTCAGGCGACTATAAACTTCTCCAAAGAGTTGAACAAAGATCTTGAACCAAACCTGAGCAAGCGAGTTAAGTACCTAGTCCTTTAAACAAAAGATTAGAGGAGCAGCAAAGATAATCAAAGTATGGGTCTTCAAAGAATAATCCGAGCAAGACTTACCCCATAGCTTTTATTAGAGCCAAGTAACTTTAAGAATCAACCACAATTACTTTTTGGTTTTCTTTGGAGGGTTTTCCTTTCATCATAAAACATTCTCCCTGCAACAAAAGTTGAAACAAGAATTCTTTTCCAGGTGCTTACATGTCGCTCAATTAAAAAGGTGGCTATCCTATTTATCTGCAAGCTCTCATCTCTCAAAGGTCACGCAATTATATTGTGGAGTTTGGACAAAGCTAGCAGGAATCAACACTTATATTATTGAATTAAGAAAACTCTCTAACGGTCGCCTACCTTCCGAGCCAATGATCATAAGAATATCCACATAATGTAAGATTTTCAAGCATGAGAAGATATAGAATGGTGGATATGTGCAAAGGCAAATAAAATAGTGACTCTGAGGCACAGATGATGTCCTTGTCGTCGGATTGCCACTAGTAGAGAATAGAACTTCCATCCAACGTTTTTAGTCTCGGTCTTTTTTGGATCTGGGACTTCCTTTAGTCCCGGGTCCAAAAACCAGCTCTGAAGGGGGCTCTTTAGTCCCGGTCAGTAATATCAACTGGGACTACAGAGCCACCTTTAGTCCCGATAGTAATGGTTAGGAACAACGAAGGAAACTGGTGGGGCATTTAATCCCAGTTGATAACACCAACCGGGACTAAAAGCCACTCATTTTGTCCCGGTTGGTGTTTCCAACCGGGACTAAAGGATGATCTTTACTCTTTGTTGAAACCAACAACCGGGACTATATTCACTCTTTTTTTATTCCCACCAACCGGGACTAAAGGATGATCTTTACTCCCGGTTGAAACCAACAACCGGGACTATATCCACTCTTTTTTTATTCCTCCCGATCTACTCTCTCTCTCTCTCTCCATCAGCCTTAACTTATCCTTTCCCACCGGCCTCTCTCTCCCCACTGTCGGGCATGCACCCCAGGCCCACGAGTAGACCTTGGACGGCCCACTAAGGGGCGTACTCGGATATGATCAGGACAAGGGATAGGCTTATCCCACTCAGACTAGTCAAGTATGTATATGAAAAACTACTCAGGCCTTACCGAGTAGAACTCTGTAATAGTACTCGACTAGGACTCGGACTTGTAACCCTGCCCTCCCGTGTATATAAGGGCGGGCAGGGGCCCCCCTCAAACACGAACAACTCCAGTTCATCCAAGATCAATACAAACCAACACACAGGACGTAGGGTATTATGCGATCTAGCGGCCTGAACCTATCTAAATAGTGTTCCTTGCGTCACCATTGATTCCTTGATTCTCGACGATCCTTACTGCATAAAAGACCACCTAGGGTACCCCCTAGGCGGGTTGCCGGTTTAAAACACCGACAGCTGGCGCGCCAGGTAGGGGAACTCGTCAAGTTTCTCAGCGCGAACTCAATGGCAACGGTCATCATCAAGCCCCTCTTCTTCATCGAAGTGGGCGCCACCTTCGTTTTCGGATCCTGGCTTTGCATTGCCGATGGCTCGGGTTCATTCCGGCGCCAGATCATCAACACTCAGGAGAAGAAAGCAGAAGATCGGGCCAGAAAAAACCAAGATTTCAAAATTGAAAATTTTGAGTTCAACTACGCGTCGGACTCGACTTCGCTTCGGACTAGTCGGTCCCCGTCAATTCCCAAGTTGGTTTCGACTTCAAAGAGGTTCCCGCACGGACTCCGCAACGCAGCCGAAGTTCACCAAGGTTTTCTTACTCGGATTCAACTAGAACTCGGGCACGCTGAAGATGTCGAGTCTGACTCGGTTTATCCATCAGAGATACCGTTATCCGATTTAGCCCAAGGACTGGTCATATCTTCAACATCACAAGGCAGATTCATACATTGGCCAGGATTACGACCATTTCTTCTCGCCCGTGACTATGACTCGCGCCTTGTCGCTCATATAGACAACCTCCCATATCAAGAGAGCGTTCCACTCACTTCCAACCGCGAGGAAAGCTCCACAAAGATTGCAACATCAAGCTCCGGAAGCTACTACCTGGACAGAGAAGTCCTTATTATTACTCAAAATAACAACCCGGGTACTAGCCAGAACAGAACCCCTAGGCGATTAGCACAACTCAACAACATCTCTGAAGATGAGTCTACATCTGATGCTCCTCACAATGAAACCTCCGAGCAAAGAAACCAAAGAAGGATGCGCAACGCCGCTCGAGCCGAACGACGACAATCTATGGCCACAAATATTCCCATCACAAACCTTGAAAGGGCTTTCGATGCAGTTCAGGCTCAGGAGCACAATACTCCACTTGCGGCAATCGCTTCAATCAATCTTCTAACAACGTTGATGCCTCAAGACAGGGATAACGAAGCCACAGCTCAACTCATGCAGCAGGCGGCAATAGACTGATCGCACAACTCGTGGAGCAAGCCTACAATTTACTTGACAAAGAATCACCAATTCCGTCCGTTCCTCGCATCACAGCTCACCAAGAAGGCAGCAGGGGAGCTGCAGACAACAACAATGCCCCATGAAACGACAATGATGTTGTCAACCAACCTCAGCAACATAGCTGTAACGACCCTGGTTAACCAGCCAAGTTAATCTCAAGGCTAATCCCAATATGCAGTTCCACCGGTCTGACCCCTAAAACCGCACCAACCGGCAAACGGCAACTCTTCTCTAAGTCCCGAGGCAGTGCTCCTCCAAAATCTTAGAGCTGTGGGAGAACCAGAGACTGAGTGGTGGACCCACAACCAGATCCTCGATTTTCTTGAGTCAAACGCGCCAGAGCCAGTGTGCACCCCGTTTCAGAGCTTCCCCGCCGCGTGGCTTGATCTCTCCGACGCGCGCCGCCTCGCCTAGTCGCCGACCGCGACAAGATAGATCAGCGCACCTTCCTCCCAATCGCAGCGGAAGCCCCTGAAGCCCTTTCTGCCTCGCCTCATCTCGCTTGCACCCTCGCCGGCCGCGCTAAGGCGCCCTGTCACCGCCGTGGCAGAAGTTTTGCCGCTGCCGTGCCAGACCGCCTCGCATCCCGCACCCATCACCTCGCCCGGATCCCTGGCCGCGCGCCCCAATGCTTTTCGGCTTTTCCACCTCTCCACAGTTAGGCCGCCCACGAGCACGCGCCATGACGATACCGCTCCCGCCAACCATGGCTTTGGCAGGGACAGCTCCTTTTTCCGCCTCACCAGTGATGTGCCCCGGCAAGCCGCTGTTTTGTGCTCGCTCGCACCGCCGCTCGCCCTGTCACCTCGCCTGCTGCGACCTCGCTTGTAGTGCCTTCCTTCCTATCACACGCCAATCAAGTCGCCACCCACAATCCGCTGCTTGACGCGACCAGACCCTGCTCGTCTTCACCAACTCTTAATCCCGGCAAAACCGTGCCTGCACCGGCCTTGTCTCTAGTGCCCAATAGCCAAAGACCTTGTCCCCGAAGCTCTACTTCACCGCCCATCGCCGCTCAATTCCCACCAAGACAGCGCACTCCATCCTTTTCTTCCCGATCTTCGTGCTACTGAACTCTCTCTCTTCCACGCAGCTATAAAGAGGAGTACCGGAGCCCCAACCGGAGTTTCCTTCGCCATCGCTGTTTCGCCGCGCCCTACTCTGCTTGCACTTGAGCACTGCCGCTTGAGCTCTTGATAAGTTCCCCTCTCTGCTCAAACCTGCTTCTCCCCAACCCACCAGCCGTCTAATCCTCCGCACGGTGCTAGAGCTTGCTTGTTGTCCACAAGAAGCACCGCCGCCGCCGAAGCACCGTCAAACCTCGCCGCCATCCAAGCCTTAGCGCTTTAGTCTTTCCGCCTCAGACTGTTCCTTCCCGATCCCAAGACTTCACCAGTAGGCCTAAAGGTAAACTGCCGACCCTGTCTGGTTCGCCCGACCCCTTTTTCCGTCTCGCCCGACCTTGCCTGTTTCGCCGACCCTTATCCGCTTCGCCCGAGGGCTCGGCTGTATCTTTTTCTTTGACCCGAGGGTATCAGTGTAAAATTTTGGAGATTCCCTTGTGTTAAGTCTGAGGACCCCGATACAGTTATTCCTTAAGTCTAAGGGTCAGATCATAAGTTTCTCCCCATCCGACCCTTTTATCCTGTGCACCACCAACTGAACGTGCACGTGTTGTTGAAATAACCGTCTAAGTGCTTACTCCTACATTGCATTTGTGTAGAGCTAAATTTCGCCGACGACACCTACGAACTGCATCCGGCGCTAGAAGACGGAGCAGTAGCTGAGCTGCCGATCGACGGAGCTGAAGCAGAAACCGCTGAGGACCAGTTTGCCTCCACCCCGCTCGAAGGCAAGCCCTGGAGCATGAACCCAACTTTCTAAACTTGCGCATGCCTTCCTTCATATGTATGTGCATTTATGTATAGGAGTTGTTTGAAACCATAGATGCATGAACTAGTTCCCTTGATTTAAACACTAGTTCGTTGAGTTCGAGTAGTTGCAATGCTTAATAGGACTCGGTAAAAGTCGAGTGATTTCCTGTCACTCGCGGGTTATAGCAGTTGGTTGTTCTCCTTCTGGTTACAACTATAAGGACGATGGACGGGGCAGGGCTTGGTGAACTCTTCTGGTGGTCGGCTAACGCCCCATCTGTTTACTTGAATCTGTTTAAGGCCCGATAGTGGTGGTGTTCGTGATCAAGTGTTTGAAAGTACTAATATCATACCTATTATGGGATGGGGAAGCCTAGTACCTGATTGAACCTGGACATGAGCGGTTTGATCCACTATCTCTGGAACGGAGTTTCCCCTGCGACCGCATGTGGTAGCAAGTGTGGTCACAGAACGGCAGAGGCCGGGTCTGTGGAACCTTGCACCGAGAGAAGTGGACCCGACACGGGTTAGGGAATTGATGGGGATGGCCGACACAGGAAGCGACCCTCGGTGGTGCGCGGATGTCGTGAGGTTAGGTTCGCCATGCATAGTTAAGGAACTCAAATCGATTCGTCTGCCTCTCACAGTTTGAGACTGCTTGATCGCTATGCTACACTGAGTAAAGAAGGAATCTGATGATGACATGAACTTACTATTGAGTTTATACACATAATGTTTGATCTATGCTTGTTTAGTATAAGTTGCCAATGTAGACTGGTTAATGAACTTAGAATCTGAGCTGAAACTTTGAAAGTAAGGACCTAACATAGTTGCTTTTGGTAAACAAAACCCCTCAGCCAAAGAGCCTTGCATGTCTAGAAGTGGTGGAGTAGTTTTCCCACCGGTCGTTTAAGTCTTGTTGAGCTTAGAAGCTCAGCTTTGTTGTGGCATCTCTTTTTAGGTGAAGTTGAAACTTCCTAGCGTGATGCTGTTGGCACTTGGCCGCCCCAGCTCCCTCTTGGGTTGACGGTCGAGTGGGATCCTTTCTCGGACGGCGAGGAGTGGGATCACTGATGTCCTATTTGGCCTCATCAGGGACATCCGATCCTGGCGCTAGCTTCCGCTTTAATTTTTTTCTACTTCAGTTGTTTTTCGAACCTTGTAAAACTCTGATTTCAAACTAGTGTGTAATGAATTGTTGAACAGATTGTGGATCTTTTGTATTCTCTGGAACCACTCACCTTCGTGTGAGCTATGCTAACTCGGTCCTGTTCAAGTGGTTAAATCGGATGAAATCCAACGGATCGTCGAGTTAACTCGATTAAAGCATGAGATTCGCGTGTTAAGCGACTTAACCGTGCTTTAGTTGAGTTAATCTGAGGTGTTCCGCCACAACTGGTACCAGAGTTGGTTTAGCAGGACAGAGAACACAACGGGTCCTAAAACACGTTCTTTTTTAATAAAATTTGCAAGAAAATCTCGTACGATCGTTAAGGATGACCTTAGTACAAGAGGTCCTAGGGGATTTTGAGGTTATTTTAGGTGGCTACTACTTATTGGTTATTCTGTTAACCCCCAACACTTCGCCACATGTATCATACGTGTGCCGAGTTCCGCATCACGAGTATGCGAGGGTTGATAGGGAGTTCTATTCAAAGGACCCTATCATCGCGGTTGTTTCGCCCACGTTTATCATACGTGCGCAGGTTCCGTATGTTAATTCATGCGAAGGGTGGTATGGTTCGATTCCAATGCGCCTATCATCATGGTTGTTCACCCACGTCTATGATACGTGCGCAGATTCCGCATATCGAGTATGCGGGTTATATGGTTCCATTCAAAGGGGGTTTATTTCCACGGTTGTTGTGCTGTCCATGCAGCGTTAAACGCATGGGTGCCGTTTCTATAGTGAACGGTAATGCTTGGGGACGCTTTCGTGAGTGCTGGCACGAAAGATTCATGTGGTTGTGTTTTTCTGCAGGTACACTAACCGCGTTCGCTTAGGGAAACGCTGCTAGAAACCGACTAGCTACTATAGGAAGCGACGTACTTGTTGCCTTGCCACCGGCGCTAACCGCGTAAGACCAAAGCTTTTGGCAATTGTTTTGGTTGAGAGGACGAGGTAGGTCGTGCATGCGTCATGAACTAAAATCTGTGAAACCACCTCTCTAAAATAACCTTGCCCTGGTAAAGCTCTTCTTCGCTTTAAGGATTTCTAGTTACCTTCTCAGCTTGCGCTCTAGTCAGAAATCCGAGTATCTCACTCTGCCCGATCTGTTCTCCTTGGGGTTTCTATCTCACGCTTGTTTCGGTTCTTGGTTCCAGATGGCTACTCCTGGACATGTGTTTCGCGGCGCTGATGGCACTTCCCACTCCACGTGCCTACACTTCGAGGGTTTTCCTGATATTTTGTGGGATACCTTGAGGTGGTTTGGGTACCACTCACCGCCTATTTACGCGGGACGGGAGTACTAGGAGCATGGGGTGCAGCGGTGCAACATGCAAGTGGTTGTACCTCCACCCTCTGTACAGCCTGAGTGGCCCCAGCTCGAGGTCTCGACCCACGGTCACGCCCTGGAGGACACCTGGGAGTCGGCTGCCCTACAGGCTCTCACCCAGTTTTGCTGGCTACACCCGCTTGAGGTCCTTTTGGACCCGATCGGTTTGTTTCCCGCTAGGGATCGGCTGGACCCGGCTTGGCTTGATCGCATCAACAACATGGAGGTGCTGGTAGCCTCCCACTCGTTGGTCTCCCTCTCTACTACCACCACGTGCATGTCAGCTTTGTACCGACTGATTGAGCTTCAAGGCCGGGCTATGGCTGTCTTGGCTCAGATAGCCGTAGACACCTAGGAGCATTTCAACACCGCCAAGAGAGACTTGGTGGAACGGTCGTATCAGCTCATCCAGAGGAGCATACAGGTCAATGATATGCAGGCCAGGATTTCTGAGCTTGAAGAAGAAGTGACGGACATGGAGCATGACATGATTCAGCTTGCCGAAGAAAAGATGGAGGTTGAGATGGAGCTCGCGGTTGCTAACGCACACTTGGACGAGCACCACGCCGAGCTTGATGCCATCCATGCCTTGGAAATGTAGCTGGACGAGCAAGAAGACCCTGAGGAGGTAGTGGGAGCGTCCAGTATGGACATTGAAGATGGCGATGCCCCTTCTCCAACGCATAGTGTTCCCTCAGTAGGCAACCTAGATAACTTTTAGGTTGAAGACTGTAGGAAGCTAATCTTTTGTTGTACTCCTCGGCAACCTAAATTTTGGATAGGAATGTAATAGGTTAGCCTTGAGTTGAGTGCTCCTCTTGTGTTAAAGGACCAGCAATATAATGATCTTGGTAGAATCAGTTCCTTTTGGGATCCGCCTTGGATGCCGAAGTTGTGTGTTTTTGTGCTGTGACCGCACGCAGGTTTCCGTTCCTTTGGGTCTGTCCAAAGTGTGGCTGACCCCGGGTCGCAAGGTCGGATGCGCCCGACCCCTCGCGGCAGGTCTCCGCCTCGCCCAACCCCTTGTTGCACGGCTCCGCTTTGCCTGACTCGAGCACTTAAGGTCGGACATAGTGGAACCCATGGGATGAGGTTTTGACTCACCTAAGGTTGTTTGCAGACCAGCCGATGAGAACACGGATGTTGCAGAACCTACTGAGTGTGGATTGAAACACCTTTCTGATCAGTTAGCAAAGTAATATGACCATGCAGAACCAAGCTAGTTGCCAACTAGGATGGCAAGGAGAGGTGTACACCTCCTTAATAAAGATATGTTGTTGTGTTGCACTATCGGCAAGAGTCGCATTTAAGGATTCAACACCTACATTCCCGCATGATTGGAATACTTCTGGGGTTATGAAACTAATGGAACGTTGACTCTTGCAGATGGCACACCGCACCCGATCCGGCTCTGTGCCCAGTGGCAGTGAGCAGTGGTAGGACCTTCCCCTGCCTCCACCTCGGCCTTCGCTGGAAGCCATCTTGGCAGCTCAAACTGAGCTGCTGAGGCACATTGTCCAAGGGCAACAGCAGTAGCCCCATGGAGGGAGGGCTCATCAGCAACCTCCGGTTGCTCGCTATGAAGACTTTTTGAGCACGCAGCCCCCGACCTTCCACAAGATAGAGGACCCTCTCGACGCCGACGCATGGGTTCGCACGATCGAATCCAAATTCGAACTCCTCACCACCTCGTGCCCCGACCAGAACAAGGCTCGATTCGCAGCTCAACAACTGCGTGGTTCCGCCCAGCTTTGGTGGGATCACTACCATGCCATGTTGCCGGCCGACCATGTCGTCAGCTGGAATGAGTTCAAGACCGCTTTCAGAGGGCACCACATTCCAGAAGGTCTTCTAGAGCGTAAACTCAATGAGTTCTTGGCTCTTACCCAGATAAGCCACGATGTTCTGCATTACGCGCAAGCCTTCAACAACCTGTGCCGCTATGCAGGCTATCACGTGGATACCGACGTAAAGAAGAGGGATAGGTTTCGTAGAGGTTTAAGCTTGGAGCTCAAGGAGAGGTTGAACCCTGTCAAGGTGGATACCTATAATGAGCTAGTGAATCTGGCCATCTCCCAAGAAGATTGTATGCAGGCCCTCAAGGCCGATCAGAAGCGGAAGGCCTCAGTGGCATTGCCAAGCCCGCCCGCTCGAAGATTCAGAATGGTTCCCCCTCAGGTGCCCCACAGACCAAAGCAGTTGGGACGATGGGTTGCTCGTCCTCCACCACCAGCGGCACCTCGTTTCCCCGGTTTTCACCCGCAGGCGCCCCGGCCAACCTTATCGCCGCCACCGTGCCCTGCAAATGGTAACCGCTGCTTCACCTGTGGTAATGAAGGGCACTTGACCAAGGACTACCCCAGAAACAAGAATCAGCGACCCGGCCAAAACCCCATAGCCAACAGGGGAAGAAAGCCCAAGGTGCAGGTTCACCAAGGTCGGCTCAACTACACCATCCTAACCAACCTCCCCGAAGGTGCGCCAGTAATGACGGGTACCTTCCTTGTCCATAATCAAATTGTTGTTGTTTTGTTTGACTCGGGAGCATCCCATAGCTTCATCGGGAATAAGACTGGTGAGAGATGTAAGCTGAGCGTTGGTCACACCAAAGGGTCATATGTGATCTCCACCCCGGGAAGGAAAATAGCTTCAGACAAGATAGTTAACCTTGTGCCTATCTAGTTAGGCTAGATTCTTTTTAGGGAGAATCTCATCATCCTTGACCTAGAAGTAATAGATGTCATCTTGGGGATGGATTGGATGACCCGACACCAGGTGGTTCTGGACGTAGCTGCTCGAGCTCTCCACATCAACTCACCTTTGCATGGCAACTCTACCCTACGCTTGACCCACCCTGAATACGCAACTCCTTGTGCGTACCCTGTAATGGAAGCCCGGATAGAAGACCTTCCTGTTGTCTGTGAGTACCCCGATGTGTTTCCGGATGACATGTCCGGCATGCCGTCGGATAGAGATATCGAGTTTGCCATTGAACTACAGCCAGGCACCGCCCCGATATCGAAGAGACCCTATCGAATGCCACCGCCGAGTTGGCCGAGTTGAAAACCCAATTGCATGATCTGTTGGAGAAAGGCTTTATCCAATCCAGTACTTCACCTTGGGGTTGCCAAGCCCTGTTTGTGAAGAAGAAGGATGAAAGTCTACGCATGTGTGTGGACTACCGACCCCTCAATGCAGTGACTGTCAAGAATAAGTATCCCCTTCCCCTCATTGATGTTCTGTTTGACCAATTAGCTGGAGCTAGAGTGTTCTCCAAGATTGATCTTCGTTCCGGTTATCACCAAATCAAGATCCGACCCTGTGACATTCCCAAAACTGCTTTCTACACAAGATATGGACTCTACAAGTACCTGGTTATGTCCTTTGGACTCACCAATGCACCCGCTTATTTCATGTATCTCATGAATTCAGTGTTCATGCTCGAGCTGGACAAGTTCGTGGTGATGTTCATTGATGATATTCTGGTATACTCGAAGAACAAAGAAGAACATCCCGAGCATCTTCATGTGGTTCTTTAGCGGTTGAGGGATCATCAGCTTTATGCTAAGTTCTCCAAGTGTGAATTCTTGTTGGAGAGTGTCAAGTTCTTGGGACACACAATCTCTCGGAACGGCATAGCAGTGGACCCCAGCAAGGTACAGGAGGTCATGGACTGGAAGTCACCCACATCAGTTCAGCAAATCCGCAGCTTTCTTGGACTAGCAGGCTACTATCGGTGTTTCATTCCAGATTTCTCAAAGATAGCTAAGCCGATGATCAAGCTACTGAGAAAGGAAGTCAAGTTTGTGTGGAGCCACAAGTGCGAAGAAGCTTTCCACACCTTAAAACACCTGCTGACTTCTGCCCCAGTTTTAGCTCAACCCGACCCTTCCAGGCCGTTTGACGTATACTGTGACGCCTCTGGCACTGGACTTGGGTGTGTTCTTATGCAAGACAACCGAGTCGTTGCCTATGCCTCACTTGCATTGCGATCTCATGAGCTAGACTACCCGACCCATGATCTTGAGTTAGCAGTAGTTATTTATGCCTTAAGATATGGAGACACTATCTGATGGGCACCCGGTGCAACATCTACACCGACCATAAGAGCCTCAAGTACATCTTTACTCAAGTCGACTCAACATGCGACAAAGAAGATGGCTAGAGCTGATCAAGGGCTAGGATTTGGAAGTACATTATCACCCCGGCAAAGCCAACGTAGTGGCAGATGCTCTTAGCCGCAAGACCCATTGCAATTGCTTGACTGCAACCAACTTCATAGAAACCTGTGTAATGAGATGGAAAAGCTTAGTTTGGAAATTGTTTCCCATGGAACCCTCGGTCATATCTCCCTTGAGTCTGTTCTGGAGGACCAAATTGAGTCATCGCAGCTAGAGGATGAGGGAATAAGGCAAATTAAAAGGAAGATTGCACAAAGGGATGAGGGGCATAAACAATTCCGACAGGATGGAAATGGGAGAGTGTACTATGGGAATCGACTGGTTATCCCATCCGACCCCGCTCTTAAGAAGAAACACCTAGATGAAGCTCATATCTCCAAGTTCTCAATCCATCCTGGCAGTAATAAGATGTATCATGATCTCCGTCAAACTTTTTGGTGGAATGGAATGAAGCCCGAAATTGCACGCTATGTTTCGGGATGTGACACCTGCCAACGTGTCAAGGCCAACCATTTGAAGGTAGCAGGTACCCTACAACCGCTACCTATCCCATCATGGAAATGGGAAGACATCAGTATGGATTTCATTGTTGGACTGCCCCCTACGCCGCATCGACATGACTCCATTTGGGTTATCGTGGATCGCCTTACCAAGTCTGCCCACTTTCTTCTGGTTCACACCACCTACCCGGCTAAGAAATATGCAGAGCTGTATCTTGACCGCATTATTTCTCTGCACGGTGTGCCCAGGATGATCATATCTGATCGAGGTGTTCAGTTTGTAGCGCATTTTTAGGAACAGCTACAAGCATCACTTGGCACCAAACTCATTCGTAGCTCGACCTATCACCCGCAAACCGATAGCCAGACCGAGAGAGTAAATCAGATCCTTGAAGGCATGCTACGAGCTTGTGTCATCCATTATGACAAGAATTGGGATAAGTGCTTACCCTTGGCAGAATTCTCCTATAACAATAGCTACCAGACTAGCTTGAAGATGGCACCGTTTGAAGCCTTATATGGTCGGAGATGTCGGACACCGTTGAGTTGGTCACAGGTTGGAGAAAGACAAACATATGGTCCTGATTTAGTAGTAGAAGCCGAAGCACAAGTTAGGGTGATTCAGGCAAACCTCAAGGCAGCCCAATCTCGACAAAGGAGTTACTTCGACAGGAGAAGGAGACCCCTCCGGTTTGACATTGGTGATCACGTATATCTTCGAGTCTCCCCGACCAAAGGAGTGCAACGGTTTGGAGTAAAGGGAAAATTGGCTCCCCGTTACATTGGTCCTTATGAGATTGTGGAACTATGTGGACTAGTTGCTTACCGGATCCAACTACCAGAACAGCTTTCGGCCATTCATGATGTTTTCCATGTATCCCAACTGAAGAAATGTGTCCAAGTCCCAATTGAGGTCTTGGAACAGGAGCAACTTCAAATCGAGCCCGACCTGACTTATGCCGAGTACCCGGCCAAAGTCCTCGATCATAAAGAAAGACACACCCGATGGCAAGTTGTGAAAATGTACAAGATACTATGGAGCAACCACACGAAGGAAGAAGCAACCTGGGAAACAGAGGAGTATCTGAACACGCACTTCAGAGGTTTTCTTTTCAACCAAGAGGGTAAGGACCGCACACCCCCACTGGTTACCCTTACACCCGAATCTCGGGAAAAGATTCTTTTTAAGGGGGTTAGGCTGTAACGACCCTGGTTAACCAGCCTAGTTAATCTCAAGGCTAATCCCAATCTGCAGTTCCACCGGTCCGACCCCTAAAACCGCACCAACCGGCAAACAGCAACTCTTCTCTAAGTCCCGAGGCAGCGCTCCTCCAAAATCTTAGAGCTGTGGGAGAACTAGAGACTGAGTGGTGGACCCACAACCAGATCCCCGGTTTTCTTGAGTCAGACGCGCCAGAGCCAGCGTGCGTCCCGCTTCAGAGCTTCACCGCCGCGTGGCTCGATCTCTCCGACACGTGCCGCCTCACCCAGTCGCCGACCGCGACAAGATAGATCAGCGCACCTTCCTCCCAATCGCAGCGGAAGCCCCTGCAGCCCTTTCTGCCTCGCCTCGTCTCGCTCGCACCCTCCCGATGCTTTCCGGCTTTTCCGCCTCTCCACAGTCACGCCACCCACGAGCACGCTCCACGACGATACCGCCCCCGCCAACCATGGCTCCGGCAGGGACAGCTCTTTTTTCCGCCTCACCAGTGATGTGCCCCGGCAAGCCGCTGTTTTGCGCTCACTCACGCCGCCGCTCGCCCTGTCACCTTGCCTGCTGCGACCTCGCTTGTAGTGCCTTCCTTCCTGTCACACGCCAATCAAGTCGCTGCCCACAATCCGCCACTTGACGCGACCAGACCTTGCCCGCCTTCGCCAAATCTTAATCCCGGCAAAATCGCGCCTGCGCCGGCCTTGTCTCCAGTGCCCAATGGCCAAACACCCTATCCCCGAAGCTCTGCTTCGCCGCCCATCGCCGCTCAATCGCCGCCAAGACAGCGCACTCCATCCTTTTCTTCCCGATCTTCGCCCTACTCAACTCTCTCTTCCGCGCAGCTATAAAGAGGAGTACCAGAGCCCCCACCGGAGTTTCCTTCGCCATCGCTGTTTCGCCGCGCCCTACTCTGCTCGCACTTGAGCACTGCCGCTTGAGCTCTTGATAAGTTCCCCTATCTGCTCAAACTAGCTTCTCCCCAACCCACCAGCCGCCTGATCCTCCGCACGGTGCTAGAGCTTGCTTGTTGTCCACAAGAAGCACCGCCGCCGCCGGAGCACCGTCGAACCTCGCCGCCTTCCAAGCCTTAGTGCTTTAGTCTTTCTACCTAAGTCTGTTCCTTCCCGACCCCAAGACTTCACCAGTAGGCCTAAAGGTAAACTGCTGACCCTGTTTGGTTCGTTCGACCCCTTTTTTCGTCTCGTCCGACCCTGCCTGTTTCGCTGACCCTTATCCGCTTCGCCCGAGGGCTCGGCTGTATCTTTTTCTTTGACCCGAGGGTATCTTTGTAAAATTTTAGGGATTCCCCTATGTTAAGTCCGAGAACCCCGGTACAGTTATTCCTTAAGTCTAAGGGTCAGATCATAAGTTTCTCCCCATCCGACCCTTTTATCCTGTGCACCACCAACTGAAGTTGGACTCATCCGCCTTTCCTGTAGCTTTGCTACAAGTGTCTGAGCTGAACGTGCAAGTGTTGTTGAAATAACCGTCTAAGTGCTAACTCCTGCATTACATTTGTCTAGAGCTAAATCTCGCCGACGGCACCTACGAACTGCATCTGGCGCTAGAAGACGGAGCAGTAGCTGAGCTGCCGACCGACGGAGCTGAAGCAGAAACTGCTGAGGACCAGTTTGCTTGCACCCTGCTCGAAGGCAAGGCCTGGAGCATGAACCCAACTTTCTAAACTTGCACATGCCTTCCTTCATATGTATGTGCATTTACGTATATAAGTTGTTTGAAACCATAGATGCATGAACTAGTTCCCTTGATATAAACACTAGTTCGTTGAGTCCGAGTAGTTGCAATGCTTAATAGGACTCGGTAAAAGTCGAGTGATTTCCTGTCACTCGCGAGTTATAGGAGTTGGTTGTTCTCCTTCTGGTTACAACTATAAGGATAATGGACGGGGCAGGGCTTGGTGAACTCTTTTGGTGGTCAGCTGATCGCCCCATCTGTTTACTTGAATCTGTTTATGGCCCGACAGTGGTGGTGTTCGTGATCAAGTGTTTGAAAGTACTAATCTCATACCCATTATGGGATGGGGAAGCCTAGTAACTGATTGAACCTGGACGTGAGCGGTTCGATCCACTATCTCTGGAATGGAGTTTCCCCTACGGCCGCATGTGGTGGCAAGTGTGGTCACAGAACGGCAGAGGCCAGGTCTGTGGAACCTTGCACCAAGAGAAGTGGGCTCGACACGGGTTAGGGAATTGATGGGGACGGCCGACATAGGAAGCGACCCTCGGTGGTGCACGGATATTGTGAGGTTAGGTTCGCCATGCATGGTTAAGGAACTCGAATCGATTCGTCTGCCACTCACAGTTTGAGACTGCTTGATCGCTATGCTACACTGAGTAAAGAAGGAATCTGATGATGACATGAACTTGCTGTTGAGTTTATACACATAATGTTTGGATCTATGCTTGTTTAGTATAAATTGCCAATGTAGACTGGTTAATGAACTTAGAATCTGAGCTGAAACTTTGAAAGTAAGGACCTAACATAGTTGCTTTTAGCAAACAAAATCCCTCAGCAAAAGAGTCTTGCATGTCTAGAAGTGGTGGAGTAGTTTTCCCACCGGTCGGTTAAGTCTTGTTGAGCTTAGAAGCTCAACCTTGTTGTGGCATCTCTTTTCAGGTGAATTTGAAACTTCCGAGCATGCTGCTGTTGGCACTTGGCCGCCCCAGCTCCCTCCTGGGTGGACGTTCGAGTAGGATCCTTCCTCGGACGGCGAGGAGTGGGATCACTGATGTCCTGTTTGGCCTCATCAGGGATATCCGACCCCGGCGCTAGCTTCCGCTATATTTTTTTTACTTCAGTTGTTTTTCGAACCTTGTAAAACTCTGATTTCAAACCAGTGTGTAATGAATTGTTGAACTGATTGTGGATCTTTTGTATTCTCTGAAACCATTCACCTTCGTGTGAGCTATGCTAACTCGGTCCTGTTCTAGTGGTTAAATCGGATGAAATCTGACGGATCGTCGAGTTAACTCGATTGAAGCATGAGATTCGCGTGTTAAGCGACTTAACCGTACTTTAGTTGAGTTAATCCGAGGTGTTCCGCCACAACAGCCAAGGCCCAAGCAAACACAAGGCCCCAGTACGCCATAAGGATATTGGAGAGGTCAGCTGCACCAACTCGGTCAAAAGTATTTGCCCTACTCGGAAGAACCACGAAGTGTCCAACTTTATTGATCTGCGAGAAATCCTCAATAGTCGGCGCGAGCGAGACTTTGACAACTACAACCACTTTCCTACTTTCACAAACCAGGTAATGAAAACAAAACTACCCGAGAAGTTTAAGCTAACTGGAATCACCAAGTATGATGGCAAACAAGACCCAATTCAATGGCTATGATGCTACTCGCTAGCCGTCCAAGCAGCCGGGGGCAATAACGACACCAAAGTTATCCACTTCCCCATATGCATGGAACCCGCACCACTGACCTGGCTTGAGTCACTCAAACCCAAGTCCATTGATTCTTGGGCAGACCTGACAAAGGCTTTCACCAACAACTTCGCCGGCTCCATGGCTAGACCAGGTAACAAGATTGACTTAAGTCAAATTAAGCAAAAAGAAGGCAAGACCTTACATGATTATCTGCGATGGTTCTTCAAAAAGAAGATTACCATAGTTGACATTTCAGAAATAGACGTCATCGAGTGCTTCCAGAATGGACTCTACGATCGATGAAAATACCAAGACTTCGGTCGCCGACAACCAGCTAATGTCAAAGACCTCAAAGTCATGGTGCAACAGTGGGCGGATGAAGAAGACAAAGAGCGAGAACGTTTTGGCTCCAACCGTAACCGTGGACGCGACAACAATAACAATGATCAAGATAGAACTCGACACAATGATACTCGAAACAACTATTCGGGTAATCACAACTGCAAAAGGAAGCCCGACAACACTATTGCTGCCATGACCAACTCTGGGAAAAAGGGATCCCATAAAAATGATGAAGGGCCAACCTTCACCGAGCTACTCAAAAAGCGGTGCCCATGGCACCCGACTAGCACGCACTCGGCAATAGACTGCTACAGCATGCGCTGAGTAATGCAAGACTTATCCACAGCACCACCCCCTGAAGAATACACCAAGAAAAAAGATAAGGGCAAGAGCAAAGTCCACAACGACGAAGACGAAGATGGTGACTTCCAGACCGCCTCAAAAACTGTCAATGTCATCTTTGGCAGTATTCCAAGCACCGCATCCAGGCAAGCCAACAAACTCGTACTCAGGGAGATCATGGCCATTGAACCAATGGATCCAACACCGCTAAAATGGTCAGAGGTGCCCATTTCCTTCAGCAGAAAGGACCAATGGACCAAGTTCTCAGAACCAGGCCGTTTTCCTCTAGTACTCGATCCGGTTGTGGTAGGCTCAAAGTTAACCAAAGTACTCATCGATGGCGGAAGTGGACTTAACGTTATTTTCGCCAAGACATTGAGGAAGATGTGCCTCGACATCACTGAAATGATTACTCCAACAGATTCACCTTTCTATGGTATCGTGCCCAGAAATGCGACTATACCACTAGGACAAGTTGTCCTTCCAGTCACCTTTGGAACTAAAGAACACTACCGTACCGAGTACATCAGATTTGAAGTCGTCGACTTCAAGACATCTTACCATGCCATACTCGGCAGGCCAGCACTTGCCAAGTTCATGGCCATACCACATTATGTTTACTTGGTACTCAAAATGCCAGGCTCCAAGGGAGAACTAGCGCTGCGAGGAGATCTATGGCGATCCTACGAATGCGACACTGAAGCCGTGGAAATTGCTGCAACTTCTCAAGCACCTAATCCCATGCAACAAGTCTTCACAGCCTCAAAGAAGCTCCACCCAACCGAACTAGAGATCCCAGAAAATAAGTCAGGGTCTACAAAGGTGAAACCCGCCAGCGAGCAAGACTTCAAACCAGTCGACCTCCAGACGGGCGACCCTTCCAAGACAGCCCTGATCGGAACAGGGCTAGATCCTAAATAGGAATTCGTGCTCGTCAGCTTCCTTCAGGCTAACCATGATATCTTCGCTTGGAAACCGGCTGACATGCTAGGTGTGCCTAAGGAGCTGATTGAGCATTCTCTAAATGTCGATCCCAAAGCTACTCCAAAATGGCAACGACTTCGCCGGTTCGCTCAAGACAGATGAGAAGCAATCAAAAAAGAGTTAGCCAAGCTACTCGCGGCGGGATTCATCAAAGAAGTCTTTCACCCTGACTAGCTCGCCAACCTCGTGCTCGTTCGTAAGAAAAACAACGAGTGGAGAATGTGTGTCGACTACACCGACCTCAAGAAACACTGCCCAAAAGACCCTTTCGGGCTACCCAGGATCGATCAAGTGGTCGACTCCACCACTGGTTGCACTTTACTATGCTTTCTCGACTACTACTCTGGCTATCATCAGATAAGCCTCAAAGAAGAAGATCAAGCCAAAACAGTGTTCATCACGCCTTTCGGAGTTTTCTGCTACAAAACAATGTCCTTCGGACTAAAAAATGTAGGGGCAACCTATCAACAAGCTATCCAGATGTGCTTCGAGAAGCAACTTCATCGCAATGTCGAAGCTTATGTTGATGACGTAGTCATCAAAACAAGAAACCAGTAGGAACTCATTGTGGATTTGGAGGAGACTTTCTCCAGTCTACGCACTTTCCGATGGAAACTCAATCGTACTAAGTGCGTCTTTGGAGTACCTTCCGGCAAACTACTCGGGTTCATCATTAGCCATCGCAGCATTGAGGCCAAGTCAGAAAAAATATCTGCCATCACAAACATGCAAGCACCAGCTAGCATCAAGGATGTGCAGAAACTCACAGGCTGCATGGCTGCTATCAATCGGTTCATCTTGAGACTTGGAGAACGGGGACTACCCTTCTTTAAGCTTCTCAAACGCCAGGACAAGTTCAAATGGACGGAAGAGGCAGACAAGGCACTAACACAACTCAAAGACTTTCTGTCAAAGCCTCCTGTACTCACCGCTCCTTCTCCAAATGAAGACTTGCTCCTATACATATCAGCTACTACTCATGTCCTCAGCACGACAATAGTAGTCGAACGGTCTGAACCGGGCCACGCTTACAAGGTCCAATGACCTTTCTACTTCGTTAGCGAAGTACTCTCGGACTCCAAAACTCGGTATTCACCGATACAAAAGCTCTTATATGAAATTCTGCTCACCTCCCAGAAACTGCGCCATTATTTCCAAGAGCACAACATCACAATCATCTCCGACTTCCCGCTCGGCAAAATTCTTCACAACAGAGATGCCACGGGTAGAATCTCCAAATGGGCAGTTGAACTTGGAGCTCTCTCCTTGGACTTCAAGCCAAGGACAGCTATCAAATCCCAAGCTTTGGTCGACTTCATTGCTGAATGGACTGAAAATCAAGTACCAACACAAGTTGAACGGCCAGAACACTGGGTAATGTACTTCAATGGGTCCCTCAAACTCAAAGGGGCCGGTGCAGGCGTATTACTCATCTCCCCCAAGGGAGACCAGCTCAAATACGTACTGCAAATCTTCTAGGAAGCATCTAACAATGAAGCCGAGTACGAAGCACTATTACACGGCCTTCGCCTTGCAATCTCCCTCGGCATCAAAAGATTGTTGGTGTACGGCGACTCTCTAGTCGTTAGAAACTAGGTTAATGACGAGTGGGACTGGAATAAGGACAACATGAACGCTTACTGCAAAAAAGTCCGTAAGCTGGAAAACAAGTTCTTAGGCTTGGAATTTCATCACATCGTCCGCGACAACAACGTTGCCGCTGATGTCTTATCCAAAATGGACTCAACCCGTGCAGAGGTTCCAGCAGGAATTTTTGTACACGAGCTGCGCAAGCCGTCCATATCTAACCAAGTCACATCACCAGCAGTCCAGACTGCTGACGTCTCTTGTGAGATCATGATGATAGAAGTGGATTGGAGGACACCCTTCATCAACTACATTAAAGATCACCAGTTACCATCCAACAAAAATAAGGCTGAACAAATCTCCCGGCGAGTAAAAAATTACGTCCTAGTCGGAGACAAGCTTTATAGGAAAGGTGCATCATCCGGAGTACTCATGGAGTGCGTTACCCAGGAAGACGGCTAAGAAATCTTAGAGGAAATTCACAAAGGAATCTGTGGCAACCATGCCTCTTCGCGGACAATAGTTGGCAAAGCTTTCAGAGCACGCTTCTACTAGCTAATGGCTTTAGCCGACGCTAAACAACTAGTCCAGAAGTGCAAAGGTTGCCAATTCTTCACCAAACAGCAATATGTACCGGCCTACAAGCTAGTCACAATACCTCCAACATGGCCGTTGATATGAACCCGCTAGGGTTGATTCCCGATCTTTCGATGAGAGGCATGGGAAAACTCGATTGGTCGATGGAGACGACGTTCACGGCCCAACTACAGCCTTCCAAGCTGCGCCTTAGCAACCGATACACCACCTCCAATGGCTGCTGCGATCTTGTGGAGCGCGTCACCCGGCCACTAGGGCACTTGTCCTGCAAGCAATCGAAGAACTAGCAAGAACAAGTATAACAAGTACTGAATTTACTAGATGAAGATGAAGGTTTCCAACTCAATCTCAATAAGGTGGAATTCCGAAGACAGGAAGACAGGCGGCTGATCCAGCACGCGCGCTTACAAGCAAGTAGCGAGAGCTAAACTTGATCTAAACAAAACCCAATCTGTTTGTGGCAGCTCTAATCCTTATTAATGCCTAGGAGGATGATCAGGAGGGTGTTGGGGTCGTGCTCCAACCCTAGGACATGTCCCTAATGGACCCAACTTCATATACGACCCATTGGGCCAAAATAAGGTGACGCAGTACCACAAAACCTATCGGTAGTAAATTGGTCATTGCGACTGCCTCAGACCAGATAAAGACTCGAGTCTAGATCCATATGAAAATAGACTTTATAACAAATCCGTGAAGTACTTGAATGCCCCAATCCGTGTCCGTATGCGACCGTGGTGACCATCACAAGTTGGTACTGTCCTGGAGTCCGAATCTAGCCTGCGCGAGTCCGTTTCCCTTTCGGTCTTCTCCATGGTTCCTAACTAAAACAAGAGTGCACACATCTCCATAGTCTAAATAGGATGGACAGGAACTCAAGAGTGAACTTACTTTATGATTAAGTTGACAAACACGGGCGCGAGTCATAGGACCAGAAACTGGTACTTGTGTAGGTGTGGATGTATCGTTGGTGTTGATATCCTCATCATCCTCCCCTTCTTGCATTTGAGTCATCCTCGACTCAAGCTCGTCTTCTTCTCCCAAATAGGGCTTCAAATCTGCAATGTTAAATGTGGGACTAACCCCAAAATTGGCAGGCAGATCGAGCTTATATGCATTATCATTAACTTTCTCCAACACAAGTACCAGTTTCTGGTCCTATAACTCGCGCCCGTGCTCGTCAACTTAATCATCAAGTAAGTTCACTCTTGAGTTTCTATCCATCCTATTTAGATCATGGAGATGCGTGCACTCTTGTTTTAGTTAGGAACCATGGAGAAGACCGAAAGAGAAATGGACTCGCGCAGGCTGGATTCGGACTCTAGGACAGTACCAAATTGTGATGGTCACCACGGTCGCATACGGACACGGATTGGGGCATTCAAGTACTTCACGGATTTGTGGACTGAAGTCTATATCTGGTCTGAGGCGGTCGCAATGACTAATTTACTACCGATAGGTTTTCTAGTGCTGCATCACCTTATTTTGGCCCAATGGGCCGTGTATGAAGTTGGGTCCATTAGGGACATGTTCTAGGGTTGGAGCACGACCCCAACACCCTCCTGGTCATCCTCCTAGGCATTAATAAGGATTAGAGCTACCACAAATAGATTGGGTTTTGTTTAGATCAAGTTTAGCTCTCGCTACTTGCTTGTAAGCGCGCGTGCTGGATCAGCCGCCCGTCTTCCTATCTTCGGAACCCCACCTTATTGGGATTTAGTTAGAAACCTTCATCTTTATCTAGTAAATTCAGTACTTGTTATACTTGTTCTTGCTAGTTTTTCGATTGCTTGCAGGACGAGATGATGAGGACATCAACACCAACGATACATCCACACCTACACAAGTACCAATTTCTGGTCTTATAACTCGCGCCCGTGCTCGTCAACTTATCATCAAGTAAGTTCACTCTTGAGTTCTTGTCCATCCTATTTAGACCATGGAGATGCGTGCACTCTTGTTTTAGTTAGGAACCATGGAGAAGACCGAAAGGGAAACAAACTCTCGCACGCTGGATTCGGACTCCAGGACAGTACCAACTTGTGATGGTCACCACGGTCACATACGGACACGGATTGGGACGTTCAAGTACTTCACGGATTTTTTATAAAGTCTATTTTCATATGGATCTAGACTCAAGTCTATATCTGGCCTGAGGGGGTCGCAATGACCAATTTACTACTGATAGGTTTTGTGGTGCTGCGTCACCTTATTTTGGCCCAATGGGCCGTGTATGAAGTTGGGTCCATTAGGGACATGTCCTAGGGTTGGAGCACGACCCCAACACCCTCCTGGTTGTCCTCCTAGGCATTAATAAGGATTAGAGCCACCACAAACAGATTGGGTTTTGTTTAGATCAAGTTTAGCTCTCGCTACTTGCTTGTATGCGCGCGTGCTGGATCAGCTGCCCATCTTCCTATCTTCAGAATCCCACCTTATTGAGATTGAGTTGGAAACCTTCATCTTCATCTAGTAAATTTAGTATTTGTTATACTTGTTCTTGCTTGTTCTTTGATTGCTTGCAGGACGAGTGCCCTAGTGGCCGGGTGACGTGCTCCACAAGATCACGGCAGCCATTGGAGGTGGTGTATCGGTTGCTAAGGCGTAGCTTGGAAGGCTGTAGTCGGGTCGTGAACGTCGTCTCCATTGACCAATCGAGTTATCCCACGCCTCTCATTGAAAAATCGGGAATCAACCCTAGCGAATTCATATCAGTTGGTAATCAGAGCAAGGTTTATTGGTGAGAGACTTCTAGTTCTTTGCTATTTTTAATTTCCTATAGTCCAGAAAAGGCCAAAAAAATTAGTAGCTTAGTTCTCCACAATCCCAAAATAAGGTGACGCAGCACCAGAAAACCTATCAGTAGTAAATTGGTCATTGCGACCGCCTCAAACCAGATATATACTTGAGTCCAGATCCATATGAAAATAGACTTCATAACAAATCCGTGAAGTACTTGAACACCCCAATCCGTGTTCGTATGCGACCGTGGTGACCATCACAAGTTGGTACTATCCTGGAGTCCGAATCCAGCCTGCGCGAGTCCGTTTCCCTTTCGGTCTTCTCCATGGTTCCTAACTAAAACAAGAGTGCACGCATCTCCATGGTCTAAATAGGATGGACAGGAACTCAAGAGTGAACTTACTTGATGATTAAGTTGACGAGCACGGGCACGAGTTATAGGACCAGAAACTGGTACTTGTGTTGGTGTTGATGTATCGTTGGTGTTGATGTCCTCCTCAGCCGTTTGCCTGGTGGGGGCTCAACATGATAGGGCCGTACCAATTGCGCCAAGAGGATACAACCGAGTACTCGTGGCAATCAACAAATTCACCAAGTGGATCGAGGTCAAACTAGTCACTTGCCCCAAGGCAGACCGGGTCCTCAACTTCTTCGATGAAATCGTACACCGCTGCGGCTTTCCCAACAGGATGATCATAGACCTAGGGTCAAACTTCAACAATCACGACTTTTGGGAATATTGCGAGAATAGCAGCATCGACGTCCGCTACGTCTCGGTCGCTCACCCGCGAGCCAATGGACAAGTCGAGCGTGCTAATGGCATGATACTCGACACCCTGAAGAAAAGACTACATGACGTTGGCAACACCAAAGGCAGCAAATGGCTCAAAGAGCAACCCAATGCTCTGTGGGGCCTACGTACCCAACCATGCAAGACTACTGGGCTATCACCCTATTTCCTCGTGTATGGCTCGGAAGCCATACTACCAGCCGACATCATGTGGCAATCACCATCAGTTGAACAATACGATGAAGAACTGGCAGAAGAAATAAGGCCAACAGATATAGATAGTCTAGAAGAAACAAGATGCGCAGCACTAGTGCAATGTGCCAGATATGTTGATGGTTTAAGGCGTTACCACAACCGCAATGTCAAGGAAAGATCTTTCAACTTGGGAGATATGGTCCTCAAGCGAATCCAAGACACAACAGGGTTGCACAAACTCAATTCACCATGGGAGGGTCCTTACATCGTATCAAAGGTTACAGGACCTGGATCTTACGGACTCCAAGAGCTTTCAGGAGAACAAGTACCAAAATCTTGGAATATTTCTCTGTCGCTATTACCCATAGCAGCACCCGAGTAATCGCTTCGAGGCAACAACTCATGATGACTACTCGACTACTGACTTCAAGATACATTTGTCTTGACTCAAGCATTATCAACTTAGCAAGGATCACTGCCATGGCACAATTTCCGTCAAGTAATTCTTTACTCAAAATTGAAGATACATCAGCAAAGTTACATACGAGTAGGAGTACTCGAAATACACAAAGACTACAAGCAACTGCCTACTGGCAGGCTGCATTTAAGCCTCAGGCTTTTACTATATCACAAGGCCACTCAGGTCTGCTGACTACAATGGGAAGGGCCTACACACAAGGAAGCTGCGCAAAATGCAGCCATATCCAGGTCCTCTACCCAAGGCAATGCCAGGAACTCCTACATCACCACTGCCTTGACAGCGGCAACGATGAATCCCGTGCGACGCGCCTAGAGGGAACCAAGGCTGCTCTTTTGCTAGCCTTGCGGAGCCAATCCAATCTACGACTATGCCTCCACCTCTAAGAGAGCGGGATAAAGACCGCGGCACTCATCACCCATCACCCACGAGTTCTAGCGCGTACCCACTGGATCACGAGCTGCAAGATGAGGCGTGCGATGAAACCTCCTACGAGGATTCTTCTAGCATCGCAGCTATCCCTACGAGCGCAGGAGTCTGTGGAGGGAAGATGGCCTCAATCTACGAGGAATCTTCTAGCACCGGTGCACTCTTTGATGGCCCTCTACACTCAAACAAAAGCAACTGAAGACGATCCATTGCTACTCAGAAACTTGGTTTGGGTCGACCTCCAAATGGATCTATTTATAGCTAAGAGCTGCAACTACCACCTACCCAAGAGTTACTGTGCACCCGTGATCAATGAAGCCTGACGACTTCTGACTCTGCCCACGTGAAGGCACTTATGATACAAAGGACAAAAGAGTACAGTACACTCGTGCATCCACAAAAGGACAAAAGAGTACAGTACACCTGTGCATCCACAAAAGGACAAAAGAGTATAGTACACCCGTGTCCCTCAAAAGCAGAGTACTCGACAGCATTGCGACTACTCAAAACTCAGCACTGCTAAGCCAAGCACGACCTACATCATTACCTCAAGGGCTTGGAATACTCCGACCCTCCGCTCAGGGGTCGGGCGCACCCGACCCCAGGACTTAGGGTCGGGCGAGACGGAGCTCCTCCCCCAAAGGGTCGGGCGAGGCGGAGTTTTCCTCCCTCAAAGGGTCGGGCTCAGCCGACCCCAGAACTTTGGGTCGGGCGAAGCAGAGTAAACCACTCCTCCCCCACTTAAAGATGACTACTTCACGCAACAAGAGAGAACCAGCATCCATTTCTCAAAGTATCGTTCAAAGTACTCGAAAACAACTACAAGGGTACATAAAAGTTCAAGGCTCTTCTGGAGAGACAAATTCCGACATCTTGGACGCGATAGGCTCCGCCTCCTCGAGGTACTGCGCATATGCTTCTTTTGCGCAGTTGCGAGCCAAGCCGTCACCAGCCACCACCAAGTCTACCCTCAGGTAGTAGGACTTCACGACTGCAAGGACCTATTTGCAAACAGCTTTGTAGAGTCCTGCCACTTTACTTGGGGCAACCTTCAATTGCTCGACTAATGATTGCGGCCCTGCGCCTTCTTCCACGAGGGCTATGGCGTTTACCAAGTCTTCCACTGCTACAGTTAGCTCCTAGAGTTCGCCTTAGAGTCTTCCCAGGGTCTAGTCATGATCCCTGCATGCCACCATGGCCATGGCAAGCATCATGCCATTTTGCATCTTCCTGTCCTGCTGATGCTTGCAAGCAGCCTGTGCTTCCGTCAGCGCGGCCTGAAGACGTTCAACTTCATCCGCCACTCGGTCTTGCGCGTTTCTCCAGTCGAGGACTTGGCTCCTTGCAGCCGCCTCTTGCTTCTTGAGATCTACAAGAGAAACAAGTTCAACCACAGCCGACTATAATCGGATATACTCGGAGTATGCAAAGTTCTCACCTTGATACTTTTTGTTCAGCGACTTGTAGTGGCTCTCCAGTTTTTGTTGCAAGACTGTGTGATCTGTACGTTCCACAGCAAAAGACTTCGCTCCAACCTCGTGAACTCTCAGAGCTTCTGTCAATCGGGCACATTCCTTCTCCAATTGATGACTTCATTCCTGAAAGGGTCCGAGTATGGTCCGAGTATGCAAGGCAATACGATCAGTTAAAAGCCTCATAATTACTCAATCTATGTGACTATTCAAAGGAAATTCACCTGGAAGCTCCGGAAAACATCGATGGCCCCCTGGAACTTCGAGTCAGATGGCAGGCTGAGCACTGGTATTTGAGTACTCTCTGCAAGATGAGGAGTTGTACCCAAGGTGGCACCTACAACATTTATCATCAGCCAATTGCTTGCTAAGACTACAATAAGAAGACTACTGAAACATACCTGGAGCAGTTGCCTCTTTAGCTTTTTCGACACTCACTACAGCCAGCGATCCGCCAGTGGATGTTGATAAGGCAGCACTTCCCGAACCCGACACGGCGGCGGGAACTTCCACTGAATGGATGACGTCTTGGAGCATGGACATGGTAGCTCCAAGGCGACCGGCGTCGACTTCGGGTACCTCCTCAACAATTAAATCCTCCAAGGGAGCTGAAAATGTAGTCGGGGGATCCGACTCTACCCCTGTCTCCACAGGGATAGTTTCCTCTGCATCCCTGCATCAAGAAACGTCATTATACGACTTCAAGACAACCTAAAGATATACACCAGACAAGCAAGCTCACCGAGTTGACTGTGGCGGAAATCGCACATGTTTCTTCTCGACAACAGGTGGTCGAGTAGTCAGCGCCACAGGAGTAGCCGCCGACGCTGTTTTCTCGCCAAGACCTGTAAAGCAGAAGTCAAGACTACAATACAACTCAGACAAATGAAATTAGTCTGGATAGAACACTTACTGTGACACCCGGCCCAATTTGGTTGGCCCAGTGTGGCCCATTAGCGCAGGTGCGCATGTTTAGTACCACATTGCTAGTTTAGCAAGGGTGGAGGCAACTTATAAGCCTTCGTCAACCAGCCATAGCACCTTCGGGTTAACCCTTTTACACGAAGCGAGGACGAAAGTGTAAGCAGGGTGCTATGTGTACGCATGCCCACCCCTCGGAAGGGTTGGGCGGTGCGGCTTTGGAGGACGGGGTGTTACAAATGGTATCAGAGCTGACCCTCGCGGTTGCGCGTACGTGTCAGTGTGCGGGCATATGGCGCATGGCGCGTGTGGGCCTGAGATGGGACACATGGCATGGCATATTGCGCCGGCACTGGACGTACGGTCGTGCGCTTAGAGGGAACGTTCCTGGATATTTTCCCATGCGTGGGTGAGTTGGACCGACGAGGACGTCGGGTTCTTTGAGGGGGGGGTGAATGTGACACCCGGCCCAATTTGGTTGGCCCAGTGTGGCCCATTAGCGCCGGTGCGCATGTTTAGTACCACATTGCTAGTTTAGCAAGGGTGGAGGCAACTTATAAGCCTTCGTCAACCAGCCATAGCACCTTCGGGTTAACCCATTTACACGAAGCGAGGACGAAAGTGTAAGCAGGGTGCTATGTGTACGCGTGCCCGCCCCTCGGAAGGGTTGGGCGGTGCGGCTTTGGAGGACGGGGTGTTACACTTACCACTGGTGATCACACTGGACAACAATAGCGACTACTGGCGACACCTCCTTTGCAACACCCGCTGCTCCAGCGGGCAACCCCAGGACTGCCTGGTTAGTAACGGGTAGCGCGGCGGCTGATGGAGCTGGTGCGGATAGCTCGGGGGCTACTCCAACTTCTGTTGATGGCACCTTCTCTGGCACCATATCAACAGATACATTACCGACGTCCGGGTCGGTCACGACTACTTCTTCAGAAGCAGCCTTATCATCACCAAGTGCCATGTCAACAGCCTTTATGAACAAGACAAATTAGTCACAACAATAGCAAGTTCAAATTCATCAGCTACAGATGAGTTCACGATTACATACCTTGGTACCCCGAGACTTCTCAGGGGTTGAAGCAGACTTAGCCGCAGACATCTTGTGGACTACTCTGCGTTTCTTCACAGGAGGAGAGGGTTCGTCCTCTGACTCCTCAGCAACAGTTTCTGACTCTTCTTCCGACTGCGCCAAGTAGCCAGCAAGAACTCGAGACTACAAAAAACAAGTCAACATTAACAACAAATATCACACAAGCCAAAAAGAACAAGTCAGGTGCAAGGACATACCACTTCTAGCTCATACTAGGTGTCGTACTGACGAAGAGCCGCAGGGATTACTGGTACTCCCTGATAGTTCCTAAAGAACTTGGCCAGCAGCGCCTCTACATCATCATTAGATCCTCATCGGACATACGCGATGAATCCTTAAGACCTATGTACTCACTTCTCGAGTGAGCACGTTTTTGAAGCGGCTGGATTCTTCTCTTCAGAAAGTTGGCCGCCACATTGATCTCAGTTAGACCGAGTGCCTTTAACTCGGTAATCTGCTGCATCAGGTGATCGGGCTCAGGGGTCTCTTCGGGTTCACTCACCCAGTTTTCTGCATGCTTGGGCGCATGACCAGTCACCACAGGCAAGCGAGGATCATGGTTCCCGATGTAGAACCACCTTTTGTTCCACTCCCCATGGGAGCCAGTCAAGTTGTACTCAATGTATGCGCCCGAGTTCCTGAGTTGGAACCCGGTGCCTCCAAAGACTTCTGTCCTGATGAGGACACCACAAGTACATCTACACCAGCAGCACCTCAGGCGCCTCCAGTTGCTCCTCCACCTCAGGCGCCTACAGTTGATCATCCAGTTGGGCCAATCACTCGGACCCGTGCAAGAGAATTAAACTTCATCATGGTGTTAAGGAACGAAGGCCCATCGGGATAAGAAGATGGCCCAACAAGGCAGCCCAGGTGGGGCGCCTAGGGTTGGGCGCGCGTGACCCCTTCGGACTCCAAGGGCTGCGCCCCCTTTATTTAGTCCGAGTCCTTTTTGTTTACGACGTGAGTTTTGTTTTACATCTAGCTTTAGCTACTCTTGAACACGCGCAAATACGCGCTGTCCTTGTGTGATTCAGAACTCCACCTTCGAGTGATATTTAGATTGCTCGCCTCTTTTTCTTGTTCGTTCTTCGATTGCGGGTAGGAATCGATCTTCGTGATCAGGCTGATCTCGTACCGGCGAGGTTGGTAACCATCGGGAATTGGTTCAGCGATTGCATTGGCGCTTCGGGTTCGCTCGTCGTAGTCGGATCATGAGGGTCTACTTCCACCAAGTCGAATTTATCTCCACTCACCGAAAGATCGGGCACTCCGACTCTATCATGTCCTATGGAACAGCTTCCTAAACAACTCGAGACTTGGAGGAACTCCCAAATACACTTCGCAGAGGTGTACAAAAATTGACATATGCAGTACACCATTGGAGTTCAAATGCACAAGTTGAAGCTTATAGTAGTCGAGAATACCTCTGAAGAAGTCGAAGGTGGGCACTGCCAACCCCCTCTCCACAAAGTGCGCGCGCATCACTGTCTCGCCTGGATGTTCCTCAAATTGCCACACATTTGGAAATGCGGCGCGCCACTCAAGAATTGCCTTCGGCTGCAGAAGCTTCGCATCAATCGGTGCTTGCATGGCTTCCTCCTTCATCACTGAATGTTTCCACGTTGCTCCAGGCGGTGGCGGCGCAGTCTAGTTCGTCAGCCCCACCTTCGGCGCCGGTAGCACCAGTTCTTTCCCCTTCTTGGACTTTACCTTGCCCGTCGTCGGAGCCTTACCCTGGATCTTCTCGGGTTTCTTGCCCATCTTCTTAGTGCGCATCCGACGGACTCAACATCAAGCTAAAACGGCACTCACCCTTGAATCTCTCTCAAGGGGTGGCTATGGCAGCGGCGGCACTTGCAACGGCGCAAATGTGGAGCAGGAGAGCAGGGGAGGAAGAAAAATAGATCTGATTACCGTACGGCGTAAATCTAACCGAAAGGGGGCCCTCCAGTTTTATCTCCGCTAGCTCCGGTTTCCACGTGTCAGTTACGCAACGAATGGATTTTAAACAGATTAATTGCAGATTAATCGCCTTAAACACTCAATGGCTACTCTTTTCAACGAACTGCTAACCACTTCAACGACAGAGATCGCCTAAGTGCTCGTGGGCTGTCGGGCATACTCCCCAGGCCCACGAGTAGGCCTTGGACGGCCCACTAAGGGACGCACTCGGACAAAGATCAGAACAAGGATAGGCATATCCTTCTCAGACTAGTCTTGTATGTTTATGGAAAACTACTCGAGCCAATACCAAGTAGAACTCTGTAATAGTACCCGACTAGGACTCAGACTTGTAACCCTGCCCTCCTGTGTATATAAGGCCGGGCAAGAACCCCCCTCAGGACAACTCCAAATCATCAATCCCTAGGATCAATACAAACCAACACACAGGACGTAGGGTATTACGCGATCTAGCGGCCCGAACCTGTCTAAATCATGTTCCTTGCGTCACCATTGATTCCTTGATTCTCGACGACCCTTACCGCACAAAAGACCACCTAGAGTACCCCCTAGGCAGGTTGCCGGTCTAAAACATCGACAACTGGCGCGCCAGGTAGGGGCGCTCGTCGAGTTTCTCAGCGTGAACTCAATGGCGAAAGTCATCATCAGGCCCGTCTTCTTCATCGAAGCCAGCGCCACCTTTGTTTTTGGATTCTGGCTTTGCATCACCGAAGGCTCGGGATCGTTCCGGCGCCAGATCGTTGACATTCAGGAGAAGAAACCAGAAAACTTGACTAGAAAAAATCAAGATTTCAATGTCAACAAGTTCTAGTTTGACTACGCGTCGGATTTGACTTCGCCTCGGACTACTCCAACATTTCGCTCGGGGGTCGGGCACTCCCGACCCCAGGACTCAGGGTCGGGCGAGGCGAAGTCTCGCTCAGGGGTCAGGCTCTCCCGACCCCAGGACTCGGAGTCGGGCGAGGCGGAACTACTCCTCCAAAGGGTCCGGCACTCCCGACCCCAGGACTCGGCGTCGGGCGAGGCGGAATTCCACTCAGGGTCGGGCGAGGCGGAGCTACTCCTCCAAAGGGTCGGGCTCAGCCGACCCCTGGACTCAGGGTCGGACTCGCTTCAGATTCGGCAGCCCCAGTCAGCATCCAAATCAGTTTAGACTTCAAAGCGGTTCCCGCATGGACTCCGCAACGCAACCAAAGTCCACCAAAGTTTTCTTACTCAAACCCGAGTCGACCTCGGGCATGAAGATGTTGACTCCGACTCATCCTACTCACCAGAGATATCATTATCTGGTCCAGCCTAAGGGTTGGTAATAACTTCGACATCTCAAGGCAGATTCGTCCACTGGCCGGGATTGCGACCATCTCTTCTCGACCGTGACTACGACTCACGCCTTGTCGCCCATATAGACAACCTACCATTTCAAGAAGGTGTTCCACTCACTTCCAACCGCGAAGAAAGTTACACAGAGATTGCAACATCAAGCTCCGGAAGCTACTACCTGGACAGGGAGGTACTTGTTATTACTCAGAATAACATCCCGGGTACTAGCCAGAACAGAACCCCCAGGCGATTAGCACAAGTCGACTACATCTCTGAAGATGAGTCTACAGCTGACGCCCCTCACAATGAAACTTCCGAACAGCGCAACCAACGAAGGGCGCGCAATGCCACTCGAGCTGAGCGATGACAGTCGATGGCTACAAATATTCCTATTACAAATCTTGAACGGGCTTTCAATGCAGTCCAGGCTCAGGAGCACAATACTCCACTCGCGGCTATCGCTTCAATCAACCTTATAACGACATTGATGCCTCAAGATAAGGATAACGCAGCCACAGCTCAACTCGTGCAGCGTGGCAACGGACTAATCGCACAACTCGCGGAGCAAGCTTACAAGCTACTCGACAAAGAATCACCAATCCCGTCCGTTCCTCGCATTACATCGTATCAAGACGGAAGCAGGGGGGCTGCAGATAAAAATGCCACCCCACAAAATGATGATGCAGTCAACCAACCCCGGCAACACAGCCAAGGTCCAAGCAAGCATAAAGCTCCTACTCGACAGAAGGATGTGGGTGAAGTCAGCTGCACCAACTCGGTTAAAAGTATTCACCCTACTCGGAAGGTCCGCGAGATGTCCAACTTCAGCGATCTACGAGAAATCCTCAACAGTCGGCGCGAACGAGAAGTCGACAGCTACAACCACTTTCCTGATTTCACAAACCAACCGGCATTACCAAGTACGACGGCAAGCAAGACCCAGTTCAATGGCTACGCTGTTACTCGCTAGCCGTTCAAGCAGCCGGGGGTAACAACGACACCAAAGTCATTCATTTCCCCATATGCATGGAACCTGCACCACTGACCTGGCTCGAGTCACTCAAACCCAAGTCCTCTTGGGCAGACTTGACAAAGGCTTTTACCAACAACTTCGCTGGCTCCATGGCTAGACCAGGCAACAAGATCGACTTAAGACAAATTAAGCAGAAAGAGGGCGAGACCCTGCGCGACTATCTGCGACGGTTCTTCGAAAAGAAGGCTACTATAGTGGACATCTCCGAAGCAGACGTCATTGAGTGCTTCCAAAACGGACTCTATGATCGACGAACATACCAAGACTTCGGTCGCCGACGACCAGCCGATGTCAAAGAACTCAAACTCATGGTGCAACAGTGGGCCGATGAAGAAGACAAAGAATGAGAACGGTTCGGTTCCCACCGTAACCGCGGACGCGACAACATCCACAACAATGAAACAGATAAAACTCGGCATAACGATGCTCAGAACTCCTATCCGGGTAACCACAATCGCAAAAGGAAACCTGACAACACCGTTGCTGCCATGACTAGCTTCGGAAAAAAGGGACATCGCAGAAACGACGAAGGACCAACCTTCACGGAGCTACTCAAAAAGCAGTGCCCATGGCACCCGACTAGCAAGCACTCCGCAATAGACTGTTACAACATGCGCCGAGTCATGCAAGACTTACCTGTACCGCCAACTCCTGAAGTGTACGCCAAAAACAGAGATAAGGGTAAAAACAAAGCCCGCAACGACGAAGATGAGGATGGTGATTTCCAACTAGCTTCAAAAACCATCAACGTCATTTTTGGCAGCATTCCTGGCACTGCATCCAAGCGAGCTAACAAACTCGTACTCAGGGAGATCATGGCCATCGAGCCGACGGACCCTACACCGCTAAAGTGGTCGGAAGTTCCAATTTCTTTCAGCAGAAAAGATCAATGGACAAATTTTCAGAACCAGGCCGTTTTCCACTAGTCCTGGATCCAGTCGTGGCAGGTTCAAAGTTAACCAAAGTACTCATCGACGGCGGGAGCAGCCTCAATGTTATTTTTGCCAAAACATTAAGGAAAATGTGCCTCGACGTCACTGAAATGCTTACCCCAAGGGATTCACCTTTCTACGGCATTGTGCCCGGAAACGCGTCCATACCACTGGGACAAGTTGTCCTTCCAGTCACCTTTGGAACTAAGGAACATTACCACACCGAGTACATCAGATTCGAGGTCGCCGACTTCGAGACATCTTATCACGCCATACTCGGACGGCCAGCAGTAGCCAAGTTTATGGCCATACCACATTATGTCTACCTGGTACTCAAAATGCCAGGTCCCAAAGGAGAGCTCACGCTACGAGGAGACCTCCGGAGATCCTACGAATGCGACACCGAAGCCGTGGAAATTGCTGCGACTACTCAATCTCCTAGTCCCATGCAGCAAATCTTCACAGCCTCAAAAAAGCTTCATCCAACTGAACTTGAGATCCCGGAAACCAAGTCGGGATCCACGAAACTGAAACCTACCAGTGAGCAAGACTTCAAGTCAGTCGACCTCCAGATCGGTGATCCTTCCAAGACAGCCCTGATCGGAACAGGGCTAGATCCTAAATAGGAATTCGCGCTCGTCAGTTTCCTTCAGGCTAACCATGATATCTTCACTTGGAAGCCGGCTGACATGCCAGGTGTGCCCAAGGAACTGATCGAGCATTCCCTGAACGTCGATCCCAAAGCTACTCCAAAACGGCAACGACTACGCCGGTTCGCTCAGGACAGACGAGAAGCAATCAAAACAGAGTTAGTCAAGCTACTCGCGGCAGGATTCATCAAGGAAGTCTTCCATCCTGACTGGCTTGCCAATCCTGTGCTTGTTCGTAAGAAAAACAATGAATGGAGAATGTGTGTCGACTACACCGACCTCAACAAACACTACCCGAAAGATCCTTTTGGGCTACCCAGGATTGATCAAGTGGTTGACTCCACCGCCGGGTGCGCCTTGCTATGCTTCCTCGATTGCTACTCCGGCTATCATCAGATAAGCCTCAAAGAGGAAGATCAAGCCAAAACAGCGTTCATCACGCCCTTTGGAGCTTTCTGCTACAAAACAATGTCCTTCGAACTAAAGAACGCAGGAGCAACTTATCAAAGGGCCATATAGATGTGCTTTGAAAAACAACTTCATCGCAATGTCGAAGCTTATGTCAACGACGTTGTCGTCAAAACAAGGAACCGGGAGGAATTCATTGCTGACTTGGAGGAGACTTTCTCCAGTCTCCGTGCTTTCCGATGGAAACTCAATCCTACTAAGTGTGTCTTTGGAGTACCTTCCGGCAAACTACTCGGGTTCATCATTAGCCATCGCGGCATTGAGGCCAACCTAGAGAAGATAACTGCCATCACAAACATGTAGGCACCAGCCAGCATTAAGGATGTGCAGAAACTCACAGGCTGCATGGCCGCTCTCAACCAGTTCATCTCGAGACTTGGAGAACGGGGACTACCCTTCTTCAAGCTTCTCAAACGCCAGGACAAGTTCAAATGGACGGAAGAGGTAGATAAGGCATTAACACAACTCAAAGACTTTCTGTCAAAGCCTCCTGTACTCACCGCTCCCTCGCCGAACGAAGACTTGCTCCTATACATCTCTGCTACTACTCATGTCGTCAGCACGGCAATAGTAGTCGAACAGTCTGAACCGGGCCACGCTTACAAGGTCCAACGACCTGTCTACTTCGTCAGCGAAGTACTCTCGGACTCCAAAACTCGGTATTCACCGATACAAAAGCTATTATATGAAATTCTGCTCACCTCCTGGAAGCTGCACCATTATTTCCAAGAGCACAACATCATAGTCATCTCCGACTTCCCGCTCGGCAAAATTCTCCATAACAGAGATGCCATGGGTAGAATCTCCAAATGGGCAGTTGAACTCGGTGCTCTCACTTTGAACTTCAAGCCAAGGACAGCCATCAAGTCTCAGGCTTTGGTCGACTTCATAGCTGAGTGGACCGAAAATCAAGTTCCAACTCCAGTCGAACGGCCAGAACACTGGGTAATGTACTTCGACGGATCCCTTAAACTTGAAGGAGCCGGCGCAGGCATCTTACTCATCTCCCCCAAGGGAGACCAACTCAAGTACGTGCTGCAGATATTCTGGGAAGCATCTAATAACGAAGCCGAGTACGAAGCACTACTACACGGCCTTTGCCTCGCCATCTCCCTCGGCATCAAACGACTACTGGTGTACGGCGACTCCCTAGTCATCATAAACCAGGTCAACGACGAGTGGGACCGAAACAAGGACAACATGGACGCTTATTGCAAAGAAGTCCATAAACTGGAAAGCAAATTCTCTGGCTTGGAGTTCTATCACATCGTCCGCGACAACAACGTTGCCGCCGACATTTTATCCAAAATGGGCTCAACTCGTGCAGAAGTTCCAGCAGGAATTTTCGTACACGAACTACGCAAGCCGTCCATACCTGAACAGGTCACACCACCAGTAGTCCCGACTACTGACGTCTCCCAAGAAATCATGATGATAGAGGTCGACTGGAGGACACCCTTCATTGACTACATCAAAGATCACCAGCTACCATCCGACAGGAATAAAGCTGAGCAAATCTCCCGACGCGTAAAGAATTACGTTCTAGTCGGAGACAAGCTCTATAGGAAAGGTGCATCATCTGGAGTACTCATGAAGTGCATCACCAGAGAAGATGGCCAAGAAATCCTAGAAGAGATTCACAGAGGAATCTGCGGTAACCACGCATCTTCAAGGACACTAGTTGGCAAGGCTTTCAGAGCGGGCTTCTACTGGCCAATGGCTTTGGCCGACGCCAAACAACTGGTTCAGAAATGCAAAGGTTGTCAATTCTTCACAAAACAGCAACACGTGCCGGCCTACAAGCTAGTCACAATACCTCCAACATGGCCATTTGCCTGCTGGGGGCTCGACATGATAGGTCCGTTACCAACTGCGCCAGGAGGATTCAACAGAGTACTCGTGGCAATCGATAAATTCACCAAATGGATCGAGGTCAAACCAGTCACTTGCCCCAAGGCAGACCGAGTCCTCGACTTCTTGGATGAAATTGTACATCTCTATGGTTTTCCCAACAGGATTATCACAGATCTCGGGTCAAACTTCAATAATCACGACTTTTGGGAATATTGCGAGAATAGCGGCATCGACGTCCGCTACGTCTCGGTTGCTCACCCATGAGCCAACAGACAAGTCGAGCGTGCTAATGGCATGATACTCGATGGTCTGAAGAAACGACTACATGACGTCAGCAACACCAAAGGTGGCCGATGGCTCAAAGAGTTACCCAATGCCTTGTGGGGCCTACGTACCCAACCATGCAAGACTACGGGACTATCACCCTATTTTCTGGTATATGGCTCGGAAGCCATATTACCCGCTGACATAATGTGGCAATCACCATCCGTTAAGCACTACGACGAAGAACTTGCAATAGGAACGCGGCGAACGGATATAGACAGTTTGGAAGAAACAAGATGCGCAGCACTAGTGCAATCTGCCAGATACCTTGACGGTTTCAGGCGTTATCACGACCGCAACGTCAAGGAAAGATCTTTCAACTCGGGCGATATGGTCCTTAAACGTATTCAAGACACGTCAGGATTACATAAACTCAATTCACCATGAGAAGGTCCTTACATCGTATCAAAGGTTACAGGACCTGGATCTTACAGGCTCCAGGAGCTCTCAGGAGAACAAGTGCCAAATTCTTGGAATATCGAACATCTCTATCGCTACTACCCATAGCAGCACCCGAGTAGTCGCTTCAAGGCTGCTACTCGGGCCAACTGCCCGACTACTAACTTCAAGATAGCTTCGACATGAGTTCTCTACCACAAGGATCATCGCCCCGGTACAAATCCCTTCGTATTAATCTCTACTGAAACAAGAGTACATCATGTTACATACGAGTATAAGGACTCGGCTTACACGAAGACTACAAGCAACTGCCTACTGGTGGGCTGCATTTAAGCCTAAGGCTTTTACTATATCAAAAGGCCACTCAGGTCTGCCGACTGCAGGAAGGGCCCACACGCAAGGAAGGTGCACAAAACGCAGCCACGCCCAGGTACCCTATCCAAGGCAATGCAAGGTACTCCATCACCGCCACTGCCTTGACAGCAGCAACGCCAAATCCACCAAGATGCGCCTAGAGGGAACCAAGGCTACTCTTCTGCTAGCCTTGCGAAGCCCATCTACTCTACGGTCGCACCTCCACCTCTTTCAGAGCGGGATAAAGACCACGACACTCATCACCCATCACTCTCGAGTTCCAGC
The DNA here is from genome assembly GCF_005286985.2 of Setaria viridis. NCBI lineage: Eukaryota > Viridiplantae > Streptophyta > Magnoliopsida > Poales > Poaceae > Setaria > Setaria viridis. Next base: position 29,706,074 of record NC_048265.2, on the reverse strand, counting down.
ACGTACTCCACTGGATCACGAGCTGCAAGATGAGGCGTGCGACGAAACCTCCTACGAGGATTCTTCTAGCATCGCGGCTATCCCTACGAGCGTAGGAGTCTGTGGAGCGAAGGTGGCCTCTGTTGGGATACGAGGTAGGCTACACTAGCGCAAATCAAAATTTCTACCACGTAAAACCAGGAAGAACTGCCGTATAAGGATCACGGGATTACCACTCGACGCACTACTGGTGCGGAAGATGTAGATATGCGTCGATGCAGTGAAGACGATCATGTAGTCGTACGTAGTCGATCAACGTAGTCGTACGTAGTCGATCACGTCCAGCAGCTCCTCAGCAGCTCGTCCACGTGCAGCAAGATCGCCTCCGGTGCCACGGCTCGTCGGCGGCTCGTCCAAGTGCTGCAGGTGCAACACCTCCAAGGTATCCACACGTGCAGGGAGGAAGCGTCGCAAACCGGACTGCTAGATCCGCGAGATGCAACAGGCGAGGGCGTGGGAGGCGCGGCACGTGTGTTTCGCCAAAAAGGTGTAAACCCTAGGGCGCCCCCACCCCTCTATTTATAGAGGTTCCTAACGGGCCTCTGGATCCGAGGCCCATTAGTACTTCTAAACCTAATCCAACTCAGATCTGATCCGAATTGGGCTTCCAGCCCCTTAAGTGTGTGACCCTATGGGTTCGGATACGTATAGACATGGCCCGAGTACTCCTACTCGGCCCAATAGTCGGTAGCGGCCTCTAGCAAGACATGCCAACTCCTATACGCACACGAAGATCATATCAGACGAACCATCACAACATAATATACATGCTATTCCCTTTGCCTCACGATATTTGGTCTAGCTTCAAGCCGACCGCTCTTTCTCGATCCTGTGATTCGGAATCCCTTTGTAGGTTAACTCTTAACCGTACGTAGCATGGCCATGCATTTTCGGATCCGATCACTCGAGGGGCCCAGAGATATCACTCTCAATCAGAGAAGGGCAAATCCCATCTTGATTGACCATGTCTCATAGCATGCTTCTTGACAAACCCGAAAGCTACCTTTATAACTACCCTGTTATGGCGTAGCGTTTGATAGCCCCTAAGTAGGTCGATCCACATCTAGAATACATGCGACAATATCAGGTCTAAGGACAAAGCGTATATGTTGTTTAAAGAGAGAACTACTTCTCGTGTTGGGTCAGTCCTAGCACATGTCTCCACATGTGTCCACATTATTAGTTCAACATCTCCATGTCCATGACTTGTGAAACATAGTCATCAACTAATACATGTGCTAGTCTAATATTCATGTGTGTCCTCACATGAACTCCGACTAGGGACAACTTTAGAATAACCATACAAGTAAAGAGTTTCACATACAATTCACATAATTGCAAATCAATTCAAGTAGCCTTTAATGGATATTCAATGAACACAATATACAAATCATGGATACAAATGGAATATCATCGTCTCTATGATTGCCTCTAGGGCATACCTCCAACAGTCTCCCACTTGCACTAGAGTCAATCTAGAAGGTACCTAATACCCATAGCTCTTACATGCGCATCATGCTTAGCCTGCGAGAGTGGTTTTGTCAACGGATCAGAAATGTTCAGATCTGTGTGTATTTTGCATATCTTGATCTCACCCCGGTTAACGAAGTCTCGAATGAGATGAAATCGCCGCATTACGTGTTTGTTCTTCTGGTGGTTCCTTGGCTCCTTTGCTTGCGCAATTGCCCCATTATTATCACAGTAGAGATTCAATGGGCTGGACGCATTCGGGAACACACCAAGCTCAATGAGGAAATTCCTTATCCAAACACCTTCCTTCGCGGCTTCCGAAGCCGCGATATACTCGGCTTCTGTCGTAGAATCGGCCACCGTCTCCTGCTTGGAACTCTTCCAACTAACAGCACCACCATTCAGTGTGAACACAAATCCTGATTGTGACTTTGAATCATCTCTGTCGGTTTGGAAACTAGCATCGGTGTAACCTGTTACAACGAGCTCCTCCTCACCTCCATAGACGAGGAACATATCTTTAGTCCTTCTCAAGTACTTAAGAATGTTTTTCACCGCTGTCCAGTGACTCTCACCTGGATCAGATTGGTGTCTGCTTGTCATACTTAGCGCATATGAAACATCTGGGCGAGTACTTATCATTGCATACATGATAGATCCAATAGCCGAGGCATATGGCACTCTACTCATGCGATCCCGCTCATCAGCAGTCGAAGGACACTGAGTCTTGCTGAGATGTATGCCATGTGACATAGGCAAGAACACTTTCTTTGCCTCTTCCATGCTGAACCGCTTCAACACTTTGTCAATGTAAGTATCTTGGCTTAAACCTATAAGCCTTCTCGATCTATCTCCATAGATCTTAATGCCCAGAATATATGCCGCTTCCCCTAAGTCCTTCATCGAAAAACTATTTTTCAGTGAAGTCTTTACGGACTCAAGCATAGGAATGTTATTTCCAATCAGTAATATGTCATCCACATATAAGATTAGAAATAATACAGAGCTCCCACTAACCTTCTTGTAAACACAAGACTCTTCTTCGTTCTTGGTGAAGTCAAACCCTTTGACCACTTCATCAAAACGAATGTTCCAACTCCTAGATGCTTGCTTCAATCCATAAATGGATCTCTGAAGCTTGCATACCTTTCCAGCATTTTTCGGATCGACAAAACCCTCGGGCTGTATCATATACACGTCCTCAGCTAGATTTCCATTCAGAAAAGCTGTCTTGACATCCATCTGCCATATCTCATAATCGAAATATGCAGCTATAGCTAGAATAATCCGAATGGACTTAAGCATCACTACGGGCGAGAAGGTCTCGTCGTAGTCAACTCCTTGAACTTGTCGAAAACCTTTTGCGACAAGTCGTGCTTTATAGATGTGAACATTTCCATCCATATCCTTTTTCTTCTTATAGATCCACTTGCACTCTGCCATTTTTCGGAGTCTGGGTCCATCATTGCTTCTGCATATGTCGCAGGCTCATCATTGTCCAACAATAATATTTCCCGCATTTCGTGGAGCCTTGCCGACCTTCATGGTTGTGGCGGTGCTTCTCTTGCCATGTGTATCTCAACTTGTTCTGCTACGTTAGCATCACTCATTGATTCTTGCCCGATCGGCTCATCTTGAACTTCTTCAAGATGCCCTGTCTTTCCACTCTTTTCTCCTTTGAGAAACTCTTTCTCTAGGAAAACCCCGTTCCGAGCGACAAACACTTTGCCTTCTGATCGGTTGTAGAAATAATATCCCAAAGTTTCCTTTGGATATCCCACGAAAATGCACTTATCCGACTTGGGTGTGATCTTGTCCGACTGAAGTCGCTTGACAAACACTTCACATCCCCAAATCTTTAGAAAAGACAAACTAGGAATCTTTCCAGTCCATATCTCATATGGTGTCTTAACTACGGATTTAGATGGTACCCTATTAAGTGTGAAAGCTGCTGTTTCTAGAGCGTATCCCCAAAATGACAACGGTAGGTCCGATTGGCTCATCATTGATCGAACCATGTCTAACAAAGTTCAATTACATCGCTCGGACACACTGTTTCTCTGAGGTGTTCCAGGTGGCGTAAGTTGTGGAACAATTCCGCAACTCTTTAGATGATTGCTAAACTCGTGGCTCAAATACTCGCCTCCACGATCAGATCGTAAGGCCTTAATTTTCTTGCCACGCTGATTTTCAACTTCATTCTAAAATTCCTTGAACTTTTCAAAGGTTTCAGACTTTTGCCTCATCAAGTAGACATAGCCATATCTACTAAAATCATCAGTGAAAGTTATGAAGTATTGGAATCCTCCTCTAGCCGTCGTGCTCATTGGTCCGCATACATCACTATGTACGAGTTCCAACAAGTCTACTGCTCTCTCAGGAAATCCTGTGAAAGGCGTCTTGGTCATCTTGCCTAGCAAGCAAGCCTCACATGTCTTGTATGATTCAAAATCAAACAAAGTTAGAAGTCCATCAGAATGGAGCTTCTTCATGCGCTTTTCACTTATATGACCCAAACGACAATGCCACAAGTAGGTAGGACTCAAATCATTAGGCCGAGGCCTTTTAGCACTTACATTACAGACAGGTGAACCATCAAGATTTAAAACAAATAATCCATTCACAATGGGTGCAAAAGCCATAAACATATTATTCTTAGAGATCACACAACCATTGTTTTCACTCGCAAATGAATAACCATCCTTCATCAAGCATGAAGGAGATAAAATGTTTCGACTTAAACTAGGAACAAAATAACAATTATTCAACTCCATAATAAATCCTGACGGGAGGTGGAGTTGCATCGTCCCGAAGGTCAAAGCAGCAACTCTTGCATTATTGCCCACGCGGAAATCAACTTCTCCTCTTTCCACGCTTCTACTTCTTATCATTCCCTGCATCGAATTGGAAATATGAGCAACCGATCCGGTATCAAATACCCAAGAATTAATAATTGTATCAGCGAGAAATATGTTGTCTATAACATTAACAACAAGCGTACCTGAGGTAGAAGTACTCTTACTTCCGCCATTCTTCAAGGAAGCTAGGTACTACTTGCAGTTTCTCTTCCAGTGACCAAGTTCATGACAGTAAAAGCACTCTTTGTCTGGAGCAGGTCCAGGTCCAGCTTTAACCTTGGGCGCTGGGTTTGGCTTGGACGTTCCAGCCTTGCCCTTCTTCTTCCAAGAATTGCCCTTCTTCTTAAAGCTAGGCTTGTTCTGTATAGCCATCACATGGCTGGTACTAGCGCTTTTCTTGATGTCTACCTCTGCTGTCTTGAGCATACCACACAGTTCATTCAAACCCTTCTCCGACCCATGCATATGGTAGTTCGAGATGAAGTTCCCATAGATAGGCGGAAGAGATGAAAGAATGAAGTCAGTGGCCAACTCTTTGCCCATTGGGAAGCCCAGCTTCTCCAATCGTTGAGTGTAACCAACCATCTTGATTACATGTGGTCCTACTGTGAAGCCTTCTGCTAACTTGCACTCCAGAAAGGCTTTGGACACATTGAACCTTTCGGTCCTAGCCTGTGTCTGGAACATGTCCTTGAGCGCCACGATCATATCGTGTGCCTCATGATTTGTTTCGAACTGCATCTGCAGCTCGGGTTCCATGCAAGCAAGCATAAGGCAGCTTACCTCAAGATTAGCATCAAATGCCTTCTTGTAAGCAGCCTTAACGGCAGCAGATGCATCATCAGCAGGTACTGGTGGTAGTGGGGTGTCTAGAACATCTTCCTTTTTATCGGCCCTGAGAACAATTCTCAGGTTACGGATCCAATCCGAGTAGTTTGTTCCATTCAACTTGTCCTTCTCAAGGACCGAACGCAAAGCAAACGATGTGGTGGTGTTGCTAGGTGCCATTTAATCTACAACAAAAGTAATGCAAAATACACTAAGACAAACGTATCCATGATAGAGCAAATTACATTAAACTATTTTAACAGAATCTACTCCTACTAAAATCAATATCCCTCTATTGAAACTTAGTGATTCAGGATCCACAACTAACAAGTCTACTAGTAAGCTTTAGCATCACCGCTAGCAAACGAGGTAGATCGGTAAGCAACTTTTGCTAATCATATCACATATGACTCCTGTTGTTGGGTGACATCTCTATGTCTCGGCGCCCAACCTTTATGCCCCAAGGTCCTTAACCGTTAAGATAACCTTGTTAAGCAAACCAACCCTTATGCGTGTAAGTGTCCGACACAAACCCGTCTAGTCAAGGAAAACTAGTGGCACCCTAATTTCATAGACCCACCACTAATTGTACAAGACATGGGACGGTGCAAATTTTAGTTGGGAGGGCATACTAACTTAAACTTTGTGAGGGATCGTTCTACTTCTAACATCACAGCATGCAGAAAGTAAAACTTTAAACAGAATAGCATTCACACAGTTGTGACACAGTATGGCCTGTTTTCATATGGTGATCTCCATCTCCATAGAACCTGTTCACCATGGTGATCTCCATCTCCATGTTCCATGTGCGCCATCCTCCTGGTGATAAGTCCTCCAAGAACTAGAGCATGCTATTACGCCTAATAGCTAGTAACGAATCTAGTAATGAAGATTACATAGTTGCTTGGATCATCACAGATTGGTACGCAGACCATTAAATACAATAAAGTGACAACACATATGGCTCCTGCCGTGTTGCCGTACGCGCGACACGCAGGTCACGAATGAGTTACACATATGCATCACATATACAAGGGGGCCATACTGATCACAAGATACATACATACATCCTGCAAAACAGAGTTAGGCGTCCTAACGTTCCAAACTTCGGATGCCCGAAACTCTATCTTCCAAGCCGAATTTGGGAAATCTAATTTTGCCGAAAACGGCAAAGCCATTGAATTTCATGTGTAACTTTTTCTGTAGATCAATTTTCATATAAAATTCGCCCCGATCCGAGATCGTACCGAAAAGTTACGGCTGATTTACCGAAGCATACGCATACGGCAAAAATCCCGACCCCGGCAGTAGATCCCATCTACTATTGCACATCTAATGCGCCTGGCGTATGACCCTGGATTTTCGATTCGACAAATCATATTGATCTTCGCTCACTGCAACTGGATTTACGTGTATTACTTAACTCCGATGGTGGAAACCGACCGGTTGGAGTATGTCGTTACACTACCATTGTAGTAAGAGCACGAAACCAGGACATAGATCAAACGGAAAACTCGCATATCTCCATATGCACACATCCCGAATCCAAAACTAAGCAACTACGGCTCTGATACTACTGTTGGGATATGAGGTAGGCTACACTAGCGCAAATCAAAATTTCTACCGCGTATAACCAGGAAGAACTGCCGTATAAGGATCACGGGATTACCACTCGACGCACTACTGGTGCGAAAGATGTAGATATGCGTCGATGCAGTGAAGACGATCATGTAGTCGTACGTAGTCGATCAACGTCATGTCCAGCAGCTCCTCAGCAGCTCGTCCACGTGCAGCAAGATCGCCTCCGGTGCCGCGGCTCGTTGTCGGCTCGTCGTGGCTCGTCGGCGGCTCGTCCAAGTGCTGCAAGCGCAACACCTCCAAGGTATCCACACGTGCAGGGAGGAAACGTCGCAAGCTGGACTGCTAGATCCGCGAGTTGCAACAGGCGAGGGCGTGGGAGGCGCGGCAGGTGTGTTTCGCCAAAAGGTGTGAACCCTAGGGCGCCCCCACCCCTCTATTTATAGAGGTTCCTGACGGGCCTCTGGATCCGAGGCCCATTAGTACTTCTAAACCTAATCCAACTCGGATCAGATCCGAATTGGGCTTCCAGCCCCTTAAGTGTGTGACCCTATGGGTCCGGATACGTGTAGATATGGCCCGAGTACTCCTACTCGGCCCAATAGTCGGTAGCGGCCTCTAGCAAGACGTGCCAACTCATATACGCACACGAAGATCATATCAGACGAACCATCACAACATAATATACATGCTATTCTCTTTGCCTCACGATATTTGGTCTAGCTTCAAGCCGACCGCTCTTTCTCGATCCTGTGATTCGAAATCCCTTTGTAGGTTAACTCTTAACCGTACGTAGCATGGCCATGCATTTTCGGATCCGATCACTCGAGGGGCCCAGAGATATCACTCTCAATCAGAGAGGGGCAAATCCCATCTTGATTGACCATGTCTCATAGCATGCTTCTTGACAAACCCGAAAGCTACCTTTATAACTACCCTGTTACGGCGTAGCGTTTGATAGCCCCTAAGTAGGTCGATCCACATCTAGAATACATGCGACAATCTCAGGTCTAAGGACAAAGCGTATATGTTGTTTAAAGAGAGAACTACTTCTCGTGTTGGGTCAGTCCTAGCACATGTCTCCACATGTGTCCACATTATTAGTTCGACATCTCCATGTCCATGACTTGTGAAACATAGTCATCAACTAATACATGTGCTAGTCTAATATTCATGTGTGTCCTCACATGAACTCCGACTAGGGACAACTTTAGAATAACCATACAAGTAAAGAGTTTCACATACAATTCACATAATTGCAAATCAATTCAAGTAGCCTTTAATGGATATTCAATGAACACAATATACAAATCATGGATACAAATGGAATATCATCATCTCTATGATTGCCTCTAGGGCGTACCTCCAACATTATCATCTCGAAGACACGCTTTCCATTATGGTGTGCAGGTTTTACGATGGTCTAGCGCCCCTTTGAACTGCATCCCGCTCTTTCTCAGCTGGTGGTGAGTAGGGAGAAATTGACGATGACCCATATAGACGACCTTCTTACAGTGTTCAAATACATGCTGTCTGTGTCGTCTAAACAGTGGGTGCAGGCCTGATATCCCTTATTTGTTTGAACCGAAAGGTTACTCAGTGTCGGCCAATCATTGATGGTTACAAACAACAATGCTAATAGATTAAAGATCTCTTGTCTATCCCCATCCCACACACGTACACCTTCTTCCTTCTAGAGCTGTAAAAGGTCATCAACCAACGGTCTTAGGTACACGTCAATGTCATTGCCGGGTTGTTTTGGGCCTTGGATAAGCGTCAGCATCATAATGAACTTTCGCTTCATGCACAGCCAAGGATGAAGGTTGAACATACATAGGGTCACAGGCCAAGTACTATGGCCACTACTCAACTCAACGAATGGATTGAATCCATCAGTACTTAAACCAAACCTTATATTCCTTGCTTCACTTTCAAAGTCCGAGAATGCTCTATCAATTGATCTCCACTAGGCCCCATCTGCGGGGTGTCTTAGCATCTCATCTTCCATATATTCTTCTTTGTGCCATCGCATCAACTTAGCATTCGCCTTGTTCCTGAACAAGCGCTTCAAGCGTGGTATTATAGGGAAATACCACATCACCTTTGCGGGAACTCTCTTCTTGGGAGACTGCCCCTCAACATCACCAGGATCATCTCGCCTAATCTTATACCACAGCGCTTCGCAGACGGGACAAGCATCCAATTTCTCATATTCATCACAACGATAGAGGATACAGTCATTGGGGCATGCATGTATCTTCTGAACATCCAATCCGAGAGGGCAAATAATTTGTTTAGCTTCATATGTTGTGGACGGTAATTCATTATTCTTGGGAAGAATCTTCTTGACAATGTTCAACATCCCCTGAAATGCCTTATCGGACACACCATTTTTTGCCTTCCATTGCTCAAATTCTAGTGTCGTACCTAGTTTTTTATGGCCCTACTGGCAATCTGGGTACAACAATTTTTGATGATCATCTATCATGCGCTGCAACTTTGCTGCTTCCTTCTCAGTTTCGCAATCTCTGTGTGCATCTCGTAGCACCTGACCAAGGTCATCAGTAGGACCATTTTCTGCAAACTCATCTTCATCAACCTCGCCCATTGTACTATCTACAAAAGCTTGGCCTGCAACCCAGTCCGGAATGTTGTCATCTTCCTCCTCCTCCTCGCCATCTTCCATTACAACCCCTCGTTCACCATGCTTGGTCCAAACCAAATAGTTAGGCATGAAACCGTATCTAAACAAGTGGTTGTGAATAGTCCCCTAGGAATCCTTTGAATACTCCTTCTTGTTATTGCATTGGAAGCATGGATAACATACGAACCCATTCTCTGGCTTGTTCGCTTTGGCCACTTCAAGTAAATAATGGAAGCCATCAATAAACACCTTGCTCCGCATGTCTGCATTATACATCTATTACTGGTCCATCTGCATCGTATTATGCATGAAAATGGATTACACTTGACAATGGATTACGCGTGAAAATTTGATTACACTTGAAAATAGATTACGCGTGAAAATTGATTACACTTGAAAAATGGATTACATGTGACAATTGATTACACTTGAAAATGGATTCACGATTGAAAGCATGTCAAACGTTGTAGTGCAAATAATGCTGAAAGTTTAGATATACATACAAATACACATATTTAAATTAAAGATCCAAACAACATGATACAATACAATAAGCCATCCACTGGTTATTATCTAGGAGGACTTTAAGCATCCTTGGACGGTGAAGACGAAGGTTCCGCTGACCCAGCCTCATCCTGTGGTTTATTTGTGCCGCCTAAAATGGTAGTACTAAGTGGACGTGAAACACCCGGGACTGAGGGTGGAGCATAACGACCACCAAAAGGAGGTTCCTGACCCGCGGCAACAACTTCTTCATGACATTTCTGCAAATAACGAAGCATTGCTTTTTCCAACGCGCTCATTTTCTTTGGCTTATGCTGAGGGCCAACTATGATTTTCCCCTTCCCGAAAAAGGAATGACGATCGCCCCCACCATCGCCACTTCCTCCAGTAGCAAAAGCCATCTATGTACAAAAATTCTTACCTTAGCACTGCAGAAGTTGTTGAACTTGAAGACCGTGATCATCTCGCGAGCATATCCTCAACTGGGTGACACCGCACTTCGTCGTGAAAGAGGTTCGATGCTACAAAAAAGGGGACACGGTCACGATGTTTGTATCCACTCTTTCTCGTAGAATCAAACCTCCTTCTTGACATACGTTGCTGCTCGGCAGAGAACATCATCGCAGAGATGAACACAATATGTAAGTTAAACAAGTATGGATTTGAAAAACCATATTGAATTTGATAAGTTCAACAAGTAGCGGAAGCCATCTATGTACAAAAATTCTTACCTTAGCACTGCAGAAGTTGTTGAACTTGAAGATCGTGATCATCTCACGAGCATGTTCTCAACTGGGCGGCATTGCACTTCATCATGAAAGAGGTTCGATTCTACGGAAAAGGGGACATGGTCACGATGTCTGTATCCACTCTTTCTCGTAGAATCGAACCTCCTTGACATACGTTGCTGCTCGGCGGAGAACATCCTCGCTGAGATGAACACGGTATGCAAGTTCAACAAGTATGGATTTTAAATACATTATTGAATTTGATAAGATAAACCGTCTAGATAAGGTAGCATCATTCTTAAACCACTGCAAGAATACATACTATATATGACACATCAATCTCCCTCACATTCTAGCTCAAAATACCTCTCCATTTTCTACTTCATCCCATTCTAGCAAATAATCTTTCCATCTCCAAAGCATAAATCAAAGCATAACACCAGGATGAAGTAGAAAACCTTCGCAACACTTGTGTTGGCTGAGTGAAATTCCCACAAAAATAAGGGAAAAAAATTCGGGCAGCACCTCCCTTGCTTCAGCACCACCGGAGAGTTGGTGAAGCTCAGCTCTCTGTCTATGTGGTGGACTGGCTCGGGCTGGAGGAGGAAGAAAGGCTTTTATCTTGGTATATAATGGGGATGAGTTTTTATCCCGGTTAAAAACTCCAACCGAGACAAAAAGGAACACCTTTTGTCCCGGTTGAAAGTTTAGTTGTCCCGGTTGGAAGCTGCAACCGGGACTAAACTTTTTGTCCCGGGTGGAGGCTTCAACCGGGATAAAAGGTCCCACTACCGATGCCCCAAAACTAGCCGTTGCAACCGGGACTAAAGGGGGGCCTTTAGTCCCGGTTCCAAATACAAACCGGGAGTAAATCTCCCCTCCATTTTTGCCTACCGTGGCGCACCTACTTTTGTCCCAGGCCAACTTCAAACCGGGACAAAAGGGCGCACATTGAAAGTCAGTTCTCTACTAGTGAATGTGTAACTTCTAAAAGCTTATCTGCATCTGTATTGCAGATTATCTATTTTCCATCATATGGACAACCAATGATTTCGACCGCCCTCATCAGTAAACTTTAGTAAAACGAAGCATCAGTAATTTTACCTACTTGTAAAACGAAGTGCAGCAAACGTGCCCATGTCACGCGCTGGGATGTATGTAGACTAAGTTGACTATTTTACACGATTTTGACTAAGTTTTTGAGCAGGTTCGGTTGTGATGTGGACCTGGGTCAGTGTAACAAAGTTGGAACACACTCAAAGAACTAAAATTTCTATTAAAGGTCTGACTTGAGGTTAGATATAGAATGGTGAGATAACAGGTTGCAAAATTGAGGAAAAACATGAATTCCAAGACTGGTCATTTGCAGGGTTTTGATGTACTTCTGATTTGATTCTTATTTTTGACCTTCTCCCACTCCGAATTAGCCAATGTGTTATTACTAAATTTTGTTTGAAATTAAAAGTTTTACAACTCTTATTTGGGTAAAAATTTAAGTTGATAAACAGAATCTCAAGTTTTCTATTTAACTCCAAAAAGAGATTTTTAGGGGTAATTTGGACATTTCACCTCCTCTACTTAGTGACTAATGACTTGCTTAAGTTTAACTATACCTAATTAAGGTAGAGTTGTTACAACTAGACCCAGTTGTTGCAGGCTCAAGACTAACCAAAGTACTCATCGACGGCAGCAGTGGACTCAATGTCATTTTCGCCAAGACTCTAAGCAACATGGGCCTCGACATCACTGAAATGCTTACCCCAACGGATTCTCCCTTCTATGGAATTGTCCCAGGCAACGCAGCTATCCCACTAGGACAAGTCGTCTTACTTATCACTTTCGGCACCGAAGAGCATTATCGCATAGAGTACATCAAGTTTGAGGTGGTTGACTTCGAGACTTCTTACCACACCATCCTTGGGAGACCAGCCCTGGCCAAGTTCATGGCCATCCCACACTACGTGTACTTGCTACTAAAAATGCCTGGACCGAAAGGAGAACTATCCCTTCGTGGAGACCTGCAATGATCATATGAATGTGACACAGAAGCTGTTGAGATATCCGCGACTACTCAAGTTCCTAGTCCCATGCAACAAGTTTTCACTGCATCAAAGAAGCTCCTCCCGGTAGAACTCAAAATTCCATATAACAAGTCAAGAGCAACTAAAGTCAAGCCAGAAAATGACAAGGACTTCAAAGCCATTGACCTCAAGACTGGTGACTCATCCAAAACAGCCTTGATCGGAACATGTCTCGAGCCTAAATAGGAAAGCGCGCTCATCGGTTTTCTTCGAGCAAACCGAGACATTTTTGCGTGGAAACCGGCCGACATGCCAGGTGTGCCCAAGGAACTGATCGAGCACTCACTCAACATCGATCGTAAAGCTACTCCAAAAAGACAGTGACTACAAAGATTCTCTCAAGATAGAAGAGACACAATTAAGAATGAGCTAGCCAAATTACTCATGGCAGGCTTCATAAAAGAAGTTTTTCACCTTGATTGGCTAGCCAACCCAATTTTAGTTCGAAAGAAGAACAACAACAAGTGGAGGATGTGTGTCGACTACACAAACCTTAACAAACATTGCCCCAAAGATCCCTTTGGGCTTCCCAGAATCGACCAAGTAGTCGACTCCACAGCTGGATGCGCACTACTCTGTTTCCTCGATTGTTACTCGGGATATCACCAGATTGCACTTAAGGAAGAAGACCAAGCCAAGACCATGTTCATCACCCCTTTTAGAGCATTCTGCTACAAGACAATGTCCTTTGGGCTGAAGGACACAGGAGCGACTTATCAACGTGCAATTCAAATGTGCTTTGAGAAACAACTACACCGCAACGTAGAAGCCTACGTGGACGATGTAGTAGTCGAAACCAGAAATCTAGACGATCTGATCGCAAACTTAGAAGAAACTTTCACAAGCCTATGAGCATTCCGATGGAAACTCAATCCTACCAAATGTGTTTTCGGTGTACCATCGGGGAAACTACTCAGGTTCATCATCAGCCATCGAGGCATCAAAGCAAACCTTGAGAAAATCTCTGTCATTACTAACATGCAAGCCCCATCCAGCGTAAAAGATGTGCAAAAGCTCACAGGCTGCATGGCGGCCCTAAACAGATTCATATCAAGACTTGGAGAATAGGGTCTACCTTTCTTCAAATTACTCAAGCGACAAGACAAGTTTCAATGGAAAGAAGATGTGGATAGGGCTTTGTTATAGCTGAAAGATTTCCTGTCAAAGCCACCAATCCTCATAGCTCCAACACCAAACGAAGACTTGCTCTTGTACATTGCTGCAACCACTCATATTGTCAGAACAGCAATAGTAGTCGAACGGTCTGAATCAGGTCACGTCTACAAAGTCCAAAGACCAATATACTTTATCAGCGAAGTACTCTCGGACTCCAAGACATGGTACCCACCGGTCCAGAAGCTACTCTACACCATACTACTCACTTCGCAGAAACTACGACATTATTTCCATGAACAAAACATATCCGTCATCACTGATTTCCCGCTCGGCGAAATCCTCCACAGCCGGGATGCCACGGGAAGAATATCAAAATGGGCAGTAGAACTCGTAGCATTATCCTTGGAATTCAAATCCAGAACAGCAATCAAATCCCAAGATTTAGTCAATTTCATGGCTTAACGGAGGGAAAATTCAATTGCCTATACCGGTAGAACGCCCTAAACATTGGGTCATGTACTTTGATGGATCACTCAAGCATGAAGGAGCTGGTGCAGGAGTACTCTTAATATCCCCAATAGGCGAACAACTCAAGTACGTTCTTCAAATCTTTTGGGAAGCGTCAAATAACGAAGCCGAGTACAAAGCATTACTACACGATCTTCGCCTAGCAATCTCACTAGGTATCAAAAGATTACTAGTCTATGGTGGTTCATTAGTAGTCATCAATCAAGTCAACGACGAGTGGGACCGCAACAAGGAAAACATTGACGCATACTACAGGGAAGTCCACAAACTAGAGAACAAGTTCTCAGGCCTCAAAGTTCACCATGTAGTCCGTGACCACAACGTTGCTGCCGACATCTTATCCAAAATGGGTTCAACACACACGAAAGTTCCAGCAGGAATCTTCGTTCACAAAACTTCGCAAGCCGTCCATAACAGAACAAATAAATCTAGCAACCACCATAAGGGTCCACCAGAACTTGACTGAGAGATCATGATGATCGAAGTAGACTGGAGGACTCATTTTATTGACTACATTAAAGAGCACAAGCTACCTTCTGATAAGACGCAGGCAGAACAAGTCTCACGGTGATGAAAAAGCTACATTCTAGTCGGAGATAAACTCTACAGAAGAGCAGCATCCTCAGGAGTACTCATGAAGTGCGTCACTCACGAAGACGGCAAGGACATCTTGGAGGAAATACATAAAGGAATCTGCGGGAATCTTGCATCCTCAAGAACAATAGTAGGCAAAGCTTTTAGAGCAGGATTTTATTGGCCAACTGCGTTGGCAGATGCAATGGAACTAGACCACATATGTCAAGGCTGCTAGTTTTTTGGCCAAGCAACAACATATCCCTGCCTATAAACTCATCACCATACCTCCAACATGGCTCGACATGGTTGGTCTGCTCCCCACAGCCACAGGAGGATTCAATCGAGTACTTGTCGCCATTGATAAGTTTACCAAATGGATTGAGGTAAAACCAGACACATGCTCCAAGGCTGACAGGGTTCTCAATTTCCTGGATGAAATAGTTCACTGCTATGGTTTTCCAAATAGAATTATCACAAACCTAGGCTCAAATTTCAACAATCACAAATTCTAGGAGTATTGCATGAATAGCGGATTCGACGTTCGTTACGTCTTCGTCGCTCACCCAAGAGCCAATAGCCAAGTTGAGCGTGCCAATGGCATGTTACTTGAAGCTCTCAAGAAAAGGCTACACAACATTGGTAACATCAAAGGAGGCAAGTGGATCAAAGAACTACCCAACATTCTCTGGGGGCTACGTACTCAACTGTGCAGGCCTACTAGGCAATTGCCCCTACTTCCTTGTCTACGGGTCAGAAGCCATACTTCCTAGTGACATCACGTGGAGATACCCTGTGGTTGAGCAATAAGACGAAGGGGCAGCAGAGGAAACAAGGCCCTTAGACCTCAACAGCTTGGAAGAATCACGTTGTGCAACACTCGTAGAGTCAGCAAGATACCTTGAAGGACTATGCCATTACCACGATCGCAACTTCAAAGAACGTTCTTTCAACATTGGCAACATGGTCCTCAAGCGCATTCAAGACACAACGGGGCTACACAAACTCAACTCACCATGGGAAGGGCCTTACATCATGTCCAAAGTCACAGGACCAGGATCATACAGGCTACAACAACTCTCCAACGAAGAAGTCTCAAACTCCTGGAACACTGAGCACCTATGTCGCTACTACCCATAGTCAACAGACTAAGCGGCACTGTACTCAGGCCACCGGCCTCAATCTTTCATTTTTGATTAATAAATTTCCTATTGGCAACTAACGACTACTCGTCTTTGCCTGTAACTAGCGGCTCGCAAATGCGGTTCAGCTGCAACTTGAGCTACTCAGCTCTATGAGCCTCTGCGCTTTGACTTCGACTTGTTTTTAACAAGTTTAGTGGCTCGCAAAGACGAGCGAGCTGCAACTTGAGCTACTCAGCTCCATGAGCCTATGTGCTCTGACTTCGACTTGTTTTCAACAAGTCTACCACCTCGCAAAGGCGGGTCAGTTGCAACTTGAGTCACTCAGCTCCACGAACCTCTACGCTCTGACTTCGACTTGTTTGAACAAGTCTGGCGGCTCGCAAAGGCAGGTCCGCTGCAACTTAAGCTATTCATCTCAGTGAGCCTCTGCACTCTGACTTCAACCTGTTTCAACAAAAGTGAGACAGCTGCATCTGGAGCTATTGAGCTCCATGAGCCCTAGCGCTCTGCTTTTGACTTGTCAGCACAAGTCTATATGAGTTCTCTACAACTCATACAGTGGCTTACAGCTGTAGTTCAAGCTATTTTTTGGCTAACAAGTCTACACGAACTACTCAGTTCCACAAGCATCAATTTGTCACAACAGATAGACAAAGAGTACACAAAACTACTCATCTCATCTCTCACATGCAATCTTCGTATTTACGAAATTTTGCAGGATTACAATAGATAACTCCACTTTAAGAAGTCGAAGTATTCAGAGTACAACATAAGTGCACAACAACAACTGCAAGCAACTGCCTACTAGCAGTTACAACAGAAGTCCCAGGCTTTTATTATATCACAAGGATACACTTGAGCCTAGTGACTACTCATAGATGAGGAGGAGGAGACACCAAGAGGCGGGGAGTGCATGCAAGGAAGGTGCGCTCTAGGCAGTTGTACCCTTCTCCTCCCCTTGGCGGTGGCATAGACAGATACTGGGGCTGTTGGGATACGAGGTAGGCTACACTAGTGCAAATCAAAATTTCTACCGCGTATAACGAGGAAGAACTGCCGTATAAGGATCACGGGATTACCACTCGACGCACTACTGGTGCGGAAGATGTAGATATGTGTCGATGCAGTGAAGACGATCACGTAGTCGTACGTAGTCGATCATGTCCAGCAGCTCCTCACCAGCTCGTCCACGTGCAACAAGATCGCCTCCGGTGCCGCGGCTCGTCGTCGGCTTGTCGCGGCTTGTCGTCGGCTCGTCGGCGGCTCGTCCAAGTGCTGCAGGCGCAACACCTCCAAGGTATCCACACGTGCAGGGAGGAAGCGTCACAAGCCGGACTGCTAGATCCGCGAGTTGCAATAGGCGAGGGCATGGGAGGCGCGACAGGTGTGTTTCGCGAAAAGGTGTGAACCCTAGGGCGCCCCCACCCCTCTATTTATAGAGGTTCCTGACGGGCCTCTGGATTCGAGGCCCATTAGTACTTCTAAACCTAATCCAACTCGGATCTGATCCGAATTGGGCTTCTAGCCCCTTAAGTGTGTGACCCTATGGGTTCGGATACGTATAGACATGGCCCGAGTACTCCTACTCGGCCCAATAGTCGGTAGCGGCCTCTAGCAAGACGTGCCAACTCCTATACGCACACGAAGATCATATCAGACGAACCATCACAACATAATATACATGCTATTCCCTTTGCCTCACGATATTTGGTCTAGCTTCAAGCCGACCGCTCTTTCTCGATCCTGTGATTCGGAATCCCTTTGTAGGTTGACTCTTAACCGTACGTAGCATGGCCATGCATTTTCGGATCCGATCACTCGAGGGGCCCAGAGATATCACTCTCAATCAGAGAGGGGCAAATCCCATCTTGATTGACCATGTCTCATAGCATGCTTCTTGACAAACCCGAAAGCTACCTTTATAACTACCCTGTTACGGCGTAGTGTTTGATAGCCCCTAAGTAGGTCGACCCACATCTAGAATACATGCGACAATCTCAGGTCTAAGGACAAAGCGTATATGTTGTTTAAAGAGAGAACTACTTCTCGTGTTGGGTCAGTCCTAGCACATGTCTCCACATGTGTCCACATTATTAGTTCGACATCTCCATGTCCATGACTTGTGAAACATAGTCATCAACTAATACATGTGCTAGTCTAATATTCATGTGTGTCCTCACATGAACTCCGACTAGGGACAACTTTAGAATAACCATACAAGTAAAGAGTTTCACATACAATTCACATAATTGCAAATCAATTCAAGTAGCCTTCAATTGATATTCAATGAACACAACATACAAATCATGGATACAAATGGAATATCATCATCTCTATGATTGCCTCTAGGGCATACCTCCAACAGTCTCCCACTTGCACTAGAGTCAATCTAGAAGGTACCTAATACCCATCGCTCTTACATGCGCATCATGCTTAGCCTGCGGGAGTGGTTTTGTCAACGGATCAGAAATGTTCAGATCCGTGTGTATTTTGCATATCTTGATCTCATCCCGGTTAATGAAGTCTCGAATGAGATGAAATTGCCGCATTACGTGTTTGTTCTTCTGGTGGTTCCTTGGCTCCTTTGCTTGCGCAATTGCCCCATTGTTATCACAGTAGAGATTCAATGGGCTGGACGCATTCGGGAACACACCAAGCTCAATGAGGAAATTCCTTATCCAAACACCTTCCTTCGCGGCTTCCGAAGCCGCGATGTACTCGGCTTCTGTCATAGAATCGACCACCGTCTCCTGCTTGGAACTCTTCCAACTAACAGCACCACCATTTAGCGTGAACACAAATCCTGATTGTGACTTTGAATCATCTCTGTCGGTTTGGAAACTAGCATCGGTGTAACCTGTTACAACGAGCTCCTCCTCACCTCCATAGACGAGGAACATATCTTTAGTCCTTCTCAAGTACTTAAGAATGTTTTTCACCGCTGTCCAGTGACTCTCACCTGGATCAGATTGGTGTCTGCTTGTCATACTTAGCGCATATGAAACATCTGGGTGAGTAATTATCATTGCATACATGATAGTCCAATAGCCGAGGCATATGGGACTCTACTCATGCGATCCCGCTCATCAGCAGTCGAAGGACACTGAGTCTTGCTGAGATGTATGCCATGTGACATAGGCAAGAACCCTTTCTTTGCCTCTTCCATGCTGAACCGCTTCAACACTTTGTCAATGTAAGTATCTTGGCTTAAACCTATAAGCCTTCTCGATCTATCTCTATAGATCTTAATGCCCAGAATATATGCCGCTTCCCCTAAGTCCTTCATCGAAAAACTATTTTTCAGTGAAGTCTTTACGGACTCAAGCATAGGAATTTTATTTCCAATCAGTAATATGTCATCCACATATAAGATTAGAAATACTACAGAGCTCCCACTAACCTTCTTGTAAACACAAGACTCTTCTTCGTTCTTGGTGAAGTCAAACCCTTTGACTACTTCATAAAAACGAATGTTCCAACTCCTAGATGCTTGCTTCAATCCATAAATGGATCTCTGAACCTTGCATACCTTTCCAGCATTTTTCGGATCAACAAAACCCTCGGGCTGTATCATATACACGTCCTCAGCTAGGTTTCCATTCAGGAAAGCTGTCTTGACATCCATCTGCCATATCTCATAATTGAAATATGCAGCTATTGCTAGAATAATCCAAATGGACTTAAGCATCACTACGGGCGAGAAGGTCTCGTCGTAGTCAACTCCTTGAACTTGTCGAAAACCTTTTGCGACAAGTTGTGCTTTATAGATGTGAACATTTCCATCCATGTCCTTTTTCTTCTTATAGATCCACTTGCACTGTATGGCTTTAACACCATCAGGCGGGTCAACCAAGTTTCAAACTTGATTGTCTCCCATGGACTCTATTTCGGATTGCATGGCATTCTGCCATTTTTCGGAGTCTGGGTCCATCATTGCTTCTGCATATGTCGCAGGCTCATCATTGTCTGTTAGGATACGAGGTAGGCTACGCTAGCGCAAATCAAAATTTCTACCGCGTATAACGAGGAAGAACTGCCGTATAAGGATCACGGGATTACCACTCGACGCACTACTGGTGCGGAAGATGTAGATATGCGTCGATGCAGTGAAGACGATC
The DNA here is from genome assembly GCF_005286985.2 of Setaria viridis. Classification (NCBI taxonomy): domain Eukaryota; kingdom Viridiplantae; phylum Streptophyta; class Magnoliopsida; order Poales; family Poaceae; genus Setaria; species Setaria viridis. Next base: position 29,685,864 of record NC_048265.2, on the reverse strand, counting down.
ACGTAGTCGTACGTAGTCGATCAACGTAGTCGTACGTAGTCGATCACGTCCAGCAGCTCCTCAGCAGCTCGTCCACGTGCACAGCAAGATCGCCTCCGGTACCGCGGCTCGTCGTCAGCTCGTCGTGGCTCGTCGGCGGCTCGTCGATGGCTCGTCCAAGTGCTGCAGGCGCAACACCTCCAAGGTATCCACACGTGCAGGGAGGAAGCGTCGCAAGCCGGATTGCTAGATCCGCGAGTTGCAACAGGCGAGGGCGTGGGAGGCGCGGCAAGTGTGTTCAGCCAAAAGGTGTAAACCCTAGGGCGCCCCCACCCCTCTATTTATAGAGGTTCCTGACGGGCCTCTGGATTCGAGGCCCATTAGTACTTCTAAACCTAATCCAACTCGGATCTGATCCGAATTGGGCTTCTAGCCCCTTAAGTGTGTGACCCTATGGGTTCGGATACGTATAGACATGGCCCGAGTACTCCTACTCGGCCCAATAGTCGGTAGCGGCCTCTAGCAAGACGTGCCAACTCCTATACGCACACGAAGATCATATCAGACGAACCATCACAACATAATATACATGCTATTCCCTTTGCCTCACGATATTTGGTCTAGCTTCAAGCCGACCGCTCTTTCTCGATCCTGTGATTCGGAATCCCTTTGTAGGTTGACTCTTAACCGTACGTAGCATGGCCATGCATTTTCGGATCCGATCACTCGAGGGGCCCAGAGATATCACTCTCAATCAGAGAGGGGCAAATCCCATCTTGATTGACCATGTCTCATAGCATGCTTCTTGACAAACCCGAAAGCTACCTTTATAACTACCCTGTTACGGCGTAGTGTTTGATAGCCCCTAAGTAGGTCGACCCACATCTAGAATACATGCGACAATCTCAGGTCTAAGGACAAAGCGTATATGTTGTTTAAAGAGAGAACTACTTCTCGTGTTGGGTCAGTCCTAGCACATGTCTCCACATGTGTCCACATTATTAGTTCGACATCTCCATGTCCATGACTTGTGAAACATAGTCATCAACTAATACATGTGCTAGTCTAATATTCATGTGTGTCCTCACATGAACTCCGACTAGGGACAACTTTAGAATAACCATACAAGTAAAGAGTTTCACATACAATTCACATAATTGCAAATCAATTCAAGTAGCCTTCAATTGATATTCAATGAACACAACATACAAATCATGGATACAAATGGAATATCATCATCTCTATGATTGCCTCTAGGGCATACCTCCAACAGTCTCCCACTTGCACTAGAGTCAATCTAGAAGGTACCTAATACCCATCGCTCTTACATGCGCATCATGCTTAGCCTGCGGGAGTGGTTTTGTCAACAGATCAGAAATGTTCAGATCCGTGTGTATTTTGCATATCTTGATCTCATCCCGGTTAATGAAGTCTCGAATGAGATGAAATTGCCGCATTACGTGTTTGTTCTTCTGGTGGTTCCTTGGCTCCTTTGCTTGCGCAATTGCCCCATTGTTATCACAGTAGAGATTCAATGGGCTGGACGCATTCGGGAACACACCAAGCTCAATGAGGAAATTCCTTATCCAAACACCTTCCTTCGCGGCTTCCGAAGCCGCGATGTACTCGGCTTCTGTCGTAGAATCGGCCACCGTCTCCTGCTTGGAACTCTTCCAACTAACAGCACCACCATTTAGCGTGAACACAAATCCTGATTGTGACTTTGAATCATCTCTGTCGGTTTGGAAACTAGCATCGGTGTAACCTGTTACAACGAGCTCCTCCTCACCTCCATAGACGAGGAACATATCTTTAGTCCTTCTCAAGTACTTAAGAATGTTTTTCACCGCTGTCCAGTGACTCTCACCTGGATCAGATTGGTGTCTGCTTGTCATACTTAGCGCATATGAAACATCTGGGCGAGTACTTATCATTGCATACATGATGGATCCAATAGCCGAGGCATATGGCACTCTACTCATGCGATCCCGCTCATCAGCAGTTGAAGGACACTGAGTCTTGCTGAGATGTATGCCATGTGATATAGGCAAGAACCCTTTCTTTGCCTCTTCCATGCTGAACCGCTTCAACACTTTGTCAATATAAGTATCTTGGCTCAAACCTATAAGCCTTCTCGACCTATCTCTATAGATCTTAATGCCCAGAATATATGCCGCTTCCCCTAAGTCCTTCATCGAAAAACTATTTTTCAGTGAAGTCTTTACGGACTCAAGAATAGGAATGTTATTTCCAATCAGTAATATGTCATCCACATATAAGATTAGAAATACTACAGAGCTCCCACTAACCTTCTTGTAAACACAAGACTCTTCTTCGTTCTTGGTGAAGTCAAACCCTTTGACCACTTCATCAAAACGAATGTTCCAACTCCTAGATGCTTGCTTCAATCCATAAATGGATCTCTGAAGCTTGCATACCTTTCCAGCATTTTTCGGATCGACAAAACCCTCGGGCTGTATCATATACACGTCCTCAGCTAGGTTTCCATTCATGAAAGCTGTCTTGACATCCATCTGCCATATCTCATAATCGAAATATGCAGCTATAGCTAGAATAATCCGAATGGACTTAAGCATCACTACGGGCGAGAAGGTCTCGTCGTAGTCAACTCCTTGAACTTGTCGAAAACCTTTTGCGACAAGTCGTGCTTTATAGATGTGAACATTTCCATCCATGTCCTTTTTCTTCTAATAGATCCACTTGCACTCTATGGCTTTAACACCATCAGGCGGGTCAACCAAGTTCCAAACTTGATTGTCTCCCATGGACTCTATTTCGGATTGCATGGCACTCTGCCATTTTTCGGAGTCTGGGTCCATCATTGCTTCTGCATATGTCGCAGGCTCATCATTGTCCAACAATAATATTTCTCGCATTTCGCGGAGCCTTGCCGACCTTCGTGGTTGTGGCGGTGCTTCTCTTGCCATGGGTATCTCAACTTGTTCTGCTACGTTAGCATCACTCATTGATTCTTGCCCGATCGGCTCATCTTGAACTTCTTCAAGATGCACTGTCTTTCCACTCTTTTCTCCTTTGAGAAACTCTTTCTCTAGGAAAACCCCGTTCCGAGCGACAAACACTTTGCCTTCTGATCGGTTGTAGAAATAATATCCCAAAGTTTCCTTTGGATATCCCACGAAAATGCACTTATCCGACTTGGGTGTGAAAATTTAAAACTTCTAAGGGTCTAACTGAAAAACTACCCCGGTATATTTGAAATAAATTCTTAGAATATTGGATGAACTTTGGAAATGCACAGAAAAATCCAGAAAAATAAAAAAATATGAAATAAACTGTGTGCAACCCATTGTGATGTGTAGTATCATAGAAAAATAACTTTGCCCATGTTACTATTAGAAATAATGCTCTATAATTTTATTTCTTGTTTAGGTGATTTAAATCATAGTAAATCACAGAAAAATATAAAAATAACAAAACCACCTCTGAGCTGTTTGCTGCACTAAGAAGAACCTTAGGAAAATACTTTGCAGCATAGTTTGGAACTTTAAATGACAATTTAACTTCTATCTGTGAGATCTATGGTTAAATCTAGAGCAGAGAAAAATGTGAGTCCACTTGGAGTAGTTCATTTTTGAAGTATAGATCTTAGGAAAAATATAAAACCCTTGTTGACACTTAATGAGACACACCTTCCTTTTTATGGAAAGATAAATAGGGGATATATGTGAAAAATAGATGTCCTTCACTAAAAATCATGAAACATTCACCAAAGTCTCTGTCACACACATTCAACCCATTGCTAACGTTTCACCCTCTGAATCAGTGTAGATTTTGAGATAAAAATGGTTAAGTACATGCTACCTTTGGGTAATGAAACAATTTTGATTATTTTTGTAGTAGTCTAGTGGATCCCAAATTTTTATAGTAACTCAGTGATGACATGATTGAGTTACTACTAAATTCTCAATGTCATATGTTGTTGTTTGAATATGGGAACAAAATTTGGATGATGAACCGGTTTAAATGAATAAAAGAAAACGTTAAGTCATAGTAAGGTTATTTGTGGGTAGTTTTTAAATTCAAATTTTATATAACAACCCAACTTTTTGCCAATATAAAAGTTGTAGAACTTTTCAAATGAAACAACTTTTGTTATTCGATCTTTCACTTGTCAAAGTTTAGTAAAATTCAAACCTAACTCAATTTCAAACTATCTTCTTAAAACCGGTGTTCCTCCAAAGTTTACCCTCTTTTATCTTCCAATCCAACAAAGTTTTGAACCTAAGGCTTTTGTAGAAGTTATAGTTTGAAGTGTGGACAAAAAATTTTGTATTTGAACTTTTCAAAGTTTGAATTCAAAATCTTGCACAAAATCACTCCAAATCTGTTGTCCCCTCATGCCACGCGCGCCGCAATTCGGTGATCGCGCACAGCGCGTTCTAGCATGCCACGCGGCACCGCCTGACCGGCACAGGCACACCAGCCAATGTTCGCTGTTGACAGGATGGGACGGCCCGGTCGCTTGCTCAGTCACCTTGCGCGCGCACCCTTATCCTCTGCCACGCATCTTCCCCGCCCAATCGCCGTGCCACGCCCACGCGCGCTCCTTCCCATGCCACCATGTTTGCTGCCACATCGCATCGGACCATCGGCTCTGCCGCCACACCCAATGCCACCGATGAGGTGACCATTCGAGCTCCCCCTCGCAGCCAACCAACGCGCACGAGAATAAGCATCTTCCGGCTTCACAATCTCCCCCGGCCACTCCCTGCAGCTCGCCCACATGTGCGCCACGCCACCACTAGCGAACCCCACGCCGCAAGCTCTGCACCACTGCTCGACCGTGCAGCTGTCCCCCAACCGCAACCTGAGCACCTTCCTGTGTCCTTGGCTCCCCCATCGCACCCTGGCCGCTATAAAAGGGACCCCAAGGTCCCTCACCAGCATTCACCAGCGCCACCTTCCTCTACCAGAGCTCCACCGCGCACCTCGCCATTGAGCTCACCTTCCCGAGCTGCACCACCACCTCCTAGCCCTCCCGGTGCACCACACGCGAGCCCCTGCAGCACTCCGAGCCACCTCTCAGCCACCAACCTTCCAAGCCTTCCTGACCACCCCCGTGTCCTTCCCTAGCCCTATCCGCATCGCCACTCGCTGGATTTTGGCAAGCCGCCAGCCGAGTCAAGGACTCAATTGTGAGTCCCCAAATCTTTCCTGGGCCTGAGCATGAAATGTTTGATCTTTTCTATTTTACTTTTGTTTTAAAAAGGTGAAACTTTGAAAATGCATAGGTAAATGTAGAAAAATGCTAAAAATACAAATCCACCTCTGTTAGTTTACTTGTGTCATGTTCTTCTAGATATGAATTTTGTGACACAAGTTTAGGTGATAAACACACTAGTTTGAATCAAATGTTGAAATGCTATGCTTAATCTTACTATTTACACTATAAATGGAAGGAAATAGGTACAAATGCAACATCACCTTTCTTGAGTTCCTGATACCATTGTTTCCCTAGGAAAAATACTGGTTTCTGTTTGATACATGTTTTACCTTGCTCAAATAAATGCATGTAGTCAAATACACTTAAAATATGATAAATTAAGTTGTTTAGAAATTTAGAAACATGATAATTTTCCAAATGAATGTTGAGCAACCCTCAACTGACCCCACCTTTCTTTTATCAAATCTAAGTTGCTAAAACCTTATATGTGTACACAATCACCATAAAAGTCAACCCTAGATTTTAAATCACAACACACCTTACTTCATGAAGGAAATGATAGTTTGGAATCTTGTGTAGGTGAATGTGGTCATTAAGGTTTTAATACTTCTGCAATATCTTTTGAAATGCATCTTGAATATGAAATAGTGAAATCTTGAATTGTTGCATATGCATCTTGTGTAGAAGCGAATCTTGCGAACGGAACTTCGGAGCTGCTTCCGACGACCAAGGAGGCATCTGCAGAGCTACATCAAGTTGAGGTCAAGCAAGACCCTAGCTAGGCTTCCAACGAGCTCCCCTTTAACCTAGATTAGGAAGGCAAGCCCCGGAGCATAACCCTGAATTTAAAGTTCATGCAATATTTATGATCCTTATGTTTGTGCATTTAAGTTCATAGGAGTTGATTGAAAACTTAGTTGCATGATCTCAGATACCTATGTTTGAACACTAGTATGATAGGTTGAGTAGCTACAATGCTAAATAGGACTCGGTAAAAGTTGAGTGATTTTCTGTCACTCGCGAGTTATAGGAGTTGCTTGCTTACTTATGTTACAACCATAAGGATGACGGGCGGGGCCGAGCAAGTTGTCAGAATTGGTGGATTGCCTCGTCTGTCTAGTAATAAATGCACTAATGCCGAAATGTGTTGGCGTTCGTGGTCAAGTGTTTGAAATTACTAATCTCATACCTAGTATGGTCTAGGGAAGCCTAATGCCTGATTGATCCGGGACATGGGTGTACCTCCCCACTATCTCTGGAACTCGGTTCCCCTGGTGCACCATGTGGGTACAAGTGCAGTCACGGTATGGCAACGTTTCAGGACCGTGGGGTATTGTATCCAAGGGAAGTGGGTCTGACCACATGCCTGGGGATTGATGGAGACAGCCGAAATGTCTGGACCCGTCGTGGTACACAATGTCATGGGGTTAGGTTTACCTTGCAAGGCCTAAAAGCTTGATTCGAATCATCTGCCTCTCACAGTTTGAGATTGCTTTATCACTGTGTTGCACTGAGTAAGAAGTGGAATAGAGAATGATTATTTAATGATGATGCTTGGAATAAAATGTTTGAATAACATGCTTGCTTAGAACAGGTTCTTACCTAGAATGGTTAATCAACTAAAACCTGAGGCTAAAATTTGAAATATGGACCAATCTTAGCTGCTTTTGGCAAAACAAACCCCTCAGCTAAAAAGCCTTGCATGTCTAGAAGTTGGTGGAGTAGTTACCACCCAATGGTTAAGTCTTGCTGAGTATTAGTATACTCAACCTTGCTTGTGGCTTATCTTTTTCAGGTAATATGGTAGATGTCGATGAATGTGCTGCTAGCTTGACTTAGCTGACCCAGCTTCCTTCAGGTTGGACGGTTGAGTGGGACCCATCATCGGTCGGCAAGGATCGTGGTAACTGATGTCATGGCAGGAGAAGTCAACCTGGTGAATACCATCATGATCCTCTGAGAGCATGAGGCTAAGTTGGAGGCAACCAAGCTTGCTCTGAAGGAGCTAACAGAAGCCGCTCAGCCCATCGCTGATATGGTGGAGCCCCCGGCAGAAAGCGTGGAGCCCCACACCTTGGCAGAGATACTCAAGGATGTACCCGGGAAGATCACCGGCTACATCTAGAAGATGGCAGAGTCCATCACAAAGCAGTTGTTGGCCATGGTAAAGTCCTTCTACCCGCATGCCAACTTGGCTCCTATTGCGGAGGGGATTGCATAAGACTGCTTTGATGAGCAGTTCCAACAGTACCAGCAAGAGATGGCCCCCATTGCTAAGGAAGTAGCTGGTCAGATAGACCTTGAGTAATTTATTATGTAAAAACATGAAATCATTATAAAATAAACATGTCATGAAAATGCAAATTATTTGAAGTCTTGTCGCAAATTTTATTGCTTGTCGACTTGTTTTAATTTTTGTTTTAGTGCATCTCGCGAACTACCTTGATAGTTACTCGTGTGGTAGTCGTTAGTGTCTACGCACAACTGTGTAGAGTACTTCTAAGATGTGACCCCTTGCTACGGAGTGCGAGTACTCGGGTATCTGGGTAGTCAGCCTCTTTAAGCGAGTAGACTTTTCAGGACTTCATCAACTGAAGCCTACCTTTGCAACCTCTCTGGGTTGTTCGGGTCTTGTGCTCCGAAGACCTGGAACTACAGACTTTTTATTACTAGCTGCAACTAGACAGACTTGTCTAGATAAGATCTTGGGTAGTACAGATGACTCCCAAGTTACTAACGACTTCTTTTGCGAAGACCATCGATGGACAAACTCATCCAAGGAGCTGAATAGCTTATTTTTGTGAGTGAGGGATTGCTTTTTTGCAAGTTGCTACTATCCAATGAGTTGAATAACCCAAAAGATATGAGTGTTTACTTGTTATTACATGTTGAGTGTGGAGAATTTTGTCCAACGAGTTCAATAACTCAAAAATATTTTGTGCAGGCTTGTGACTACAATCTGTGAGCTGGGGTGTAGTACCTGGGGAGCTGAATAGCTCGATGATCTTGCTTTTGCAAGTCGCAATCAGGCAGAGACTAGTAGTATACGACAAGAAAAAACTCTTCTTGTAATTGTACAACTAAGGCCGATGGCCAATTTTTATGTGTATGTAAACTACAGGTAGAATCAACAAAAGTGCTTGATGTTCCATGAGTTGTTGACTTCTTTGCTAGAGAGAGTTTGTAGCCTGTATGACCCCGATCTAGTGACCTTGGAGATGATGAAAGGACCCTCCCATGGTGAATTTAGCTTGTGCAGCCCCTTGGTGTCTTGAATACGCTTGAGGACCATGTCACCAGTGTTGAACAAATGTTCTTTGACATTGCGATCATAATAGCAGCAAATTCCTTCAAGGTATCTTGCTGACTAGACAAGTGCTGCATAGCGAGCTTCTTCGAGGCTGCCTAAGTCTAGACGTCTTGTTTCTTCTACCACGCCCTCCTCATACTACTCGACTACTGGAGATTTCCACATGACGTCGGTGGGGAGGATGGCTTCTGATCCGTAGACTAGGTAGTAGGGTGAGTACCCTGTAGGCAAAGCTCCTAGAGGACATTGGATAGCTCCTTGAGCCACTTGCCCCCTTCGATGTTAACAATGTTGTGTAGTCTTTTCTTCAGAGCTTCCAGTAACATCCCATTGGCATGCTCAACCTGGCAGTTAGCCCGCGAATGAGTGACAATGACGTACCGGACGTCGATCCCTCTATTCTCGCAGTACTCCTAGAACTCGTGGTTGTTGAAATTTGAGCCCAGGTCTGTGATGATGTGATTGGGGAAGCCGTAGCGATGGATGATTTCATCGAGGATGTCGAGTACTCTGTCTACCTTGGGGTAGATTACTGGCTTCACCTCAATCCACTTGGTAAATTTGTCGGTCGCCACGAGTACTCGGTTGAAGCCCCCAGGTGCCGTAGGCAGAGAGCCAATCATGTCTACCCCTAGCATGCAAAAGGCCAGGAGGGTGGTATGGTGATCAGCTTGTAGGCAGGGACATATTGCTGCTTGGCAAGAATTGACATCCTTGGCATCGACGGACCAGTTCTTCGGCGCCAGTGAGATCTTTAAGCCAATAGAATCCTGCTCTGAAAACCTTGCTCACGATCATTCTTGAGGAAGCATGGTTGCCACAGATGCCCTTGTGGATTTCCTCCAGTATGTCCTTGGCATCTTGCCATGAAATGCACTTCATGAGTAGTCCTGATGATGTGCCTCATCTATAGAGCTTATCCCCAACTAGAATGTAGTTCTTGCCGCACCGCGATACTTGCTCTGCCTCTGTTTTATCCGGAGGTAACTTGTGCTCCTTAATGTAGTTGGTGACGGGGGTTCTACAGTCTACATCCATCATCATAACCTCCCTGTCTAGCTTATTGTGGCCTCGATCAATGGTTTTTGGAGGTGCTGGCTCTACTATGGATAGAGTTCATGGACGAAGACCTTAGCAGGAACTTGAGCACGAGTAGATCCAAGTTTGGACAAGACATCTATGGCTACATTGTTATCACAAGCCACGTGATGGAACTCCGGACTAGAGAACTTTTTCTCTAACTTGCGTACTTTGAGATAGTATGCATCCATGTTGTCCTTGTGGCGGTCCCACTCATTGTTGACTTGGTTGATGACAAACAGTGAGTCACTGTAGACCAACAATCACTTGATTTCCAGTGAGACTAACAGCCGGAGCCTGTGTAGAAGCGCTTCGTATTCAGCTTCATTGTTTGATACCTCCCAGAAGATTTGCAAGACATATTTGAGTTGTTCGCCTCTGGGAGAGATTAAGAGTACTCCTGTGCCGGCACCCTCAAGCTTGAGTGATCCATCAAAGTACATGACCCAATGCTCTGGGTGTTCTGCCGGTGTTGGTACTTGATTTTCCCGCCGTTCTGCCATGAAATCGACTAGTGCTTGCGACTTGATGGCAGTCCTTAATATGAATTCTAGGGACAATGCTTTGAGTTCTATAACCCATTTGGAGATCCTTCCTGTTCCATCTCGATTGTGGAGAATTTCTCCCAAGGGGAAATCTGTGATGACAGAGATGTTGTGTTCCTGGAAGTAGTGTCGTAGCTTTCGCGGTAGTATTGCATATAGCAATTTTTGAACTAGCGGGTACCTGGTTTTGGAATCCGACAACACCTTACTGACGAAGTAGACGGGCCTCTGTAGTTTGTATACATGGCCTGGTTCTAGTCTTTTGACTGCAATCATTGTGCGGACGACATTAGTAGTTGCGGCGATGTAGAGTAGCGAGTCTTCATTGGGGTTTTGTGCCGGAAGGACCCATGACTTTGAGAGGAAGTCTTTCAATTGTTGAAGGGCTTGATCCACCTCTTTGGTCCAATGGAATTCATCTTGCCACTCGAGTAGTTTGAAGAAGGGTAGTCCCCATTCTCGAAGTCTCAAGATGAATTTGTTGAGAGCTGCCATGCATCCAGTCAGCTTCTGGACGACCTTGATGCACGATGGGTGTGAAAATTTGTGATGGCGGTGATCTTCTCTGGATTAGCCTCAATTCCTCGATGACTGATAATGAACCTGAGTATTTTACCAGATGGTACACCGAACATGCACTTTATTGGTTTTAGTTTCCACCAGAACTCTCACAAGCTTGCCAAAGTTTCTTCTAGATCCACAATCAGGCCATAAGGATTTCTGATCTTTATGACCATGTCATCCACGTACACGTCCACATTGAGGTATAGTTGCTTCTTGGAACACTCTTGGATGGCTCGTTGATATGTGGCGCCTGCGTTCTTCAATCCAAAGGACATTGTAGTATAATAGAAAGCTTCATACGGGGTGATGAATGCGGTCTTGATCTTGTCTTCTTCCTTGAGAGCTATCTAGTGATACCCCGAGTAGTAGTTAAGAAAGCAGAGTTGGGCACATCAAGTCATCGACTCGATGACTTGATCAATCCTAGGGAGTCCGAAGGGATCCATTGGACAGTGCTTGTTGAGGTTCGTGTAGTGGACACACATCCTCCATTCAATGTTGTTTTTCTTCTGCACCAAGACAAGATTGGCTAGCCACTCTGGATGATAGACTTGTTTTATGAAGCCAGCCAGGAGTAGTTTTGCCAACTCTTTTTTGATTGCTTCTATTCTGTCTTGGGCGAATCGGCGTAGTCGTTATCACTTTGGCAGAGCTTTAGGATCCACATTTAGTAAATGCTCAATCAACTTTCTAGGCACCCCCGGTATATCTGATGGCTTCCATGTAAAGACATCTCGGTTGGCCCGAAGGAAGTTGACGAGCGCGTCTTCCTATTTGGGGTCCAGCCCTGAGCCAATCAGGGCAGTCTTGGAGCTATCACCAGTCTCAAGGTCAATGGCTTTGATATCGACTTCACTTGCTAGCTTGACCTTGGCTGTCGGGGACAATGGCTTTGATATCGACTTCTTCTCTAGAATCTTGAGTTCTGTCGGGGACAATTTCTTGGAGGTGGCGAAGACTTGCATCATCAAATTTGGCACTTGAGTAGTCGCTGCCAGCTCCATGGCTTCTGTGTCGTAGTCGTATGATCTTTTTAAGTCTCCACGGAGGGAGAGTACTCCCTTGGGTCCCGGCTTTTTTAGTACGAAGTACACATAATGCGGAATGGCCATGAATTTGGCCAGTCTAGGTCTTCCAAGGATAGCATGATACGAAGTCTTGAAATCAGTTACCTCAAACTGAATGTACTCTATCCGGTACTGTTCCTTGGTTCCGAAGGTATCTGGCAAAACCACCTGACCAAGAGGTACAGCTGTGTTGCCTGGGTCAATCCCGTAGAACGAAGAGTTCATCGGGGTGAGCATATCCGTAACGTCGAGGCCCATCTTCCTTAAGGTCTTGGTGAAGACTACGTTGTGACCACTGCCGCCATTGATGAGGACCTTGGTGAGGCGAGAGCCTGCAACTACTGGGTTTAGGACGAGAGGATAGCATCTTGGATCGAAGAAACTAGTCCACTGATCATACCTGGAAAAGGAGATTGGCACCTTGGACCACTTGAGGAAAGTAGGACTTGCTAGTTCGATGGACATAATCTATTGGAGGGCTAGTTTCTGGGACAACATAGTGGTAGTACTCGGTGTGCTGCTGAACATGACTTTGATGGTGTTGGATGGGTTCTGGAATTTGCCATTATCACCATCATCTTCATTTTCATTGGCCTTGCCCTTGTCCTTTGCTCCAGAAGGTTCTGGCAAATCTTTCATGACTCTACGTTGGCTATAGCAATCCATCGTAGAGTGTTTAGAGTATGGGTGCCATGGGCATTGCTTTTATAGGAGCTCCTTCAATAGAGTCCTTTCTTGATTTTCATCACCTTTCTTGGAAGTCTGGGACATCGCCGTGACAATATTGTCTGGGTTTCTCTTACGATTTTGACCACCAGAGTAGTTGCCTTAGTTGTTATTATTGGGTCAATTGTTACGATTCTTGTCGTTGCGTTGGCCATTACTTTGGTTATTGTTGTTCTAGCCTCTGTTACGACTAGGTCGTTTTGAAAACAATCTATGGCATCCCGCTCCGTGATGTCCATGATAGTGGCTTTCTTGTCGAAGAAATGACGTAGATAGCTATGCAGGGTCTCATATTTTTCCTATTTGATTTGGGACAAGTCAATCCTGTTACCAAGGCACTGCATTGCCCTGTGAAGTTGTTTGTGAACACCACATTGAGATGACTCCATGTGTCGATGGACTTCCTTTCTAGAGACTAAAGCCATGTGAGTGGCCCTGCCTACATGTAGATAGGAAAGTAGATAACTTTGGTGTCATTGTCTCCTCCCGCCGTTTGAACCAATAGCGAGTACCACCGCAGCCATTGGATTGGGTCCTGCTTGTGGTCGTACTTGGTGATACCCGGAGGTTTAAAACTGTCGTGTAGAACCTTCTTCCGTACTCATTTTGAGAAAGCGGGGAACCCGTCAGAATCCTCTCCGAGGTACTCAACTACCTATTCGCGCTCGCGGTAGTGCCCATCAATGATTGTACGGGTGTCACGACTGTTGTTGATCTTCTGATGAAGGTCTTGAACTGGGCGTTCAGGCTATGGTGGGGCCCATGGTGGCCACGGCCTCCCAAGGGTTCCACCCTGCTACCCTCTACTCTAGGACACTCAATTTTGGGAGCCTCATTTCTAGCACCCTCTTTGCAACTAGGTCTGGCACCCTCATTGCGACTAGGTCTAGCACGTTCATTGCGACTTGGTTGCCTGCCGCTACTACCATGATAGGATGCGGTGCGTCGAACCGCGTGTATCGGTCTCTGTGGGTTGAGTTGGTCATACGCACGCTCTACTAGCTGAGCCAGTTGCCTGGTGTACTTGTCTTGTGGCATTACCCAAGTAATCATGTCAATTGATGCGATAGTGGCGAGAGAGGTATGGTGTTGACGTGATTGAACTGCTTTGAACGTGTGATCCAGATGGGTAGGTTGGACGCAAGGCGGTGGCGATGTTCTGCCCTTGCAGTGTTTCTTGCTCGCCTTTGAGCTTCGGTTTCTTCTCCTTCTACGTTGGCGGTGAGCTCATCCTGCAAGATGTTGTCTAGGTAATGTTCGCATCATGGATTCCTTTCTAGTGGCTCTTCACCATCATGTTGTTGTGCGGCAACGATGGCGAGGAGTTCTTGCTCAGGAGAGAAACTACCCGAACTTGATGTGATGACCTCTGTGGAGCCGTCTTCTTCGTAAATGGGCAACAGAGGGGTTCCCTTCTGGTATGGTAGAGTGTCGAGGTAGGGGACAAGGCGTGACTCGTCATCCCTGGCGAGAGCAGGTGGTTTCATGTTGGGCCAGACGAATCTACCTTGTGGAGTAGATGTGATGACCAGGCCCTGTTACAAATCTATTAAGGAGTCTCTGCATCTGTATCCGAGTATTAGTCAAGGTCCTCAATCAAAACCGAGTTGGATTGTGATCTGGATAGGTTAGCTTGGTAGGCAGTACCCAAGTTTCGGAGTCCGAACGGGAATTGACTTGTATTGTAGATCGATTCGCATGATGGTCTAAGCGCGGGCTCGTGGGAACCAATCCGACTAGTGGGAGGAGTCGAGTTGTACTCAGACTCGTCCCTTGAGCCTCGAAAGAGGTCGAAAATTTCGTTGAATTTTTCAACAAAATCCTGCAAAGCTTGGTGATGAAGGTTGATGTCATACTGCTTCTCCTTCGGGGCCAGTGCGATGCGGCGATGGATGTTTCTAGCGCCGTCTGCGACGTAAACCCAGGAGCTGAAGATGAATGTCGTGCCCGCTTTGAACGCGACGAAGGGCTTGATGATGACTTGAGCCACTGAGTTTGCAAGCGGATCTTTAGTGAGATCCCCTACGTGGCACACCAGCTGTCGGTGTTTAGACCCGGCAACCTACCGATTGGATACCCGAGGTAGTGTTTTATACGTCAGGCTTGCCGAGATGAGGAACTCGAACGTGAATTCCAACACACAATTTAGACACGTTCGGGCTGCTTATGTCACATAATATCCTACGTCATGTGTGTTGGTTGGATTGTATTGATTGAACTTGTTTGGAGGGGTTCCCTGCCTCGCCTTATATTGTCGGGGGCAGGGTTACAGGTTGATTGTTTTCAAGAATACTAGTCGGATTCGACTAGAGAGTCCTACTCTAATTGCTCTGAGTAGTTTCCTAATCCATGACTAGTTCTTGTCCTCCACGTAGACCACACCATCATGTACCATTGTCTCCATGTCTGACACATCTCAGTGTACAGCCTCGTATCTAGGACTGTCCAACCCTACTAATGGGCCCATAGATGTATGGACGATAGTTAGTCTACTTGAGTAATGATCTATCAACAATGAACATAAACATATACAAAATAAAAACTTTTAACCAGTACCTTCCCCGGCAACGACACCAGAAATGCCTGTTGGTATATTTAGTGGTCACAAACAAATCTGCAAGCGCATGGATATACCATTGTAGCATTTCATACAAGAGTATTCCCGAGGGTATCGTATTTCCCAAAGGAAGGTAGGTAGGTCAAAAGAGTTTATGATGCATATGAGTATATCATAAGATGAATAGAGACACTACTCAAGACAGGGATAAGGATAATGATAGATGGGTAGTGTGACACAAAAAAGATTCATCTCAAGATAACTACGCTAGGGAGAAGGACTAAGAGTTAGCTCTAGGTTCATATGTACTTCCTATATATTGCAAAGATCATACAAGCATAACATACATATACAGATCGTATAGGACTTAGTTCCATGCACCCAGGCACTATGGGGAGATAGTAACCTACTGGTCTACCGGCATAGTTATTGCTAATTTCCAAACTCCTACAGCATGCCCGAACGTGGGGGATTACGAAGGATCTATAGGGTTGTCACTGCTTGCCACCTACCTCTAGCAGCCCGTGGGGTAAACTCATATCCAATGAAGCTCAGCAATCCAAACACCATGCTTGCATTGTTAACAACACTCCAGCCATACCGAGCTATTGTGACAAAGACTGAAGCCACCATAGACATGGCCATTGAACCGATGCCATGGCATAGATCATGGTATATACACACACAAGGTATCTACTGGAGTATGGCCTAAAGGCATGCATGAGAGCATATAAGCCTATACTACGATAGCAGGGGTATACGACTAGCATACGAGCGTATAAGCTTAGCGTATAAACATATCAAGGGTACAAGACTAACTCATGCATATAAGAACCAATCATAACACTATATGAAGAAGATAAATACTTTGAATAGCATAAAGTCAACGTAGGAATGTAAGATACAAGAGCCATACCCTAAACTCCAAGAAGACCTGGAACCTTGAAGTAGAGCTACTCTAGACTAACGCCACTAACTTGGAAACTATGAGGGACAGAGTGATTCAACTTGTGGTGTGAGAGAGAGAGGGGAAGGGAGAGCTACTCTATTTATAGGTTCTTGGAGGCGATTCCACCATTGAATATCAAGGGAATCTTCCATAACTGATGTAGGGGCCCTGTCAACCATCACCACGCATTGCCTGTAGACAAGAGGAGGCAAGGGTGGTTCGGCCGACCCCCTGTGGGCCCTCCTCGCAACTGCCTTCACCTAGGTGGCTTCTTGGTGGGTCCCAATGGTGGTTGTGTGGGCTTCCTGGTGACTTGAGGTGGTTATGGTCATTTGTGGGCCCTTCAATCCATGGGCTGCAGATGTGGCAGCGTCTTTTTGGTTGGAGTTATGTTTCTTGCTTGTTAGAGTGCGCTTTCTCCTCTATTTTGTGTTTATTCACCTGCACTCAAATAATCTCCAAGGACATATGAAACTACATTATTCGTAACTAAATATGTGTGTAATAAATGCCAATCCTCCATTATTCTTGAGCATATTGATGGTCATATTTGGTACTTAACGACCATCAACACTAAGCATGTCTACGCAATTAATAATATTAATTCAACATTACCAATAATACTCGAGTGACAAGGAAAATGGTACAAAACAAGGGAGGCAATAATAACAAAGACATAGGTTCTTGTTGGTATAGTTAATGAATATGAATAAATCCGTAAGCGCATGGATACCATTGTAGCTTTCACCTCAGAGTATTCCAAGGGTATCGAATCTAACGGAACGTCTGTGCACTAACTTCTAGTCTAGTCAATCCAAGGACACACCAAGATAGGTGGCAAGGGTAGAGAGGATTCCTATAGGTAGCACTTGAGGCAAGTAAAAGGTCGATCTCTCGATTAAAGATACTCGCTTTAAGCGCCGGCTTACACCTGGTCTGCCAGGCGACTCTGGCTAGCAGCTCTATGCTATATCCGAACGTGGAGGATTACAAAGGTCCAATAGGGTTGTCACCACCTATAGCCTACCTCTAGAAATCTATGGGATATAAGGAAAACAAAGGATAACCCCTAGCCTAGACACCACATCTACGCTGTTGATTACTATTGTAGTGTAACTACGTTTGGATCCCCGTAGCAACCTACAGCCCTCTATATAAATATAGAGCAATGAACCTGCGAGTAGAGAGAACTAATCTCACTGGATATAAGTACTACTAGCGTATACTATATCAAGGTATCAAGGCATACATGAGAGCATACAAGCCTATACTATGATAGAAAGGGTATATGACTAGCATACAAGCATATAAGCCGAGCATATAAATATAGCAAGGATCATACACTACTCATGCATATAAGAACCAAGTATAACACTATAAAAAGGAATCATGAATACTAACTCACTTTACTCAGAAGGTAGCTAGCATCCGTAGAGGTACAAGCTAGGAGGAGAGTGTAGGCACCTCGGCACTCCTCCTGAACTACCCCTCACTCTCTCCCTGTTATAAGCACAAGCTAGGCAAGACTTTGCCTTTGGAGTGGAGCACTAATTCTACTCCTGGATGGTGTTGTGTCTTCTCAAATGAGCCCCCGCCCCTTCTATTTATAGAGGGGAGGTGCCTTGGGAGAGCGAAGTTCCTCCAAGCATCTCAAGCGAATCTTAAGGGAATATTCTCCTCCAACTCTTCTCCTTGTGCCACCTAGCAGGATCTAAGGCTTTGAGGCGGTAACTCCTAGCAAAACAGTCAGAACCACCTTTAGAAAGTCACCAGGAGCCGCCACGTGGAAGCTGAGCATGAGGCGCTAATGCTAGTTTGAATGTACCATGGGTTCGGCTGGACCCTGGGCACCACCTCTCGCACCGCCTTTCATCTGGGACGCTGCTTGGTGGGCCCTCAAGTTGGTGTAGGGTGCACGCACCAAATTAAGGTGGTTTACCCCCTGATGTGGGCCCATGGATTCGTGTGCTCTCTCCAGCATGGCTGGAGTTGTGTTTCTTTGCTCTTGGGTGTGTTTCCTCCTTCTTTCTAAGGATAAGTGACCTGCATACAAATATTTACCAACACTTGTGGAAATAGTTAGTAATAAACCCCTACCACTAGGTTGATGCTCATCATTTTGGTATTTATGCAGGAGTTGATGGTCTAGATTTGGTACTTAAGAGCTGTCAACAACACCCCCACACTTAGCCTTTGCTCATCCTCGAGTGAAGGGAAAGTCTAAGCTGGAACATGACTTCTTATGGTAAGGAGCAAACATATAAGATACTCCAAGCCATACATGTTACGTTAGGAGGTTGATGGCTGGAACGGTCCTTACTCGAATCCCTTCCTCTCTATCTATCTTAGTAACTCGGATTTTTGATAATATTTTTAAAAAGAAAACCTTACCTAGCTCCTCCAATGATTACCTTAGATCGTTGAATGTGTATAATCCTCACCAAGGCATTAACTTGCCTTTCTTCATCCTACTTCTAATAAGGCTTATGTGGAGCTCAAGGTAGGGATAAAGATGAGGCATACCTGCATCACATAGTTGCAAAGCCAAAGACCGGATCCAAGTTGAATACACGTCATACAATCTAATCAAGATGCTCAAGGGTGTGGATGGAATATTGTGGAAAGGTGTATCGACTCCATTGGTATGATTCCATCTCTCTCCTTTTTCTTTTTCTTTTGGACATGGGTTATCTTTTCTTTTTATCTTCTTTTTTTCATCATGCTTTGACCATGGCTTTATTTCTTTTTGCATAGCCCATGTCTCTCTTGGAAGGATTCATTTGGAGAGAGAGGTCACACCACATGTGGAGCTTTATTTGGTGGATGGATGGATGGGATGTTACTAGCTTCTAGTGTAGAAGTCTAGTATGTGGAAGTGGAGTGTACGTGATCTTGATCATGAAAGTATGAAGCATATTCCACAAGGGTCACAAGAATTTGGCAAAGCTCAGCATGATAGCAAGCAACATATGTGTATAGGTTTTTTTCAATAAGATCAACATATGGCTTTGGTAGGACGGAGGCATATCATTGAGGAGCTAGCTAGGTCATTGTTTTTTTTCAAGATAAATTTCCTAAGTATTTTGGAAAGAACGGAGCAAGGTTCATTTTATCATGCCATATCTCAAACATCAACAACCTAGGTAGCATGCTTTCCTAAAGATATAGGTTCACAAGCAAAATAGGTGCAAGCGAGGAATATAGAACATGTATGCCAACCATGAGGAGCATGTTTTCAGCCAAGGTTCATTTTAATTCTGAGTTTAATTTTTAATGATCAGAGATGAGATTCATTTAAACTCATGAACTAGGGAGTAGAGAGGTAGAGTGCACATACCATCGCTCTTGAAGAAGATAGGGATCGAGGCAGGCCAGTGGTGATTCAGCCAAACCACAGGGGTGGCCAACTCATTCTGGTGCCTTTGCCTTGTCCCTTTTCGGGTTGGCGCAGTCAATGTTATGCGACACCTTTGTGGGAGGTTTCGAGTGTGTGTGTATGTTGATGAGCTTGAGAGATCTCCCCCACACTTGTGCTTGTACCTGGTGCTTTATTCAAACAAAAAGGTGGGAATAAAAGAGGGACTCTACTGGTTCGAGAACTAGGGAGTCTTAATTTATTTGAACTCAAACTTTTTTTGGGATTTTTTTATTTTCACCATGAGACCTAACTCAAATAAGGCTGAATTAAAATTGCATCAATGTGAGTAAAAGAGGATATACTTACAGTGTACCCTCGACGGGTTATATGTACCTCTTTTGTATGTTGTGCAACATGAATCCAATGCCTTGGCTTACCTTCCCATTTGAATCAAGATCAATGACTTAACCATTTGGATGCGAAGATTTTCCTACAGGGGTTAGTCCACATATGCAACCAAGATCTATAAAAGTATTAACTCTAAGGTTCATCAATCAAACTCGACACCATGTTTAGTTTGATTGAAGAAGACATTTTAACCTAAGTACCACGCTTAAATTAAAAAGCCTATGAATGTACACAACTGAACATACAGTTAGACTAGAGCATTACGAGCATAGAAAAAGGACGCATGGAAGCATGATCAAGCATTATTCATGGGAAGAGATAAACACAAGTAGAAGATTGGTGAACCTTGGGCAACCTCCTGGAAGGGCTTTGTTTAAAGTCAAAAGAATGACATACTTGAAGGTACTTACCATGGCATTTTGTTGACGAAGAATTCTGGATTGCCACCGTGGTAACTCCTTCTCTCTCTTTTTTTTTATTTTAATAGTGGGGCAAGATGCAATAACCAACACCATCTCCAAACCAAGACAAGATTTGACATAAGAGGAACTTAACTCAGGATACTCACATACCTCCCCCACACTTGGAGTTTGGATTGCTAGGCAACACAACTCAAGTGTGTGGAGTTCCGATTCCTTTCGTAATCATTGCCTCACCAAGACTTACCAAGGTGTTGTAGTTGATGTAGCTTCCATGTTCTTAGGCATCTCCTGTTCATCATTCTTTTTGATCACCACCTGAAATGGTTAGCAACAAAAAATACCTGAAGGAAAACATTATCCTAGAAACATGCTCTTGCTTTTATTTGAAAGGGAAAAATCTATGATAATCCGAGCTATCTCCCAGCAGTTCTTTGTTTATGGTCACAAGATCGACCATGGGAACTTCCTCTTGCAACTATCATTGGCGGTGTCGTTCCCTTCTCACCACCAATTTTTGATATGTCACTGAAGCTTTAGCTACAAGGTTAGCTCCATAGAGCCTCCACAAAATTTGCAATGTTTATCATAAACATATGCATCTACAACAAACCTTCTAAACTTTTTGCAAGAGATGACCTTAAGGTGGTTGTAGTCCTCATGCGTGCTCGGGGCACAAAGTGTGGCTGACACTAGAGAGGTATTGGACGAGCATGGTTCTTGTGGTATTTCAAGAATGAAGCTCTCACGCTCATCTATGGAATCCTTTCCTTTGAACTCCAAAGTTAGTGCCACACACAATTCCATGGCCCATGGGTTCTCCATCTCAAGGGATTCATCATGGAAGATAATGGTTGGATCTCGATCATGGTTGAGAACAACATACTCCGAGCTAGCAGGAAGAGACTCAAGCTCGATTGAGGGTGATGGTGACCGTTCACCTTCACAAAGGTGAAGGATTTCTTCCAAGTCGAACTCTTCGGAGGTGGTAGGTTCTGCGACCTCAAAGAGAATGGGCTAGGATGAGACGAACGAAGATGCACGCATAACCTTCTCGAGCAGGTTTTGCTTGGGAAGAGGCTTCGCCATAGGATTTTCTAGACAAGAGGTAGCAGTGGCAGAAGTGGTTTCCCTAAGCTTTGCATCTAGGCTCCCTTGAGATGCACCGTCTAGGTGGAGTTTTTCTAATGGGTAGCCTATGAGAAGATCAAAGTCAAGGATATCAAAGATGTGGAAGTCTAGGCGCACCTCAATTTTGTCTATGATGATTGGCACGGCACTTGAGACCCCCCGACATTCAAGGATGTGTCCAAAGGGACAACTCTTGAGGAGCTTGTCGGTTGGTCTTAGCGAAACATTGCCGAAAAGAGTGTACACTAAGTTCCATGGCATGATATTGACCTCCATGATGGGGTTAAGATAGGCTTCTACAATTCCCCTTATAGAACAAGGAATGATCGTAGAGGGTGAACTAATCCAAATTGCTTTGGAGAAGTGTCTTGCTCCATCTAACCATTCCTCCTTCATGGCCTCCTCTAGAAGTGTTTCGTTAGGAGGATCGGGAGGTAAAGGAGGTACCGTAGGCGTGAGGGAAGGTTTTGTCAAGGAATTTATAGATTGGTCGGTGTGAACAGAAGAAAGTTCCTTCCCTAGTTTGGCATCGAAGAGATTCGAGGTGTTTCTACGGTTTCTAGATGAATCATCCTCGAATTGAAAAGGGAACTTCAGAGGTCAAATTTCTTCTCCCTCTGATCTTCGTGTTTCGGGTGAGTGTTCTATGGCTGAACTAAGGATGTGGAAGGTGAAGGATCGGATTCGGCCACTAGAAGATCCTCATGGCTCGACTCACACTCTTCTCGGAGAGGTTTAGACTCGAATATGAAGGTGGTGTTCTTGGTGATGTGATCTAAGATTTCCCTACCTTCAACCAGAATCTTATGGAGAGGTGCCCCTCCAGTTATGAAGTCGAGATAATCGGCAGAATCTTTATCAAGACCCGTTTAGAAGGTGTGAAGCAACAAGGGATCGGATATTCATAGTGCAGGGCCTGAGTTCACTAAGAGCAAAAATCTAGCCCAAGCTACACCTATACTTTCCTTCTCATTTTGCCGAAAGAATGAGATAGAGAATCTCTTTCTAAGGTTGACCCAGATGCCGTTCGCGATGCCTACGGCAAATGTGTACCATCGCTCAGCCCTGTGTCATTGTCAAGAATTACAAGTCAAGACTACGGCAAGTGAATCTGTTTCTATGCACGTAAGGCCTGGATGGTTGCACGAGAGGACACGGGGTTTAGACTGGTTTGGGCAAGAATAGCCGTACGTCCAGTGTGGGAGGGAGCTCGTGTTACTCGTCCAGAGTCTGTAGTAGGGGTTACAAACGGGCAAGAGAGGAAAGCTGGTCCTATGTCTCTGTGGATGTGCACTGATGCTCATGAGGAGAGGGTGTGAGTTCGGTTCGCTTGAGAGTCGTCGTTT
Source organism: Setaria viridis (assembly GCF_005286985.2). Classification (NCBI taxonomy): domain Eukaryota; kingdom Viridiplantae; phylum Streptophyta; class Magnoliopsida; order Poales; family Poaceae; genus Setaria; species Setaria viridis. The sequence goes on along the minus strand of NC_048265.2, from coordinate 29,663,219 downwards.
GCTCGGTTCCCCCGGACTTCCTTTCATAGCGCTAGGAAGAGGCGGGGGTTACAATTGAGCCAGGAGTCAGTGGAAGTAAAAGAGATAAGCGAGTAAAGTAAAGCAGAGCACAGAGGGAAGGACCGAGTCCCGTGGGTCGCTGCCTTCCCTTCCGGTCTCTGTCTCCCGTCAGCGTGACCGCCGGAGGGGGCGACTGTCGTTGGGCCCTGTCGGCGACCCTCCGATCAACCGTCATTGCCGAGCGTGCGAGGTGTGTGTGGCATCTGACCGCTGTAGCCATGCATGATGATGATGTCCGGCTGCCGCAGCTGTGCACGTCGTGGAGGACAGCCGACCCCTGTAGCCCTGCGTGCTGACCAGGAGGCGCGGCCGTCATGTCTCTGCCGCTGGACCGAGCGCGAAACCAGGTGGTGTTCCCTCCTGTGCTAGGGGGTGCGGGTACTGAGTGCCCTACGGCGAACAGGGGAGGCAGCAGACTAGGACGGTGCTGCTGTAGCCTGTGCGGTCGTGGCTACAGTGTATCGCCTGAATACTGTGGCGAGTCCTGTCGAGGAGCGCGGGCACCTTTTTTCGCGCCAGAGCCGCATCACATTTATGGCGAGGTTGATGGGGGCCCACGAGATCTGCACCCTCGTCCGCTAGTCTGCGCCCGCCCTCGGGCAAGGCGGATCCTTATCTTGTGGGCCCGGATGCGTATGACCCCCTGTGCCCGGTGTCGGGCGTGCCCGACCCTAGGACCGTGGGTCGGGCAAGGCAAAACCTTGTGGCGATGGGTCGGGCGTACCCGACCCTAGGACCGTGGGTCGGGCGAAGCGAAGTGGAATACTTCCTGTTCATGTTGAGTCGGCTGAGGCCACTATCGCCACAGGTGGGCCCAGGCCCTTATGACCGTTGTTTAAGGAGCATAAGGAGGTCGTTAATATTTCCGCCCAACACCCTGCGTTTAAGAGAGATGGTGAACAACTTCCACATGAGAACATCTTGTGCCATGCTTGCAAAGGCAGAGCGTGAACACAACTTCTTGAACTCAAGCAGATCGTGGTCTGGGATTTTTGGTACTTAACCAAAAGAAGGAAAGCTCCCGAACCTTAGAGATTATGTCAGGGCAAAGTTCACAGCCGGATGTAAGAATTAGTTGCACAAAGGGTGATGGCTCTAAGAACTCGCCCTTTGGGGTAGAGAGGCTTTGAAAGGATGGCTTCTCCATGGGTAGCAGGGGTAAAGTTAGAAGGAAAGAAATCTGAAAAAGATACAAGGATGACTAGGTATGAAGAAAGATACAACAACTGTTCCCCGGCAACAACGCCAAAAAGCTTGTTGGTATAATTAACGAATGCAAATAAATCCGGAAGCGCACGGATGCCATTGTAGCCTTCACCTTAGAGTATTCCAAGGGTATCAAATCCAAGGGAACGTGTGTGCACTAAGTTCTAGTCAAGTCAATCCAAGGACACACAAAGATAGGTGGTGAGGGTAGAGAGGATTCCTATAGGTAGCACTTGAGGCAATTCAAAGGTCGATCTCTCGATTAAAGATACTCGCTACAGGAACCAATTTAGCCCTAGTCTGCCAGGCGACTCCAGCTAGCAGCTCTATGCTATATCCGAATGTGGAGGATTACAAAGGACCAATAGGGCTGTCACCACCAACGGCCTACCTCTAGCAATCCGTGGGATATAAGGCAAACAAAGGATAACCCTAGCCTAGACATCACGTCTATGTTGTTGATTACTACTACAGTCTAACTACATCTAGATCCTTGTAGCAAATTACAGCACTTTGTATAGGAATACAGAGCGACGAACCCGCGAGCAGAGAGAACTGATCTCACATGGATATAAGTACTACTAGCCTATACTATATCAAGGTCTCAAGGTATACATAAGAGCATACAAGCTTATACTATGATAGTAAGGGTATATGATTAGCATACGATCATATAAGCCAAGTATATAAACACAGCAAGTAGCATAGACTACTCATCATATAAGAACCAAGTATAACACTATAAGAAGGAATCACAAATACTAACTCACTTTACTCAGAAGGAAGCTAGCATCCATAGAGGTACAAGCTAGGAGGAGAGTTCCGACACCTCAGCACTCCTCCCGAGCTACCCTTCACTCTCTCCCTATTCTAAGCACAAGCTAGGCAAGGCTTTGCCTTTGGAGTGGAGCAATAATTCTACTCTTAGATGCTATTATGTGTCATCAAATGAACCCCCTCCCCTTCTATTTATAGAGGAGAGGTGCCTTCGGAGAGTGGAGTTCCTCCAAGCAGCTCAAGGGAATCTTAAGGGAATATTCTCCTTAAACTTTTCTCCTTGTGCCACCTAGCAGGATCTGAGGCTTTGAGCCGGTAACTCCTTGCGAAATGGTCATAACTGCCACCAGGTCACCACGTGGAAGCTAAGCATGAGGGGTGCCAGGGCTAGTTCAGCCAAACCTTGGGCACCGCCACTCGTGCCACCTTTCATCTAGGACGCTGCTTGGTGGGCCCTCAAGTTGGTGTAGGCTGCACGTGCCAAATTAAGGTGGTTTACCCCTTGATTTGGGCCCATGGATCCATGTGCTCTCCCTTGATTGGCCAGAGTTGTGTCTCTATGCCTCTTGAGTGTGTTTCTCCTCCTTTCTAAGGATAAGTGACCGATATACAAATATTCATAACACTTGTGGAAATGGTTAGTAATAAACCCATACTACTAGGTTGAAGCTCATCTTTTCTATATTTATGCAGGAGTTGACGGTCTTGATTTGGTACTTAAGAGCACATCTTTTACTATGAAGTAAACAAGATTCATCAATTATCAAAAAAACATCATTAATCTTCATTTTCTTTTCCATAAAATTCCTCGGCCAAAACTTCCTTTAATCAACCTAGATCTACACCAATCGATGACACAGGGGACCCGCGGGGTCAATATGGCTTGGGCTAGTCAAGAAAGCCCAGTAGCCATGGCCACAGGTGAGTGCTCCATGCGGCTGATAGCGGCGACACCGAGGATGGCGTGGCGTGTAGGAGGTAGGGGCAGAGCAGCTCTCCAAGGCCATGAGCCTCACCATCAGGAGCTCCATGATGGGGAGAAGGCAACACAGCGAGCTTCTAGGAGGAGTGGCGGATTGGCAGACGGAAGGTGGGGGTGCTTGCACAATAGGCGATGGCGGAGGGTGAGTAGTGGAATGGGTTTGTAGCATCATGGCGAAGCTGTAGCTGTGAGGAATCGAGTGGTGGCTCACTGACAATGAAAGGTGGAGGCAGTAGTGATAAGAACCCGCTAGGGTTGATTCCCAATCTTTTGATGAGAGAAGGGGGAGAACTCGATTTGGGGATGGATACGACATTCACGGCACAACTAAAACCATCCAAGGATGCTGCACCTTAGCAACTGATACACCACTCCAATGGTCGTTGTGATCTTATGGAGCGCGATCAACCAAACCACTAGGATAATTCCTGCAAGCAATCGAGGAAAAAACAAGAACAAGTAGAAGAAGTAACTCAATTGCAAATATGAAGATAAAAACTAATCGGAAATCACAATGTTGGGGTCCTGAATAGAGTAGAACGGATGGTCTAGTCGACACACGTGTCTACAAGGAAGTAGGAATGGCTAAACTTACAACAATAAAAGACCCAATCTATTTGTGGTGGCTCTAATCCTTATTAATACCTAGGAGGATGACCAAGGGGGTCTTGGTGTCGTGCTCCAACTCTAGGACACGTCCTTATTGGACCCATCTAGATACAAGGCCCATCGGGCAAAAATAAGGTGACACAGCACCTTTAATAGAAAAACCTCTTAGTAGTAATTTGATCATTGCGACCGCTTCAAAAAATATATGGATATGAGGCTAGACACATATGAAAATAGACTTCATAAAGATTCCAAGAAGAACTTGAACTCCCAAAACAGAGTCCGGATGAGGTCATGGCGGCCATCGCAAGTTGGCATAGTGCTGCAGTCCGAATCCAACCCCAAAACGTGTTGAATTTGATCTCTTTCTTTCCTTAGGCAAAAAGTGACGTGGTGGCCTGGTGGAGGATATTGGGAATACTTGGACTTGGCCCCCAATAAACTTCTTTGGTCCTCCATACCTTCCATATGTGTTTAACACTCTTTTTTATCCACATATGTATTTTTGAAAATGACAATGAACACACATCATGGTGCATTGCCTCTGTTCTTTCGGTTTCCCTTGTTACCAGCAACTCTTGTTACGTGTTTGGCACTATAATTCAACTTTGTATTATTGTTTGATTGTGCTAATCCTTCATTCGAGTGCAGCCTTCCCAGAACTCCACATAGTTCTACGACGAGCATATTTTGTTTCTCCAGGCAATCGCTCCTCCAATCTTTTGCGAGTTCCACCGGTTGGTTGCAGTTCGCCCCTGTGTGCGTGGTAAGAACGGATAAGAATTTGATAACAGCACTAGTGTGAGTGCCTTGTGAGCCGTTACACCCCTATTTTGTCATCGCTTTTGTTCTTGTATTTGCGCTAACCATGGCAGATGATGTCGACGCGGGGGATAACCAGCTGCAGGGCATACGGGCACAAGTTGAAGGGCTTGTCACCGACATTCAGACGATTCATGAATGGCTGGACTCGACGATCTCCTCGACGACCGAGCGGTGTGATCAGCTAGACCTTGCACAGACGGCCGCTAAGGCCACACTCGACACAGTTGTGGCAAGACTCGATGCATTGCACACAACAATCACAGAGTTGCAGCAGGGTTATGGTGGTGACTCGAACCAGGACGATGGCGACCGCTGAGGCCATGACCGCCGCGTGCCACACCGTCCCGGTAATGATTCCTTTTCCAACATTAAATTTAAAATTCCACCTTTTAATGGCAAATATGATCCTCCTGCATATCTTGATTGGGAATTAGAAGTTGAACAGAAATTTTCATGCCATGATATTCTTGCTAATTCTCAAGTTAAAGCTGCTATTAGTGAATTTACTGATTTTGCTTTAATTTGGTGGCGTGAATATAAACACAAACATCCCAATACCATTCCAACCACTTGGGATCAATTAAAAGCAGCTATGCGCCACAGATTTGTACCTTCTTATTATGCCCGAGATTTGCTTAATAAAATGCAACGTTTTCAGCAAGGTTCCAAATCTGTTGAGGAATATTTCCAGCAATTACAAATAGGCATGATTCATTGTGGGTTATTGGAGGAAAACGACGCTGCTATGGCACGTTTTCGTGGTGGTTTGAACCGCGAAATTCAGGATATACTTGATTATAAGGACTACACAGATATGACAACATTATTTCAATATGCTTGCAAAGCTGAACGTGAAGTGCAGGGACGTCACTCGAAGACATATTCTAACTCTTTTGCAGGAAGAAGCTCGACATCCAACTCCGCACCCGCTCTCCCTACACCACCCACGCCCTCCACTACACCGCGTGAGAGAACGGCCAAACCTGCAAGCGCTGCCCCTTCCACAGGCGCCGCCCCTTCCACAGGCCGTACACGGGATATTCAGTGTCATCGTTGCAAAGGATTTGGCCACGTGTTTCGGGACTGTCCGAACAAGCGCACTTTGCTTCTTCGTGTAACGGCCTCGGATAAAAATCCTTGCGTCAATCTTCATCCGAGTCCCTTATCACCTGTCTCCATTTTCCAAGCCTAAGTGTTCCACCTCCAGATCTCCCGACCCCTTTGATCCGACCCCTCGCCGTGTTCTCCCCAGTTCCGACCCCGCCGACCCCCAACCTGCCGTTGGATCTTTCTAAGTCCTCCCACAACACCTCCCTTCAGTTTGAGCCGTGGACCACCGAAACTGACCGGTGGACCCACGAGATCTTTCTCCCAGATCTCCCGCGACAGGCGCACTCGAGTTGCATGCCCACTTCAGAGTTCCCCAGCCGCGTGGCTCAACTCCTCCGACGCCCGCCGCTCCGCCTCGTCGCCGGCCACGACCGGATGGATTCTCGCGCCCCCTTCCCCAATCGCGGCGGAAGCTCCTCTGCTACCCTTTCTACAGCACCTCACCGCCCACGCCCATCATCACATCGCCATATCTCGGCTACAGAGCCCGATGCCGCCCGTCTTTTCTATCACCTCTCCACAGTCGTGCCACCTCGGTCCTCGCTACGCGACGATTCCTCCTCCGCCAACCCAGACCGCGGCAGCGACAACTCCTTTTCCGCCTTGTCAGAAGCTCCGCCCCGACAATCTGTTGCTCCGCACTTGCCCGCGCGACCGCAGCCGCCTGTCTGCTCAGCTGTGTGCCCTCGTTTCTAGCGCCATTTTCCCGGTCACTTCCATCAGATCCACCGCATGACGACGCCCACCTCCGCCAAATCTCAACCACCGGCAAACCCACGCCTGCGCCGCCCTGACGTCAGTGCCCAATGACCGCCTGTGTCATCCCCGAAGCCCTGCTCCACCGCCCTCGTTGCTTAATCGTCGCCCCGGCAGAGCACTCCATCGTTTGTTCCCCGGCCTTCGCGCCGCTCCCCCTTCCGTCTTCCGCGCAGCTATAAAATCGGATGCCGGAGCCCCGCCGGAGTTCCCCTTTTGCCATCGCTGCCCTCTCTCTTGCTCCCTGTTCGTGCTCACAGCACCACCACCTAAGTCTGAGGAACTCTCCTCTCTGCTCAAACACCACCTTTCCTCAATCCACAAGCCACTGCCTTCAGTACTGCACAAGAGTTTGCTTGTGATCCACAAGAAGCCCCGCCGCTGCCGGCATACCACCGGACATCCTCGCCGCTGTCCCAAGCCCTTAGTCCTTCCACCCAAAGCCTCCTCTGTAAGACAAAGGTAAGCTGCCGACCCTTGTTTGCCTCGTCCGACCCCTCCTATCCGCCCGACCCCGGTTCCGTCTCGCCCGACCCTGTCTGTTCCGCCGACCCTTCTCCGCCTCGCCCGAGGGCTTGGCTGTATCTTTTTCTTTGAACCGAGGGTGTATATATAAAACTTGGGGACTTTTCAGCGTTACATCTGAGGACCCCTAGCTCATATATTCCTCTAGATTAAGGGTCAGATCATAAGTTCCTCCCCATCCGACCCTTATACCTTGGTCTCCATCAACTCCATTGAACCTTCCCACCCTCCTGTAACTTGCTGCAAGTTTCTGGGCTCAAACTTGCAAGTGTTGCTGTTGAAATAACCGTCTAAATGCTAACCCATGCATTGCATTCGTGTAGAGCTGCGTCTCGCCGACGGCTTCTACGAGCTGCACCCAGCGCCAGAAGACGAAGGTGTAGCTGAGCTCCTGCCTCCAGAAGCCGAAGCCGCCCGAGAAGAAGAACAGTTTCCCTCCTCCTTGCTCGAAGGCAAGCCCCGGATGCATGAATTCCCCTATGTTTTACCAGACTTGCGCATGCCTTCTTTAACATGCTTGTGCATTTACGTATAGGAGTTGTTTGGAACCATAGATGTGTTGGGATACGAGGTAGGCTACACTAGCGCAATTCAAAATTTCTACCGCGTATAACCAGGAAGAACTGCCGTATAAGGATCACGGGATTACCACTCGACGCACTACTGGTGCGGAAGATGTAGATATGCGTCGATGCAATGAAGACGAAAACGTAGTCGTACGTAGTCGATCACGTCACGTCCAGCAGCTCCTCCACGTGCAGCAAGATCGCCTCCGGTGCCGCGGCTCGTCGTCGGCTCGTCGTGGCTCGTCGGCGGCTCGTCGATGGCTCGTCCAAGTGCTGCAGGCGCAACACCTCCAAGGTATCCACACGTGCAGGGAGGAAGCGTCGCAAGCCGGACTGCTAGATCCGTGAGTTGCAACAGGCGAGGGCATGGGAGGTGCGGCAGGTGTGTTTTGCCAAAAGGTGTAAACCCTAGGGCGCCCCCACCCCTCTATTTATAGAGGTTCCTGATGGGCCTCTGGATCCGAGGCCCACTAGTACTTCTAAACCTAATCCAACTCAGATCTGATCCGAATTGGGCTTCCAGCCCCTTAAGTGTGTGACCCTATGGGTTCGGATACGTATAGACATGGCCCGAGTACTCCTGCTCGGCCCAATAGTCGGTAGCGGCCTCTAGCAAGACGTGCCAACTCCTATACGCACACGAAGATCATATCAGACGAACCATCACAACATAATATACATGCTATTCCCTTTGCCTCACGATATTTGGTCTAGCTTCAAGCCAACCGCTCTTTCTCGATCCTGTGATTCGGAATCCCTTTGTAGGTTAACTCTTAACCGTACGTAGCATGGCCATGCATTTTTGGATCCGATCACTCGAGGGGCCCAGAGATATCACTCTCAATCAGAGAGGGGCAAATCCCATCTTGACTGACCATGTCTCATAGCATGCTTCTTGACAAACCCGAAAGCTACCTTTATAACTACCCTGTTACGGAGTAGCGTTTGATAGCCCCTAAGTAGGTCGATCCACATCTAGAATACATGCGACAGTCTCAGGTCTAAGGACAAAGCATATAAGTTGTTTAAAGAGAGAACTACTTCTCGTGTTGGGTCAGTCCTAGCACATGTCTCCACATGTATCCACATTATTAGTTCAACATCTCCATGTCCATGACTTGTGAAACATAGTCATCAACTAATACATGTGCTAGTCTAATATTCAAGTGTGTCCTCACATGAACTCCGACTAGGGACAACTTTAGAATAACCATACAAGTAAAGAGTTTCACATACAATTCACATAATTGCAAATCAATTCAAGTAGCCTTCAATGGATATTCAATGAACACAACATACAAATCATGGATACAAATAGAATATCATCATCTCTATGATTGCCTCTAGGCCATACCTCCAACAGTCTCCCACTTGCACTAGAGTCAATCTAGAAGGTACCTAATACCCATAGCTCTTACATGCGCATCATGCTTAGCCTGCGGGAGTGGTTTTGTCAACGGATCAGAAATGTTCAGATCCGTGTGTATTTTGCATATCTTGATCTCACCCCGGTTAGCGAAGTCTCGAATGAGATGAAATCGCCGCATTACGTCTTTGTTCTTCTGGTGGTTCCTTGGCTCCTTTGCTTGCGCAATTGCCCCATTGTGATCACAGTAGAGATTCAATGGGCTGGACGCATTCGGGAACACACCAAGCTCAATGAGGAAATTCCTTATCCAAACACCTTCCTTCGCGGCTTCCGAAACCGCGATGTACTCGGCTTCTGTCGTAGAATCGGCCACCGTCTCCTGCTTGGAACTCTTCCAACTAACAGCACCACCATTCAGTGTGAACGCAAATCCTAATTGTGACTTTGAATCATCTCTGTTGGTTTGGAAACTAGCATCGGTGTAACCTGTTACAACGAGCTCCTCCTCACCTCCATAGACGAGGAACATGTCTTTAGTCCTTCTCAAGTACTTAAGAATGTTTTTCACCGCTGTTCAGTGACTCTCACCTGGATCAGATTGGTGTCTGCTTGTCATACTTAGCGCATATGAAACATCTGGGCGAGTACTTATCATTGCATACATGATAGATCCAATAGCCGAGGCATATGACACTCTACTCATGCGATCCCGCTCATCAGCAGTCGAAGGACACTGAGTCTTGCTGAGATGTATGCCATGTGACATAGGCAAGAACCCTTTCTTTGCCTCTTCCATGCTGAACCGCTTCAACACTTTGTCAATGTAAGTATCTTGGCTTAAACCTATAAGCCTTCTCGATCTATCTCTATAGATCTTAATGCCCAGAATATATGCCGCTTCCCCTAAGTCCTTCATCGAAAAACTATTTTTCAGTGAAGTCTTTACGGACTCAAGCATAGAAATGTTATTTCCAATCAGTAATATGTCATCCACATATAAGATTAGAAATACTACAGAGCTCCCACTAACCTTCTTGTAAACACAAGACTCTTCTTCGTTCTTGGTGAAGTCAAACCCTTTGACCACTTCATCAAAACGAATGTTCCAACTCCTAGATGCTTGCTTCAATCCATAAATGGATCTCTGAAGCTTGCATACCTTTCCAGCATTTTTCGGATCGACAAAACCCTCGGGCTGTATCATATACACGTCCTCAGTTAGGTTTCCATTCAGGAAAGCTGTCTTGACATCCATCTGCCATATCTCATAATCGAAATATGCAGCTATAGCTAGAATAATCCGAATGGACTTAAGCATCACTACGGGCGAGAAGGTCTCATCGTAGTCAACTCCTTGAACTTGTCGAAAACCTTTTGCGACAAGTCGTGCTTTATAGATGTGAACATTTCCATCCATGTCCTTTTTCTTCTTATAGATCCACTTGCACTCTATGGCTTTAACACCATCAGGTGGGTCAACCAAGTTCCAAACTTGATTGTCTCCCATGGACTCTATTTCAGATTGCATGGCACTCTGCCATTTTTCGGAGTCTGGGTCCATCATTGCTTCTGCATATGTCACAGGCTCATCATTATCCAATAATAATATTTCCCGCATTTCGCGGAGCCTTGCCGACCTTCGTGGTTGTGGCGGTGCTTCTCTTGCCATGGGTATCTCAACTTGTTCTGCTACGTTAGCATCACTAATTGATTCTTGCCCGATCGGCTCATCTTGAACTTCTTCAAGATGCACTGTCTTTCCACTCTTTTCTCCTTTGAGAAACTCTTTCTCTAGGAAAACCCCGTTCCGAGCAACAAACACTTTGCCTTCTGATCAGTTGTAGAAATAATATCCCAAAGTTTCCTTTGGATATCCCACAAAAATGCACTTATCCGACTTGGGTGTGATCTTGTCCGACTGAAGTCGCTTGACAAACACTTCACATCCTCAAATCTTTAGAAAAGACAAACTAGGAACCTTTCCAGTCCATATCTCATATGGTGTCTTAACTACGGATTTAGATGGTACCCTATTTAGTGTGAAAGCTACTATTTCTAGAGCGTATCCCCAAAATGACAACGGTAGGTCCGACTGGCTCATCATTGATCGAACCATGTCTAACAAAGTTCGATTACGTCGCTCGGACACACCGTTTCTCTGAGGTGTTCCGGGCAGCGTAAGTTGTGGAACAATTCCGCAACTCTTTAGATGATTGCTAAACTCGTGGCTCAAATACTCGCCTCCACGATCAGATCGTAAGGCCTTAATTTTCTTGCCACGCTGATTTTCAACTTCATTCTGAAATTCCTTGAACTTTTCAAAGGTTTCAGACTTGTGCCTCATCAAGTAGACATAGCCATATCTACTAAAATCATCAGTGAAAGTTATGAAGTATTGGAATCCTCCTCTAGCCATCGTGCTCATTGGTCCGCATACATCACTATGTACGAGTTCCAACAAGTCTACTGCTCTCTCAGGAAATCCTGTGAAAGGCGTCTTGGTCATCTTGCCTAGCAAGCAAGCCTCGCATGTCTCGTATGATTCAAAATCAAACGAAGTTAGAAGTCCATCAGAATGGAGCTTCTTCATGCGCTTTTCACTTATATGACCCAAACGACAATGCCACAAGTAGGTAGGACTCAAATCATTAGGCCGAGGCCTTTTAGCACTTACATTACAGACAAGTGAACCATCAAGATTTAAAACAAATAATCCATTCACAATGGGTGCAAAAGCCATAAACATATTATTCTTAGAGATCACACAACCATTGTTTTCACTCGCAAATGAATAACCATCCTTCATCAAACATGAAGGAGACAAAATGTTTCGACTTAAACTAGGAACAAAATAACAATTATTAAACTCCAAAATAAATCCTGACGGGAGGTGGAGTTGCATTGTCCCGACAGTCAACGCAGCAAGTCTTGCATTATTGCCCACGCGGAAATCAACTTCTCCTCTTTCCATGCTTCTACTTCTTATCATTCCCTGCATCGAATTGCAAATATGAGCAACCGATCCGGTATCAAATACCCAAGAATTAATAATTGTATCAACGAGAAATATGTTGTCTATAACATTAACAACAAGCGTACCTGAGGTAGAAGTACTCTTACTTCCGCCATTCTTCAACGAAGCTAGGTACTGCTTGCAGTTTCTCTTCCAGTGACCAAGTTCATGACAGTAAAAGCACTCTTTATCTGGAGCAGGTCCAGGTCCAGCTTTAACCTTGGGCGGTGGGTTTGGCTTGGACGTTCCAGTCTTGCCCTTCTTCTTCCAAGAATTGCCCTTCTTCTTAAAGCTGGGCTTGTTCTGTATAGCCATCACATGGCTGGTACTAGCACTTTTCTTGATGTCTACTTCTGCTGTCTTGAGCATACCACACAGTTCATTCAAACCCTTCTCCATCCCATGCATATGGTAGTTCGAGATGAAGTTCCCATAGCTAGGCGGAAGAGATGAAAGAATGAAGTCAGTGGCCAACTCTTTGCCCATTGGGAAGCCCAGCTTCTCCAATCGCTAAGTGTAACCAACCATCTTGATTACATGTGGTCCTACTGCTGCGCCTTCTGCTAACTTGCACTCCAGAAAGGCTTTGGACACATTGAACCTTTCGGTCCTAGCCTGTGTCTGGAACATGTCCTTGAGCGCCACGATCATATCGTGTGCCTCATGATTTGTTTCGAACTGCATCTGCAGCTCGGGTTCCATGCAAGCAAGCATAAGGCAGCTTACCTCAAGATTAGCATCAAATGCCTTCTTGTAAGCAGCCTTAACGGCAGTAGATTAGCATCTTCCTTTTTCTCAGCCCTGAGAACAATTCTCAGGTTACGGATCCAATCCGAGTAGTTTGTTCCATTCAACTTGTCCTTCTCAAGGACCAAACGCAAAGCAAACGATGCGGTGGTGTTGCTAGGTGCCATTTAATCTACAACAAAAGTAATGCAAAATACACTAAGACAAACGTATCCATGATAGAGCAAATTACATTAAACTATTTTAACAGAATCTACTCCCACTAAAATCAATATCCCTCTATTGAAACTTAGTGATTCAGGATCCACAACTAACAAGTCCACTAGTGAGCTTTAGCATCACCGCTAGCAAACGAGGTAGATCGGTTAGCAACTTTTGCTAATCATATCACATATGACTCCTGTTGTTGGGTGACATCTCTATGTCTCGGCGCCCAACCTTTATGCCCCAAGGTCCTTAACCGTTAAGATAACCTTATTAAGCAAACCAACCCTTATGCGTGTAAGTGTCCGACACAAACCCATCTAGTCAAGGAAAACTAGTGGCACCCTAATTTCATATACCCACCACTAATTGTACAAGACATGGGATGGTGCAAGTTTTAGTTGGGAGGGCATACTAACTTAAACTTTGTGAGGGATCATTCTACTTCTAACATCACAGCATGCAGAAAGTAAAACATAAATAGAATAGCATTCACACAGTTGTGACACAGTATGGCCCGTTTTCATATGGTGATCTCCATCTCCATAGAACCTGTTCACCATGGTGATCTCCATCTCCATGTTCCATGTGCGCCATCCTCCTGGTGATGAGTCCTCCAAGAACTAGAGCATGCTATTACGCCTAATAGCTAGTAAAGAATCTAGTAATGAAGATTACATAGTTGCTTGGATCATCACAGATTGGTACGCAGACCATTAAATAAAGTGACAACACATATGGCTCCTGCCGTGTTGCCGTACGCGCGACACGCAGGTCACGAATGAGTTACACACATGCATCACATACACAAGGGGGCCATACTGATCACAAGATACAAACATACATCCTGCAAAACAGAGTTAGGCGCCCTAACGTTCCAAACTTCGGAGGCCCGAAACTCCATCTTCCAAGCCGAATTTGGGAAATCTAATTTCGCCGAAAACGGCGAAACGGTTGAATTTCATGTGTAACTTTTTCTGTAGATCAATTTTCATATAAAAATCGCCCCGATCCGAGATCGTACCGAAAAGTTACGGCTGATTTACCGAAGCATACACATACGGCAAAATCACGACCCCGGCAGTAGATCTCATCTACTATTGCACATCTAATGCGCCTGGCATATGACCCTGGATCTCGATTCGACCAATCATATTGATCTTCGCTCACTGCAACTGGATTTACGTGTATCACTTAACTCCGATGGCGGAAACCGACCGGTAGGAGTATGTCGTTACACTACCATTGCAGCAAGGACACGAAACCAGGACATAGATCAAACAGAAAACTCGCATATCTCCATATGCACACATCCCGAATCCAAAACTAAGCAGCTACAGCTCTGATACCACTGTTGGGATACGAGGTAGGCTACACTAGCGCAATTCAAAATTTCTACCGCGTATAACCAGGAAGAACTGCCGTATAAGGATCACGGGATTACCACTCGACGCACTACTGGTGCGGAAGATGTAGACTGACCATGTCTCATAGCATGCTTCTTGACAAACCCGAAAGCTACCTTTATAACTACCCTGTTACGGAGTAGCGTTTGATAGCCCCTAAGTAGGTCGATCCACATCTAGAATACATGCGACAGTCTCAGGTCTAAGGACAAAGCGTATAAGTTGTTTAAAGAGAGAACTACTTCTCGTGTTGGGTCAGTCCTAGCACATGTCTCCACATGTGTCCATATTATTAGTTCAACATCTCCATGTCCATGACTTGTGAAACATAGTCATCAACTAATACATGTGCTAGTCTAATATTCATGTGTGTCCTCACATGAACTCCGACTAGGGACAACTTTAGAATAACCATACAAGTAAAGAGTTTCACATACAATTCACATAATTGCAAATCAATTCAAGTAGCCTTCAATGGATATTCAATGAACACAACATACAAATCATGGATACAAATGGAATATCATCATCTCTATGATTGCCTCTAGGGCATACCTCCAACAAGATGCATAACTTAGCTCCCTTGATCTGAACACTAGCTGTTGGACCGAGTAGATGCTTTGCTTAAATAGGAAACGGTAAAAGCCGAGTGATTTCCTATCACTCGCGAGTTGTAGGAGTTGGTTGTTTCCCCTTCTGTTACAACTATAAGGACGATGGATGGGGCAGGGTTTTGGGTAACTCTTTGGTGGTCGGTTGATCGCCCCGTCTGTCTATGACACTTGCTAAGGCTCGACAATGGTGGTGTTTGTGATCAAGTGTTTGAAAGTACTAATCTCATACCTAGTATGGGATGGGGAAGCCTAGTACCTGATTGAACTAGGGCGTGGCTTATACCCCTGCTGTCCCTGGAATGAGGTTCCCATGGTGCATCATGTGGGTGCAGTGCGGTCACAGTACGGTAGAGGTCGGAACTGTGGAGCATTGCATGCCAAGGGAAGTTTGGACCTGACACGCGCCTGGGAATTGATGGGGACGACCGACACAGGAAGCGACCCTTGCGGTGCGCGGATGTCGTGAGATTAGGTTCGCCATGCATGGTTATGAAACCCGAATCGATTCGTCTGCCTCTCACAGTTTGAGATTGCTTGATCGCTATGTCACCCTGAGTAAATAAGGAATCTGATGATGACATAGTTTTGTTGATGATGTATATAACTTTGGTTGGTTCTATGTTTGCTTAGAACAAGCTGCTAACTTAGACTAGATAATGAACTTAGAACTTGAGCTAAAACTTGAAAGTAGGGATACGCCTAGCGCTTTTGGCAAATAAACCCCTCAGCCAAAAAGCCTTGCATGTCTAGAAGAGGTAGTTAGCACGCTCCCTGTCGGTTAAGTCTTGTTGAGCTTAGTAGCTCAGCCTTGTTGTGGCTCCTCTTTTTCAGGTGAAGTTGCTGCCTCTGAGCCTCCCTCTGCTGGTACTTGGCCGCCCCAACTTCCTCCGGGTTGGACGGTTGAGTGGGATCCCTCCTCGGACGGCGAGGAGCAGGATCACTGATGTCCCGGTTGGCCTCACCAGGGATGTCCGACCCCGACGAGTTAGCTTCCGCTAGTGGTTTTACCTTCTGTTGTTTTTCTTCTGAACCTTGTAAACTCTGATGTGTTTTATGGCCAAACTAAATGGGTAATTTGTTAACTCGGTGGACTTGTTGTATTCTCTGGAACCGCTCACCTTAGTGTGGGTTTGCTATTCGGTCCTGTTTAAGTGGTTAAATCGGATGAAATCCGATGGCACTTCGTGTTTACTCGGTTTAGGCATGAGCGTCGCGTGTCATGCGGCTAAATCATGTTTAACCAAGTAGATCCGAAGTGGATCCGCCACACTTCATGACGATGGTGAGTATTCTTCCGCTAGTGATTCTGAAGATACTCAACATGCGATGCTTGCCACTGACCATGCAGCTATGGAGGTACATGTCAACCCGGGCGACGCCGATAGGTATGAAAGTCTTGTTGTGCAGCGTGTTCTTAGTACACAGGTCACTCCGTCCGAGAAGAATCAGCGACACACTCTTTTCCATACCAAGGGCGTTGTGCAGGAGCGGTCGATTCGCATCATCATCAACAGCGGCAGCTGCAACAATTTGGCGAGTACCACGCTGGTTGAAAAGTTGTCTTTACCCACTCGTAAGCATCCAAATCCATATCACATTCAATGGCTTAATGATGGTGGGAAAATTAGAATTACTCGATCAGTCCGTGTTCCTTTCTCCATGGGTGCTTATTCTGATTTTGTCGATTGTGATGTTATTCCCATGGAAGCATGCTCTCTGTTACTTGGGCGACCTTGGCAATATGATACTGATAGCTTGCATCATGGTCGTTCAAATCACTATTCTTTCATGTTTAAGGGTCAGAAAATAATTATACATCCAATGACAGCTGAACAAATTCTTAAAGATGATCTTGCTAGAGCTGCTAAAACTGCTAAACAACTTGAACCATCGACGTCTGTTAATTCTGAAATCAAGTTGAATGCTCCTGTTTTTGCTTGCTACACATGCTGATTTTGATGAGTTACGCGATGCTCCTTTGCCATGCTATGCCCTTATATGCTCTAGTGT
Source organism: Setaria viridis (assembly GCF_005286985.2). Taxonomy (NCBI): domain Eukaryota; kingdom Viridiplantae; phylum Streptophyta; class Magnoliopsida; order Poales; family Poaceae; genus Setaria; species Setaria viridis. Next base: position 29,646,440 of record NC_048265.2, on the reverse strand, counting down.
GCTCGTTTCACTTGATGATGCACCATCTTTGGATATTCCCCCTGCGGTTGCTAACATTTTGCAGGAGTACGCTGATGTCTTTCCAAAAGATTTGCCACCGGGACTCCCACCACTTCGTGGCATTGAGCACCAGATCGACCTCATTCCCGGCGCACAGCTTCCGAACCGCGCACCGTACCGTACAAATCCGGATGAGACGAAGGAAATCCAGCGCCAGGTACAGGCGTTGCTTGACAAGGGTTATATTCGTGAGTCTCTTAGCCCTTGCTCCGTTACCGTGTTACTTGTTCCAAAGAAAGATGGCTCATGGCGTATGTGTGTAGACTGTCGTGCTATTAATAACATTACCATTCGCTATCGATACCCTATACCACGCCTTGATGATATGCTAGATGAGCTTAGTGGTGCCATTATTTTCACTAAGATTGATTTGCGTAGTGGCTACCATCAGATTCGCATGAAATTGGGTGATGAATGGAAAACGGCTTTTAAAACGAAATTTGGGTTATATGAATGGTTGGTTATGCCGTTTGGTTTGACAAATGCTCCCAGCACATTTATGCGTTTGATGAATGAAGTTCTAAGGCCCTTCATAGGATTGTTTGTAGTTGTCCATTTTGATGATATCTTCATTTACAGCAAGTCTATGGAAGAGCATTTAGATCATTTGCGTGCTGTTTTTGATGCGTTGCATGCAGCCCATTTATTTGCTAACCTCGAAAAATGCATGTTTTGCACACAACGTGTCTCGTTTCTTGGCTATGTTGTTACTCCACAGGGCATTGAGGTGGATAGCAGCAAGATCGATGCCATTCGGGCGTGGCCTACACCGATGACGGTCACACAAATTCGAAGCTTCCTTGGCCTTGCAGGTTTCTACCGCCGGTTTGTTCGTGATTTTAGCTCCATTGCAGCACCTCTACATGAGCTTACAAAGAAGGATGTTCCCTTTGCTTGGAGTGATTCGCAAGAGGTTGCGTTCAACACCTTGAAAGATAAGTTAACCAATGCTCCTCTCTTGCAGTTGCCTGATTTTACTAAAGTGTTTGAGCTTGAATGCGATGCTAACGGTATTGGGCTAGGTGCTGTTTTGTTACAAGAAGGAAAACCGGTTGCTTACTTTAGCGAGAAATTAAGTGGTGCTAGCTTGAATTATTCTACTTATGATAAGGAGCTTTATGCTTTAGTGCGTACTTTGCATACTTGGGAGCACTACCTTTGGCATCGCGAGTTTATAATTCATTCTGATCATGAGGCTTTAAAACATATTCGTACCCAAACAAACCTGAACCGTCGTCATGCTAAATGGGTAGAATTTATTGAGTCTTTCCCTTACATTATTAAACACAAGAGCGGGAAGGAAAATGTCATTGCTAATGCTTTGTCTCGTCGCTATACCATGCTGTCACAGTTAGATTTTAAAATCTTTGGCTTGCAAACTGTGAAGGATCAATATGTGGACGATGCTGATTTTAAAGATGCTTTCGCCCATTGTATTCATGGCAAACCATGGGGCAAATTTCACATACAGGACGGGTTCCTGTTTCGCGCTAACAAGCTGTGTGTTCCAGCTAGCTCGGTTCGTCGTTTGTTGTTACAGGAAGCGCATGGAGGCGGTCTCATAGGGCACTTTGGCATCTACAAGACGCATGAAGTGCTGGCTGCCCACTTCTTTTGGCCCTGGATGCGCGCTAATGTTGAGCGCCTTGTTGCACGCTGCACTACTTGCCAGAAAGCTAAGTCACGATTGAACAACCATGGTTTGTACATGCCTTTGCCTGTTCCTACTTCCCCTTGGCTTGATATTTCTATGGACTTTGTTTTGGGATTGCCTAGAACTAAGAAGGGGAGGGACAATATTTTTGTGGTTGTTGATCGTTTCTCCAAAATGGCTCATTTTATACCTTGTCATAAGACTGATGATGCTAGCAATGTTGCTGAATTGTTCTTTTGCGAGATTATTCGTTTGCATGGTATTGTCCAAATACAATAGTCTCTGATCATAATGCTAAGTTTCTCAGTCATTTTTGGAGACCACTGTGGAATAAAATGGGAACTAAATTGCTGTTTAGCACCACTTGTCACCCTCAAACTGATGGACAAACTGAGGTGGTTAATCGAACCTTGTCCACCATGCTTAGGGCTGTTTTAGATAAACACTTGAAACGTTGGGAAGATTGCTTGCCTCATGTTGAGTTTGCTTATAATCATGCAACGCATTCTTCTACAAAGATGTGTCCCTTTCAGGTTGTTTATGGTTATATTCCTCGGGCGCCTATTGATTTGTTTGCGCTTGATGCCGAGGATGCCTCACACATAGATGCCGCTGCACATGTTGATCAAATGATTAGCTTGCATGAGCAAACTCAACAAAACATTGCTGCTGCTAATGCTAAATATCAGGTTGCGGGTAGTCAAGGGAGAAAACATGTTACTTTTGAACCGGGTGATCTGGTTTGGTTGCATTTGAGAAAGGATCGTTTTCCTACTTTACGTCGTTCTAAATTGATGCCACGTGCTGCTGGTCCTTTTAAAGTGCTAACCAAGATTAATGATAATGCTTATATCCTTGACCTGCCTGCGGAGTTTGGTGTTTCCACGAGTTTTAATGTTGCAGATTTGAAACCGTATGCGGGCGAAGATGAGGAGTTGCCGTCGAGGACGACTTCAGTTCAAGAAGGGGAGGAGGATGAGGACACCACGAGTACATCTACACCAGCAGCACCTCAGGCGCCTCCAGTTGCTCCTCCACCTTAGGCGCCTACAGTTGATCATCCAGTTGGGCCAATCACTCGGGCCCGTGCGAGAGAATTAAACTTCATCATGCTGTAAAGGAACGAAGGCCCAACGGAATAAGAAGATGGCCCAACAGGGCAGCCCAGGTGGGGCGCCTAGGGTTGGGAGCTGCGGCCCTCCCCCTGGTCGTGGGCGCCCCCCCTCCTGCCGTCGCGCCTCCTCCGGACTCCAGGGGCTGCGCCCCCTTTATTTAGTCGGAGTCCCTTTTGTTTACGACTTGAGTTTTATTTTACATCTAGCTTTAGCTACTCTCGAACACACGCAAATACGCGCTATCCTTGTGTGATTCAGAACTCTACCTTCGAGTGATATTTAGATTGCTCGCCTCTTTTTCTTGTTCGTTCTTCGATTGCGGACAGGAATCGATCTTCGTGATCAGGCTGATCTTGCACGGGCAAGGTTGGTAACCATAGGAAGTTGGTTCAGCGATTGCATTGGCGCTTCGGGTTCGCTCGTCGTAGTCGGATCGTGAGGGTCTACTTCCACCAAGTCGAATTTATCTCCACTCACCGAAAGATCGGGCACTCCGACTCTATCACCCTAGGGTTTGCACTTCCTGGCGAAACACATCTGCTGCACCTCCCACGCCCTCGCCTGTTGCAACTCGCAAACCTAGCAGTCCGGCTTGCGATGCTTCCTCCCTGCACGTGTGGATACCTTGGAGGTGTTACGCCTGCAGCACTACGACGAGCCACCGACGAGCCACCGACGAGCTACGACGAGCCGCCGACGAGCTACGATGAGCCGACGATGAGCTGCGGCATGAGGGTGATCTTGCTACATGTGGACGAGCTACTGAGGAGCTACTGGACGTCGACGTGATCGACTACGTATGACTACGCTGATCGACTTCGGTGCATCGATGCGAATCTACATCTTCCGCATCAGCACATCGAGTGGTAATCCCGTGATCCTTATACAACAGTTTTCCTGGTTTACGTGGTAGAAAATTTTGATTTACGCTAGTGTAGCCTACCTCGTATCCCAATATGGCATCCATCATCCATTTTCCAAAGATAATTGCATTACCTCATATATAAAATTAAAATTGAGATTTCTAGAATATAACGCATTATCTGCTCTGCCTCAGTTATAATATATTTCTTATATTTATGTTTACCTCGAAGTTTGTCTTTTCTACCAGGTTTCATTTTAGAGATAGGAAATGAATTCTATCACAGGTGAGAAAGGCAAAATATTTTGGCAAATACATCTTTTTACTGCTATATCGTTTCAAAAAAAAATTATTGGACTCCTGTTGCAAGTACTGCAGCAGATGAGATATTCTAGCACTTCTCGTTCCATGCAAAAAGCTTCATGCTGATCTTTCTCTGCTGGTAGAACTGTAGGAGCATGGCTGAAGATTCTTGGCACAACTTTGAGATTGCTTAGTACATCTTCTTTGCTATTGCACTATGACTCTGGAGGTTCATACAAGGTAATGTGTCAAAGTTTCCAAATGCCTGGACCTGGAGCACCTGCTTTTATTCATCCTGGGTAGTAAAGTAGAGCTAGCTTGCAGGAGTTGAGATCACAATTGTGACAACCACCCAATTTGGTCTCAAATTAAGTGAATTGACAGTCATGCCAATAGGATGAGAGCCAACACTTACTTGTCTTACGATGTGTGAAGTGACGACCCACACCTAAAGATGCAAGACTCGGTGCAATTCAACATAACAAGAGACAAATTCGGTAGTCCCAATAGGTGTTTCACAACACGCTCAAGATCGAGCAACACCCACTGTACAAATTGCACATCATCACATGAACCATAAAGAGAAATTTTAAACCTTACACAAGTTCAACAATTAAATTACAAGTTCATTACACACATGGTTCAAATCTGAAATTAAATTAAATGAGCTCCAAATTAAAAGTCTTAGACTTATGGCAACAACAACATGAGATTAAACATTAAAGTTTAAGTTTTCTTAACATCTAACCTAGGAAAAGAGCACATCTATGCAGTGGATACGATAGATAAACACAAAAGACACGATGGTGTAGTTGCCCAAGAACACCATCGAAGCAACAAACGACCACTCTAGTCACTCATCACCCACCCTCGGATCGGCGGGGTAAAAGTGTCTGAACATGGCCTCCGGTTCACCTGCAAGTTTAGTGAGTGATAGCAACATGAGTACAAAAAGGTACTCGCAAGTCTTACACAAATATATATAACAAAAATCATGCATAGGGTTGAACAAGGAGTAAGGCTTTAAGGTTAAGTGAATTTGCAAAAGCCTATCTCATCCTATCCTTATTTTTTGACCATAAGCATGTGAATAACACCCTATGGATAGGTAGAAAGTTTTATTAATCTTGCCCAAAGCCACTTCAAATTTTAGTTGGAAACAATTGCATCAACATGGTAACATAGAGCATAAATATATGAATAAGTATTAAAAGCATCCGATGGCTCTACGATGAATTCATGGGACTTGAGCTTGCACATAACTAAGAGCACGACAATTTGAATTGATTTAATGTTACCCACACAACTCGAGGACCTTGCGGCTCGCACACCCGATCAATGGTGCGCAAGGGGTACTCATGCCAACCTTTTCCAAACCGCCCCGAACTATGAGTAAAACACACCTAGCTTGTGTGGAGGACAACCTAGGTCCACCAGGGAAACTCCTAGGCTCCTCTACATAGTCCAAGGACCACACATCTAGGACCGTGCCTCATAGAGCGAGTCAAGTATGATATTAGGCTTATTCATCCTATTCGGGAACATATGGTAGCACAAAAAAGGGTGGTCAAACTAACGTCAACAACGAACAGTCCTTAACCGACTCAAGTGGTCTATGTCACTGAGACTCCATTCTTGTGACCCTACACGCCGCTCAAATCTTGTAGCCAAATCAAAGATCATGTTCATTTATTCAACACCATTAAAGAATCTTAATAGAATCAGTGTTGATTAACCTATAACCATTTCCCTTACCAAGTGATCATTCTATGACTAAGCATGGCTAAGAAATTACAAGATTGATTTATTATAACCCATACTACTTGAGAGACAAAGTATATGATAACAAATCAAGGGAGGCCATAATAATAAAGACATAGGTTCTAATAATGCAAAAAGATAACCCACATGCAACGCATAGCGATACATAGTAACAATTTCATTTCAAAAAGTTGGAGACAAATATGCTTAGCTGCCTAGGTTTTCCTCGAGCTCAACCTCAGCCTCTACTTTGGCCTCGACTTCGGGCTCAAAGGTCATGTTCTCTGGCAAATCGCTCTCTAAAGGGAATGAAATGCGTGCATGCATTAGAGATCATGCTATGAGTGCAAATGCTCATGAAGTGCATGGAAAATAAAAGAAACAGTAAGAAATAAATTGTTAACAGAACAATCGAGCTAAAAATAGTACAACATCATACAAGAATGATGAGAGAAACTATTTTGAGTGATAAGCCAAAAACAAGCACGAAATTGCAAGTTTAGGATCATTTGTTGAGAAACAATTATGAAATAAATTGAACTTATAGAAGAGAACAATGCAAAATCATGAGAATTAGATTCACATCAAAATCAATTTTCAATGTGGAGATATAAAATAAACAAGACAAACTACCATTAAGCATATTAAATCCTAAAAGGCTTGTAAGATAACCAGAAAGGTATCAACATCATTTTTTATAGATTCTATGTAGAAAACACAGGCTACCAGAAGTGGTTTCAATACTTTATCAATTTTCACTAATTATCATGCAAATAACAAAATTAAGACAACAAACAAGCATTAGAATTAAAATAGCATGAAAACCAAAGATTCCACGAATACAAGTTACAGATCTGAAACATACATCATTAATGGAAGCTAACAAAATTGGTTTCAGAATTTTTGGACCACCACATGATGTATAAAATATTTAATAATTCTTAGAACAAAATAAATTATAGCACCAGATATACAACAAGAACATGCACATAATAATTTTTGAAATAAACTAGATATCAACAAGAACACAACAAAATAAGAACCACCATTTTTGGATCTATAGATATTTTACTACGATTTTTGGAAACTCATGAACACACAAGTTGTAACTCCCTATTAGCTTGTACTGTTCATCTTCTTCACCTTCTTCAGTTTGTTCGCATACAGAGGCAAACATAGAGGGAAGGGCTGGTGAAGATAGCAGGTTGCCGTGCAGCAAGACTTGGAGAGGGGTGCCAGGAGCACAAGCACGCACGCAAAGGAAGAAGAGGGGAGCATCCAGCTCAGGCTATCTAACCGTCAGTATCTTGGGAGTGAACGGACAAGAGTGCAGGCAAGGGAATAGCCGCGACGGGCAGAGGAAGCTCGCCGCTAGGAGGCCTGCACGGCAGGGGAAAAAGGTGGGTGAGAGGTAAAACAGATGCATGACGTCTCTAGGGTGCTCTTTCTACAAGGAATCGAACTGAGACTCACCAATGGTGGCGGATTGGGCTGGCAACGGTGGAGAGCTTGGAGGTGGTGGCGACGGCAATGGTGGAAAAGGGGCTAGGGTTTAGGGAAGCGTCGGTGCCGAGCTTATAAAGGAGGAGCGAGGCGAGGGCACGATCGGGATTTCGAATGGGCTCGGCCATGGTGGCCAGTCCAGCGATGGTAGCATAGCAGGCACCACCAATGCTGGCCAACGGGCGGGCGTGCAGGCGCGTGAGAGGAGGAAGAGGAGGCTGACGCGTGGGCCCAACCGATTTTCAAACTGCTTAACTTTCCCCACTCAAATGACCTAGCTACAGGCACCAAAAAATCTCCCAAAAATACTCATTTGAAAGATAAAATCGCTAAGAACATAATGCGAGAAGAATCACCTGAAGAACTACTCAGGTTTTCACATAATTGACAAAATATAACAGCCAAAACTGAAACTTAAATGAATTTTGAACACAGGAAAACATCACTGAAAAATTAAGTAAAAATACTGTAAGATCATCACATTGCATCTAGTATTTAAATAAAATAATAGGAGGCACAGTTTCATAGCAGAAATTTGAGTTGCTTCACAAGTTTTAATTTCAACAATAAACAACAATTATGTGAACTTAAACAAATGCATGGCCATGATACTCAATTATGCACAAATGATGCTCATGTTAACATGTGAAACTCATTTTGCAACTTTGGATCGTGACAAAAATGGGTCGTAAAGTGCAATACTGAAGTATAAGCTCGCAGTTCCCTCACGACCTATGCCACCTCCACTCAAGGTATGGTGCTCATTGAATAGTTGGTGTTTTCCAGAGTTATATCCAAATCCGAGTAGCATTTGCAAAGCTAACACCACGCCAGAAATAATTTATGATGGCACGCCGAAATTAGCGTGCTGGCGGGCGGGATTGCCACCCGCCAGCACAAAGGTGACCGGGGCCACCAGGTTAGTGCCTGCAAGGACAGATGGGATGCATCTGTGCTAGAGGGTGCGTTAGGTGGACCGCTAGCACAAATACTGCCCAAATAAACCCGCAAACAGCTTTTTCTCCGACCAACCTTCCATTTGGAGCTTGCCTGAGAGGAGCTCGGATAAAGCTCCAAAAATAACAAATCTAAGTGGGAAGGTTTTGCTCTTATTTTCTTTGGAGTAGGTGGATATAAAAGCTAAGTTTGTATTATTCCAACCTTCTTTTTCAACTTCTATCCATCATTTCTATCTTCGTTAGGTTGTCATCTAGATCTAGATCTAGATCTAGAAGAGAGAGGAGGGAAGAGAGAGAAAATAATTAGAGATGGATTATTTTTGTAAACAAGATTTTATGGTCATATTATAACCATTATAATGCTATGTTTCTCATATTAATGTAATATAGAATTGAGTCTTATTATATTTTTTCTACTTATGAATTATTACATCCATAGTTTTAATTAATGAGTTTGATTGAATTTAATATATAATTGAGTTTGATTTTTTACTTCTACTTATTAATTATTACATCCATGGTTTAATTGAGTTTCATTTAGGATAATATAAAATTATTTTTTATTATATTTCTTCCTACTTATTAGTTACTACATCCATAATTTAATTAAGTTTATAGAATTGCGACCCTTAGCTCATTAAATTACTTAATATAACATAGAATTGTTGTCATAGGTTGTTAAAGATGGATCATAGAGCTTGGATGTATGGCATACGGAGACATTCGCATACATTCATGTCAGACGTATCAAAGTTTGTGGAGACTGCAGAGAAGCACGCTCACATTTGCAAGACAAAGCAAATACGTTGTCCGTGTTTTGACTGTAGCAACAATATTGTATGGGAGGATATTGATGTTATTAAGAGGCATTTGATAAAGGGAGGTTTTATGGATGGATACACAATTAGGTCCCACCATGGTGAGGCAGGAGGTACTTTCAACAACACAGACATCGATGCTGGCTGTGATGAAGTGGGTGATGATGATGCAAACGAAAATAATCATGTTATGATGGATGATTATTATGATCGTGGAGATCAAAATTGTGATCAAACAGATGCGCGTGTGGAACCACAGGTGGATGAGGAACGTGATGTTGATATGGAGGATATGTTGCGCCACATTGAACCGAAAGTGTTGCTAGGGAGTGCTAAAGGGTTAGGGAATTTCAAGATACTCAAGAAGGTAGCAAAGGACCATATGTATGAGGGATGTGGGAAGGAGTGGATAGTGTTGTGTTTCATCCTTCATCTTCTGATTCTGAAGGCTAAATTCAGCTGGTCAGATAATAGTTTCCATGATCTCCTTACTCTGTTGGGCAAGTTGCTCCCGAAGCCTAACTTTGTGCCAAAAGACATATACGAAGCAAAGAAGATTATCAATCCATTGAAGATGCATGTGCAAAGAATACACATATGTAGGAACCATTGCATATTGTACCACGCTGAGTACGCAACATTGGAAAAGTGTCCAAATTGCGATGCTAGCCGTTACAAAAGTAATGCGGATTTCTGTGAGGATCGTGATGGTTCCTCTATTGGGAATAAGAGGAAGAAGGGTGCAAAGAAAAGTCTTGGTACTCAAGTGGAGGACAAGTCCTGTATAGCTACTAACACGATGACTCAGTGCAAAGTCCCTGCTTTGATGATGTGGTACTTGCTGGTGGTGGACTGTCTGAAGCGTTTGTCCTCAAACCCAAAGTCCGTTGAAATCATGATTTGGCATGCTGATCGCCAAGTAAAGGCTGATGGAAAGCTTCGACATCCTTCCGATGCTCACCAGTGAAGGACCTTCGATGCCAATCATCCATAGTTTTTAGATGAAAAAAAGGAATGTACGATTCACGTTGAGTGTAGACGGTATGAATCCATTTGGTGAAAGAAGCAGCATGCACTGTACATGGCCAGTGCTGATGACTATGTACAACCTTCTCTCATGGCTATGTCACAAGAGAAAGTTCCTTTTGCTAACCATTCTCATACAAGGTCCAAAGCAACCTGGCATCAACATACATATTTTTCTTGAGCTATTGATGAAAGATATGCAGAAGCTTTGGGAAGATGGGGTTCGGATGTTGGATGAGTACGGATAAGAGAACTTCACACTAAGGGTCATTATTTTTGTTACCATCAATGATTATCCCACTCTATTTGCCCTGGTAGGTCAGGTAAAAGGTAAGATAGCGTGCGTAGTTTGTTTAGATGGAACATCATATGTGTACCTTAAGGGATCTATGAAGATAGTGTTCATGTGGCACAGACACTTCTTATTGAAGACGCACAAATACCACAGGATTTGCCATATTGGCGAGAGCTAGCAGTGCGCCATGCCATTGATCGGATGGATCTTCAGAAGAATGTGTTCGATTGCACCATCGGATTCTTGGGCTTATCAGGCAAGGCAAAGGATGGACTAAAATTACGTAAGGATCTGGTTGACCATCAAATCAGGCTAGAGCCCCACCTGTAAGAACTTAAGCAATACCTTCCCCCGGCTAGCTACAACTTATCACCAGATGAGAAATTGGCTATGTGCAAGTGCTTGCACGGGTTGAAAGTGCTGACTCGATTCTCATCCAACATCCGGTCACTAGTCTCATTGAAGGACATGATGCTTGCTGGCTATAACTCTCATGATTGCCATGTGATGATCATTGTTTTTCTCGCTATTGCGATCTGAGCTATCAAACAAATATTCGTAAAGATGGTTATCACACGGTTTTGTTACATCTTCAACGTGATTTTGTAGAAAGTGATCGATTGTGTCGAATTGGCTAGGCTTCAGCTATTTGTGTCAGAAACTCAGGCCCAACTCGAGATGTGCTTCCCTCCATCCTTTTTCGATATCATGGAACATCTCATGGTCCACATGGTCCAGCAAATAACTGAACTAGAGTTTATGTATTTCCATTAGATGTGGACATACGAATGGTTCATGTCGACTTTCAATGGATACATGAGAAATAAGGCCTTTCGAAAGGGCAGCATGATCAAGAGCTACCATACAGAAGAGAGTGTTGATTGCTGCATAGATTACATAAAAGATAAGAGAGCTATTGGTTTACCGAAATTTTGACACGAGGGCAGATTGTCCGGGAGAGGTACCATTGGAACGAAAAGATTCATTGACAAGGAGAACCAGCAATTGGAGAAATTGCATTAAAGTGTTCTACAACAGCTCACAATAGTGAAGCCCTTCATTGAGAAACACCTAAATGAGGTCTGTGGAGAAAGTAATGGTCGCTCAGAGGATTGGATCATCAAAGAGCAAAAGCGTCGTTTCCCATCATAGTTGAAGGACCATGAGAAGCTATTTGAAGGAAATTCCACAGACTAAGTAACATTGACCAGGTTGGCATCTGGTCCATATAGCAATGTCACCTCATGGCAAGCATATGAAATTAATGGATACTCATTTTATACCATCGCAAAGGACAACAAAACAGTGGTGTTCACATAGAGGTGATTGATACATAAGGACATAACATAACTTACTACGATTTCATAGAGGAAATATGGGAACTTGACTATGGAGAGAATATCTGGATCCCCATCTTTTGGTGCCAATGGGTCAAACACCCAAATGGCGTTACTGATGACAATTATGGGTTGACACTTATAGACCTAGCTAATGTAGGTTACAAAGATGACCCATGGGTACTCCTTGAGCGTGTCGCACATGTATTCTACATAATCAACCCTATGAATGCAAAGAAGCACATTGCCATCTCTAGAAAACAAAGGATCCTTGGAGTTGAAGGTGTAGTAGACATTGAAGATTACAATCAGTATGAGGAATTTGACCTGTTCAAAGACCAGGAATGAAGAATCAAGCGTGTTGAAGGAAGCATTAATAAGTCCATGAAGCCATGGTTACGTAGTGACTGTGAAGGAAGAGTCGTTAAAGGATAAATTAACATTTCTTATTAGTTATGTTGTAAGACTTATTAATTATCTTGTAAGACTTTATTATTGTGAATTAGACTTTATTATCTTGTAACTGGCCGCCAGCATAAGAAAAGGGTAGGGGTACATCCATGCCACAATAAAATATAACCAGTTCCGATAATAGTGTAAGTTCGTACAACAATACTTAAAGGTTCTAGAGAAAACAAGTTCAAATCCATAAGAAAAGGGTAGAGGTACAACCATGCATGTTACTTATTTCATACTCCGGCTCGCTTCCTTAGATATGGAACATAGTTAAAGTCTCCAATCGTCAAGCCTAAAACTTCATCAAAATAAGTTAGAGCATGGATGAGTGCACTCTCCTTCGCTTCACATGGACGATCACATACACTACTATAAATCTCAAATAATGGAGACATTAACTGATGTAGCCTATAGAAAGTGAGATGAGCCTGCAACTTCCAATCTCTGGTGAATATTGGGTTTCCACCCATGTATGTCAAATCAAATACATCCAAGACTTGATCCAGAATCGCATGAAAGCTCAGTGCCATGATGGTAGTACCAAATATATCCTAAAATATGATAATAACACATGATGAAAGTTAAAAGATGTAACATAACTAAAGTTAAAAGAATGATAAAAGAATGTTCCATACCATGTCATGTTGATTAAGCCGACAAAGTCTCTTAGTAGTCACAATCACATTGCCTTCTCCCTTCTTGAGCTGCTTTATTCGAAAATATGATAAGTCTAGCACAAAGTACCCATGATCCTTAAGCTGCTCTAGGAAGGCCTCCACGATGGTCCTCTCAAAAGTTACCCTATTTGGTGCTATTTGACCCCCATGCGGCAATTGAAACCATCGGGATGGCCTCTCCTAGTGATATCAAGGTGAAATTTGTATCTCGAACAGGTACATGAAAAGAGAGCTGTACTCTTTTAAAATGAGGTTCACCAACAACCTCAGTTTGCACTATAGGGGAAGTACCACCTATAGCTTCGGCAACCTCTTTGAGCCATCTAATAGGGTTAATAAGCTACATTGTATGTAAGTAAATTTATAATTTATTCATTTGTAGTAAAAAAATTAATTAAAAGAAGAAAAGAATATTACTATGTTGGGAACTAATCTAGTCCTTCGATTGCTTGTTGGCAAGTCAATGGCACCATTAGGGAACTAAAGTCCTGGACGACTAGCGGGAGCGTCCTCGAATACATATTGTCCCCTGCCACCTCCACGGCCGCCACCACCACGGGGAAAAGAACTTCCACTTGTCATAGTTAGCCTAAACTATCCAAATAAAATTGTAATAAGATATAGGTGGTTCGACAAACATCAATGTCAATGATAATTACGCCAAAAATTGATTAATTCACGAAATGCTCATGATCAAAGATTGTCCAAAATAATGCAAGAAATTTACAATTGTCGGTTTAGATCTCATATACATCTACTGTATAAAGAGCAAAGTGGACACAAAAATGCAGTCCGTTGTTGGGATGGGGCGCGATAGCCCTCGCTCCCGCGTTCCTCCGCCGTTGGTTTGAGGGCCCTCCGCAAGGAAGCCATGGATTTGGCACTCACGGGAATTGCGGCGCACCGGGCTTCCTCCACCATCCATCCTCCACGCGGAACACTATGTCCCCTATCACTCGCGTGAATTGCTCCTCCGTCCGTCCTTCGCGCAGAACCCTGCGTCACCGCCAGCTCTCCCTCCCTTAGTCCTTCTCCCTGCGTTGCTAGCCGTTGTCACCCCTCCCTACATCGCCAGCCGCCGCTGCCCCTACCTGCCTTCTTCTATCCACATCTCGCTCCCAAAGAAGCCGCCGCTCCCGCACGCCCACACTCCATCTCGATCGCTGCCCGCGACGCTGCCCCGTGGAGGTCACGACGCCGTCGCCGTGCCTCGCCGGAGCCATGCGCCTCGCCGGATCTGACGGCCGACCCCTTGGTTACATGCCTTCTTCTATCTGCGTCTCGCTCCCAAAGAAGCCGCCGCTCCCGCACGCCCGCACTCCGTCCCGATCGCTGCCGTGCTGTGGAGGATCAGCTAACGCAGGGTCTGAACACTGAGCTACCATGCTGTGGAGGATCAGCCAACGCAGGGTCTGAACACTTATGTTTCAGGGGAGGGAGGCGGTTAAGGAGCTCCGTACGGCAGCTACACAAGGGTAAGGAATCTTTTTACTACTCTGCATAGTGGATTTCTATTGCTGCATGTTAAGTGATTTTGATGATCTTATAGAGCAAATTTTGAAAGGATGGTTTGTTTATGATTTTGTGTATGATTGTTTTATCTCAGTTCCTCATGAGAGGTGCTTTGGACACATGGAAACATAGCATAGAACTGAAACTTGCTTCCTGATGTCAATGATTGCTTAAAACAAAGTACTGTGGATATTTAATTGAGCCCTGGTCATTTTTAGAATTGGTCTGTGTCCTTGCCAAAGAAAGGTTCATACATTCTAATGGTCATATCTATCTGATTAAAGATTTCCATTTTGTGTCCCCCCCCCTAAAAAAAAAGATTTCCATTTTGTGACAGTAATTGGTATTAGTAGCTCTGCGATTGCAACTGATCATATATAAACTGCATTCCTTATAGGTACATTCCATGGATCATCATCAAACTCGGAAGAGGTGAAATGTCCGCCTGGTGGTAAGGCCAAGAAAAAGGTTGTTCCCTACTGCTACTGTCTGTTAGAGTTTTAGCAAAATGGGGTATCTGTAGATAGCTTTTTTCATTGGTGGTACAGAAAATTTCTTCAGTGACAAGATGTTATGGTTGAGAGTATTCTATTTTATCAAATCTTTGTATGGTAGCAAAGTCATCTCCTAGCATTTTCCATACTCACTTGAAATATATTATAGACATTTGGTTTGGGCACTGGGATAAGGAGGAGAATATGCTTCCTAGAACTCCTAGAAAAAGTTATTCTAAAGGTCAAGTAATACACTTACCTATATTGCTTTGGTTTTATATTATATGGGAGATGGTCTTGTTATAATTTTTTTGACCTATCTATCTTACAGAATACATGGATCACAACGTGGCCAACATGCATCTCAGCATCAAATTCTCACATGGAAGCAGGTGATAGCATTCAGGGATCACACTATAGTACTTCAGTTTGACAATTTTGGAATTATGTGCTCCATTCCAGTAGCAAACTACAGGGTTAATTTGAGTGATTGAGTCCACCGAACTGACAGTGTGTCTGTTGTCTAAACTGACAGTGAAGGAGGGTCCACTGTTTCCTGATTGTGGATCAACTGATGAAGGTAGGAGCTTCCTCCATTTTTGCGGCGGTGGTGTTAACACAAAACTATTTCTGACGGTGATATTGTTGTTGGAGAAAGAATAAACTATTTTAAACAATCCAAAAAAATATGCAATTCCAGTAAACAAATCAGGAAAAATAGGAGTCCCTAGGCATTTGCAACATACCAAATTTAGGGCCCTCAACCAAATAGGAATCCTTATATATTAGTAACTTTCTAATGTTGTTCAACTTCAGTGAAAAATTGAAATTCGTTAATACATAGAAGTAGGCTAAGCAGAATTTTAGTTTAGAAAGGCAAGTTCTTGTAACTTTCCATCAAGGCATTCTTATTGTTGTATGGTAGATAAAGTTTGTAGAAGTTCCTGGCGAGGCCAAGGCCGATATTATTTGGACTCATGAGTCCGCAATAGAATGTGTGAAGGCTTCCATTTCCTCTCATATTTGTTTTTTATTTTCAAATTTATGATACTGATCGTATTTTTTTTTGTGCATTTCCTTTCAGCTACTTTTTGGACGGTTAGGACTTTGAGGATCTGGAAGGGCATCTTCAGGTAGAAATGGTTCTATTGAAAGTGGGGATAGCGTATGTCTATGTCTATGTGATGCGCTTTCTGGTACAAAGGATATGTATAATGGCCTGCTCATCTTACCTGGAATAGTTCCTTCTATATCTAACTTTGTGGTATGAAAACTAAGATATCTTTTGGGCAAATTCTATATTGTAGGTTTAATCTACTCAATAGGCAGTCGAGACCGGATTCCTACCCCTGCACCATCTTAACATCTGTGCAATCTGCCTACATTGTGTGTATGTCAATGTTATCTGCAATGTTTTTTAATCAGTAATTCAGTACCTATATGCCATGAAATGGATTCTTATTTGGCATGTTTAAAAGTAGGAACCCCATGCTCATATATAATACACACCTTTTCCTTTTATATAACCCAGCTTAATTTAGAATTGTGTGATAATTCATAGTTTAAACATAAAAATAATTTCTTGGCTCAGTAGGTCGTTTCATCTCTTTCTTGATCCTCAGGTTCAAATTTAGTTTGATCTTTTTTGATACATAATAGCTAACATGGCCTCGTGTTAACACAATGCAGTGTAATTGATGATTGATGCAGACTTTCAACAAATAAATTTGATTATTATTACTTAAAGGCATTCTCTTTTATCTTGTAGAGTCCTTCAGTTAGGCATTTCAGCAAATTATGAGGCCTAAATGTAACAGGGAGTCTAAGTAGCCCTCTCATCAATGTTGGCCTGTCAAGAGAGAAATTGGACACAGGCATGTCTATAACCCTTCATTCTATTATTTTCTTTTGCCACGAAAGTTCATTGGTTATCTGACCATAGATGGTTAAAAATAAAAGTTACAACACATTCATAAACAATGATATCCTTTATGAGTGAAAATGTCTCCAGTGACTATGCTGTAAGTTAACACAATCTTGTGTGTTTCCAGATGGTGTATTTTCTCTAGATCTATGCTAATGTCCTCCTGTGCTGATGACAATGACTTGGAAGATGGTAAGGCCTCAAAACTCAAAAGAAAGATATAGAATGACTGGCATTTTAGGGTTCAATCGCTATCTATATGTCTTTAGAAGTTTTTTTTATCATTTAGAAACTTTCATTGAAGTTTAAATTGGATTACTGCAATGTATGATGAATAGCTTTGACAGCTTTGCTCTTTTCGTCTGGAAGGGATCAAATGGCAGAGGACACTTTATTTGGTGCATAAGGTTGAAGTGCCACTAGCTTTATTAAAAATTACCATATAATTTTTCCTCTGTATCTTAGGCACCCTTAGTAAAGGGCATAATACTTTCCCGTCATCGCTTAGGGTTCTTTTGTAAAGGGTAGAATACTTTCCTGTAATTTCAAATGTTCCTCTTGGTCCACTTGAAGATTTTCTTTTCATAGCCTCCAATCAATACTTGATGCTTGATAGCTTACAATTCATTTCACTGTGTTTGCGTGTCAGGTCTTTTTTGGCAATGGCATACTCGGATTCACAAACTTATCCTCCAACATCGAGTGGCACATCAGGTTTTGGCTCGGTTGCCGGTGAGTCCGGGTAATGCCATACTGTACATTATTGCCAGGTTTGTAGTTTTGGTTTAGATTGTTCGTGATCCGGTTGTTGGTTTCCAGTTCTTCTGTTTCCTCTCTTTCTCCCATTCTACAATTGTATCCAATCCAAATGCAAGTGATTTCTGACCGATCTCTTTATTGATCATTTTTTTGGACATGCTCCACTTTAATCACCATTTACAATCCTGTGTTATTGCTTCTCAGGAGTCAGACCTCAGGTAGATGGTTGCAACGTGTTGATATGAAAAATAGGTGGACATAGATGACAGTACTTAGGATGGTAAACGTCTGGAAGAGGGGTGCACTGGATGTTGCCATGTTGTTGGTGTTCGTGCTTTTCAATGATAGTTGCCTGCACCGCTGCATCCCTACACTCAACATACCCGCTGCTAGCAACCCTTCGACAAACTCCTTAACAGGTCTAATTTGTAATATTTGGTTCCTTATCAGTTAGCATCAACAGGAGGAAGCATGTCTGTGACATGCTTGTTAAAAATGCTAAAATGATTCAGCCTTTAGGATCTATATTTGCCATGTGCATCGCGAATGTTGTAACAGATGATTTAGGTTGAGGCCAAATCTAGTGATTAACATGCAAGTTCCATTTTTGTCTTAAAACTCCATGAAGAAATCATGCACTCCATAGAATTTCTTTGTCTTTTCATCTTGTCTTCCTTGTATATATTATCTTTAAATAGAGGTGCAAGTTTCATACCTTGCATGTATATACGTTAAATCTTAACGGAGGTGCACATGGTGCCTCTGTGTTCTAAGATATTCACCAGGTACCTACACGATTTCAAGTAATGAGTGAAGATAACTTCTATTTATGAATTAAGTAAAGTCAATTGGATGCTCATAACTTGCAATTCAATTAGGAGTCTTTGCTGTAGGAAAGTTATTTTTTTAAAAATAATTGTGGTTATTGATATTCCAATCAAAACTTTATATCTTAGGTGTTTGAGCATTGCACATTTAATTGGAAGTTGGGGCAGCTGTATTGCTGTGCACAAACTTCATCGTCGACCACTCCAGTGGCAGGTTCTGATGGCTACCAATGGAAGTTGACTTGTTCATTGTTGGCTTGAGAAGACAACTGTTTTTTTATATACAATGATTTGTGCATGATTGTCCATATGAAAATTAATGCTTATGGAGATAATTTGTTTCGACTGTAGCAACATATGTGTAGTGTTTTTAATATTTGTGCTTATTTTGATATTATTATTGTCTTATGGAACGCTCAGTATATTGTAATATAAATGTTTTGTTACCCGTAGCAAGGCACGGGCACGATCCTAGTTATTATAACTCATCATAATATATTTATTATCATGTTGCAATTGCACGGAATAAAAATGGAATAACTAATCATAATATATTTATTACACGGCACAGTGGCCTTTAACTCCCAATGCGGCACTGGCCAACCGGGCCCATTACGCAGTCTGATAACACATTAACTCTAAAACTTATTTGTCACTCTACGTATCCTCTACGTCCTTGGCGTCATGATCATGACACTGAGACAGTAGTTGATACTTGAAATCATAAACCCTAAAATGAATGTATTTTTCTCTTTTATTTGTAAATACTTCCTGATCTATCCTGTTTCATCAAAAGAATTTTCTTAATGACGCTAACAATTCTCATTCCCGAATTAGTGTGCTGTCGCCTATCGGAACGCGTACCCATCGCCCAGGTGAGTGTCGTTTGTCCGACTGTCCTGTGCCTAAAAATAAAGTATCAAGCATGCTGGCATGCGGCATACCCTCCAGCCCACCACCCCATTCTCCCCTCGCCATTCACCCCTTCCCCAAGTGGTGGTAGGCCAGAGGACAGGCGGGGAGGAGAGGGGAGGAGAAGGGATCATCGCGTGCAGGCCGTAAGGCACGTAGGGCAATGGCTGACGCGATGGCCGAGGCCCTAAAGCCGATGAAGGCAACGTCAGATGGCGTCTTCCAGGGGGAGAACCCGCTGCACTCAGCGCTGCCACTTGCCATCCTGCAGATATGCATCGTCGTCGTGCTCACCCGCGTGCTCGCCTTCATCCTCCGCCCGCTGCGGCAGCCGCGCGTCATCGCCGAGATCATCGTGAGTTGCATCAATTGTTCTTGTCGGTTGTCACCCGCGGCGGTTGCTTCTTGGATGGTTTCGTTCCGGTTGATTAATTGATTTTGTGTGATCTATCAGGGTGGCATCCTTCTTGGCCCGTCCGCGCTGGGCCGCAGCACCGCGTTCCTGAACACGGTGTTCCCCAAGCAGAGCCTGACAGTGCTGGACACCCTCGCCAACATCGGCCTCCTCTATTTCCTCTTTCTCGTTGGCCTGGAGCTGGACCTCCATGCCATCCGCCGCACCGGCAGCTCGACGCTCATCATTGCCATCGCTGGGATCTCGCTCCCTTTCATCATAGGCATCGGCACCTCCTTCGTCCTCCAGCACACTGTCGCTCGTGGAGTCCCTACAGGGCCATTCCTCGTCTTCATGGGCGTCGCGCTCTCCATCACCGCGTTCCCCGTGTTGGCGCGCATCCTCGCTGAGCTCAAGCTCCTAACGACCGACCTCGGCCGCATGGCCATGTCGGCCGCCGCCGTCAACGACGTCGTCGCGTGGATACTTCTGGCGCTCGCCATTGCCTTGTCCGGCAGCGGCTCGCCGCTCATCTCGCTGTGGGTGCTGCTGACGGGAGCTGGCTTCGTCGTCGTAGCCTTCTTCTTGCTCCGGCCTATCCTCACATGGATGGCGCGGCGGTCCCCTGAGGGCGAGCCGGTGAAGGAGCTTTATATCTGCGCAACTTTGGCCATCGTGCTCGCTGCCGGGTTCACAACGGACACCATCGGCATCCACGCGCTCTTCGGCGCGTTCATCGTCGGCATCATCGTCCCTAAGGATGGGTCCTTCGCTGCGGTCCTCCTAGAGAAGGTGGAGGACCTCATCTCCTGCCTGTTCCTGCCACTCTACTTTGTGTCCAGCGGCCTCAAGACGGACGTGATGACCATCAAAGGCAGCCAGTCATGGGCACTCCTCGTGCTCGTCGTTGGGACGACGTGTGTTGGCAAGATCGGCGGCACGTTGATTGCGTCACTCCTCATGCGTGTGCCGCTACGCGAGGCACTCACGCTTGGGTTCCTGATGAACACCAAAGGGCTCGTGGAGCTCATCGTCCTAAACATCGGCAAGGACCGGCACGTCCTCAACGATGAGACCTTTGCCATCCTCGTGCTCATGGCGCTCATCACGACCTTCATCACGACGCCCGTGGTCATGGCCATCTACAAGCCGGCGCACCGGGGTGCGCCGTACAAGAACCGCGCCGTCCAACGCGGCAACCCCAACGATGAGTTCCGGATGATGGCGTGCTTCCACAGCACGCGCAACATCCCTACCATCATCAACCTGATGGAGTCGTCGCGGGGGACGCGACGGCGCGGCATCATCGTGTACGCCATGCACCTCGTCGAGCTCTCGGAGCGGTCCTCTGCCATCTCCATGGTCCACAAGGCGCGGCGCAACGGCATGCCGTTCTGGAATCGGCGGCGCGACGGCGACGGTGACCAGCTCGTCGTTGCCTTCGAGACGTACCAACAGCTGAGCCGTGTGTCGATCCGTGCCATGACGGCCATCTCTGACCTGCACACCATCCACGAGGACATCGTCACCAGCGCGCACCAGAAGCGGGCTGCGCTCATCGTGCTCCCCTTCCACAAGCTCCACCAGATGGACGGCCACATGGAGTCGCTCGGCGACCAGTACCAGCACATCAACCAGCGCGTGGTCCACCATGCACCCTGCTCCGTCGGCATCCTCGTCGACCGCGGCCTCGGCGGTGCAGCCCAGGTGGCCGCCAGCGACGTGTCCTACACCATCGTAGTCATCTTCTTTGGAGGCCACGACGACCGCGAGGCCCTAGCCTACGGCATGCGCATGGTCGAGCACCCAGGCATCGGGCTCCACATGTTGCGCTTCTCGCCGCAGTCCGATGCCTGCGATCGCGCTGCGGACGACACATTCCTTGAGGAATTCCGGACCAAGGTGGCCAACGGGAACGAGTCCGTCCGGTACGAGGAGAAGCCGGTGGGAGGTAAGGCAGAGGTCGTGGAGGCTTTCAAGGCGGTAGGGCGGTGCAACCTGTTCCTGGTCGGGCAGGGAACGCCGTGCGCGCCGCTGGCTGACCGGAGCACGGACGACTACCCGGAGCTCGGGCCGGTGGGTAGTTACCTGGCGCTGCCTGAGTTCTCCACGGTTGCATCTGTACTGGTGATGAAACAGTACGATCCCACGGCGAAGCACTATGACCTTGTCGAGGAGGTGGCCGAAATAGCGGTGGACGTCGACACGCCGGCCGAAGCAACAGGGGCACCAACACCAGCTTCCATGCTGGATGGTACGTGCTGGCGTTAGAGGTATCGTGAACGTATCGAGCAGACAAATGTGCTGCATGATTAACATCGTCTAACGTAATCTGATAGATGTGTAAATGGATGGAGGTATACGCTGAGCACCCCCTTTGGTTTGGAGTGCCCAAGGGCCTACTTGACCCAACAGGATTGTGAAATTTAGCTTTTAAAGCTATGGCCAATCCAAACAGTGATTTTGGTCCAGCTTTCTTACATTTTAATAGCTTGTGCATTGGGGCTTTTAAAAGCTATATAAGCTACAAACTATCTTACATAATATTTAATTATGAGGTGTATCCAAACAAGGCACAAGTTTGGCCAACTAAACCAATACCTTTTTAAATGAAGATATGACCACAAGTCTGTTTAGACCTATCCAGATTCTGGAATCCAAGTTTTAAAAGCTCCACCTGATCTAAACCGGCCACAATCAAGCTGCATCTCCCTAGCTTTTACTTGCTCGTCATTTACAAGCTTTTGATCCAGCATTTACAATCTAGCTTTTAACAATTTGCAAGCTATAAATCATATTTTCACAATCCAGGTCACTAGAGAATTGGCCTTTAGTCCCGATTGGTAGGGTGCATATCTCCCGAAAATCCATCCGGGATAAACCAACCGGGACAAAAGCGGGGGGTCTTTAGTCCCGGATCTTTCAACTGGGAGTAAAGGTCACCCTTTAGTCCCCGTTGGTGTCACCAACCGGGACTAAAGGGCCTACCATGCCAGGCGCGGGACAGGCCCTTTACTCCCGGTTAGTAAAAGCAACCGGGAGTAAAGGGTGCCCCTTTAGTCCCGGTTGGGTTTCCCAACTGGGAGTAAAGGGTTACCCTTTAGTCCCGGTTGGATTTTCCAACCAGGACTAAATAGCGCCCTGCATGGCACCATGCGTGGCGTCTGAAATTTTCATGCATCACGTACGTAGTACCGCGGCCCTTTTGTTAACCTTTAGTAGTTGAGATTTTTTTTAGAATGAAATCAACTAGTATTTAAATGAATGAAATTTGTAATTATACAATTACTATATATATATACACAATTCATATACACAATTTAACTAATACAAATCGATCATAATTAGCGCGTATTATATATACAAATAAATTAAACTAAATATCTATAATCTTACCATTGAGGTGTTGCTGCTCGGAGTGTCGTCCATCGTATTAGGAATCCAATGAGACCTTCACATATTGCCGCTACTCTTTCTTCCTTCAAGAGTCCTTGTTGAATATTTAACATCTATAATTTGGAAATTTGTGAATGTTACATGAATAATTAAATATAAGGAGCTAGAAAATAATTAACTAGTAATAGTTTTATTTTACGTACTTTAAAGTTGTGCAGCGTTATCTTTAGTCCCTTGGGTCCCATAAAACTGTGCATGTGCACACAGATGTAGTAGCCACATAGATTATTCCCGGATTCCTGTCTTAAGCACTTCAGTGTGAAAAAAATAAGTTATGAAATATTCGTGTTATACAATGTAATAAATGTGCAGACTTCATACGTACCGGGAAGTCTGTGTTCCATGTAAGTTTTTCTTTGAATGGACCTTTGTGTGTCCTTATGAATTGTTTCCATGCACTGCGGATTAGAATAATGAATGATATAGTGTAACAAGGATAAAATTTAGGAAACAAACTTTTGCATAGAGATAAAGGTCCACAATTATTACAAACCTAGCATGTCTTGCATGTCTTGGTACTCCACCGGATCTTTCCTTGACGAATCGAAGACAGTGACGTGGCTTCTTTCAGGCTCAATTATAATAAGGATCTAGTGGAAGTTGCGTATGTAAAATATTCAGCATATTAGAGCTAACTAACATTAATCAGGTAAGGAAAAAGGCAACGAAAGTAGACGGTATACACACACTTACTTGAAGTTGTATGGAAGTAGTATGAAATCCTTGAATGTTTGTTTGTCTAGGAAATTGTATACTTCCACCAAGGTTTTTTCCGGCGATAATTGTATCTGTTTTTGTTTAACTACAGATCGATCCATGAAGCCTATATGTAGGTACACCTCTCGTCGGCATGTCTGAATTAGCATCCTACATAAAATGGAAGACGAAGTTAGTACGGTGAAGCACGCCAAAATTTACATGTAGAGATAAACGGACACTTACAGAACCCAAGTGCTGATCAGAGAGACGTCCATGGCATCATGATGGTACACTTCGTATATATACTTGAAGTCTAGCCACAGAACTTTCTCGCCTTCGCTGTAAAAATCTATTGGTTTTACCTTAGGCCGAACATCTCCCTCGAGTCCACGGATGCCATCATGTACCATTGATGGAATTCGTACATCTTTGTTGATAGCTTCCGTACCAACGAAGGCCTTACAAGAGGTTTGCCTAGCTCATAAGACCATCTCGGCTCAGGGGGCGGTGCAGTTGGCATCTCAACTTGCCCTAAACATTCATCAAGTCCCATACCTATTTCTTGCATGAATTTCAATACTTCTGCTTGTTGATCCAAGGGCATTGCTGCTACCCTTTGAGCGTCTTTTTTTGATAAATGCCCGAGGTCGGGGACAGCACCACTGGAAGATGACTTTCCTTTCCTTTTGTCCTTTTTATCAGCCTTTACTAAAGCTCGTTCATAGTTTGATAAGAGTGGTATCCTTTTCTTGGCTCCTTCTTCTATCCTGATAAAAAAGTTTAAATCTCTTCGATTTACTGGCGGTGGCTCCATCTCCCTTGCTTTTTTTTCTTCGGCTTGTTTCTTGAACCACTCACTAGCCTCTCGTTGGATTTTTGCCCACTGTTCCGCATGAGTCATTGCCTCCCAGCGTTCCTTACGAGTCACTTCAGGCTCCTTTGTTTTCTTCTTTCTCTATCTTTACTTGGGAGGCGGTGCTCGTGACTTCTTTAGTGGTGCTGCAGGTTCCTTCATGGGGGCTGCTCTTGGTCCCGGCGACGGTGATCGGGGAGGGGTGTTGTTATTGTCATCGTCGCTCCCACCACCAGGATGTGGTGGAGATGGAGACCTTGATAGAGCAGGAAGCGACGGTCCTGGAGCAGGTTGTGTAGGAGATGACGGTCTCGAGCTATGAGGAGAAGGTCGCTGCTGGGGATCTACGGGGAGCGGTCTTGAGCTCTGAGGAGATGGCTCCGTGCTGGGAATGATGATGTAGCGTTTTCGCCATAGAATGATCCCATGAAGCGCATCTACAAGTGTCCTTTCCCTGTCGCCTCCCGGGAGGTCGAGCTCTAGGCCTTCATATTGGCTATCAACAATTTTCTCTACGCGGACGCTGGCGTAGCCAGGTGGAATCTCCATGCCATAACTGCTCTGCCCCGCCAGGGTTGCTAACGCACTCCCGTACGCTACCTGTACATATAGTAGAAGTAAAAAAGTTATTAAACTCCGATCACGGGGCGTGGATCAATTGACAAGATTGCATAAATATTATGTATAAGTATACCTTAATAGTGAGGTTGACGACCGGTGCATGCAGCTCACATGTGGTGCATTGCGTGATGGCATCCATGGGGAATCGTTGCTCCTCCACGAGTAACCTAGGCGTCTGCGCATCGAGGACCCCTGTAGAAGCACAACTTCTCAAGAGGCGTTGAGAAGGGCTGGCGTAGTTTGGATTCGGCAATGCTCCAGATTGGGCCAACTCTACAACTGCGTGGGCCACTCGACGATTGATTTCCTCCAACATTCTTTCTTCTTGTGCCTGCACTTTGGATTCTAGCATCTGCCGCCAGCTCTCCTCGATCTGTTCCTTTCTTCGCTTGCGGCTTCTATACGATGCGCTGTCGTCTCGGAAAGCAAACTTCCACGGAATGACCCCGAACCCTCAGCAACGTCCTGGGTGCTCAGGATTACCGAGGTCCAATGTGAGCTCATCATTCTCTTGGTCCACCTTCAACCTCCCAGCCTTAGAATCTTCAATGTTCTTCATAAGACGTTCAGCCTTCTCACGTATTGTGTCATTGAAAATCAACGTCCCATCCTCTTGGCTCAGGGAGCCTCCATGAGCGTAATACCAATTTTTTGATTGTTCGTGTCATTCAATAGTTGCAGGTACGATTCCCCATTCGATCAGATCTTGTTCCATCTTCCTCCATTTGGGAATTGCTGTGCCATAACCACCTCGCCCTAGATGATGATGGTAGTCCTTCTGACCAGCATTTGTAGTGTTGGTCAGGATCTTTTTCACACCGTCTTCACTCATCTTATATTCAACAAATGCCTCCCAGTGGTCCCTCAACTTTGACAACACATTGAAGTCTGGAGTTCGGCCCTTCTTAATGTAGTTGTCATCCAGCATCTTCTTGAATGTCTGGAATTGTGTAGCCATCTTCTTTAGCGTCCACGCTTTCACATCCTTTTCAATATATCCTTCGGGGAATGTGAAATGTCTCTTGACATCTTCCCACAGCATATTCTTTTCTATCTCCGAGAGGGCGTACGGATTAGTGCTTCTGCCCTTCCATTCTCTGATGCTGATAGGCACATTATCCCGGATGATTGCCCCGATCTGACTCACGTACTTCTTTTTTTACTTTCTCGGGAGGAACCGGCCTGCCCTCTTCTGTCACTTCTGTGATGACAAGCCTCCCTTCCATCACCTTTGTACGACCTCAAGTCTTCTGCCCTTGCATCGATCCAATGGGCTAACAGTTCAAGATTCATTAATTAGTACGTAGTAGTAATGGTGGCGTGAAACAATACAATTTATATATACCTCGCCGGAACCTTCCGCCATGGCAAGGTATTGCTAGGGCTCATGCTCTTCATTCCCATCGGTGGACATGTTGAGGAACATGTCCGCCTAGGTGCCCTCTTCATTGGTGTACGATATTGGAAGGTTGTCGCCACTACCATCACCAGCGATTATCTACTCCATGAGATACCTTGCAGTCTCGTCGTCTGTTATTTCAACTATTGATCGAAACATACATGGAATTATACATGACAGTCATAGAAATCCCCTTAGTTATATGTACATAAGGGTATATACATGAAATCATAAAATAACATGAATCCCACAAGGCCCGGAATGTTTATACAAATTTCAACAAATTAGTAGTACTTTGTACGAATTTTTACCAAATTTCTACTAATTTCTACATATTTATTGGAATTTCTAGCAAATTACTAAAAATTCCTACTAGTTTTACAATAACATGAATCCCATAAAGTTCGGAATGTTTATATAAATTTCAACAAATTAGTAGTACTTTGTACGAATTTCTACCAAATTTCTACTAATTTATATATATTTATTAGAATTTCTAGCAAATTACCACTAATTACTACTAGTTCCTACTAATTTGATTTTCTAACTAATATACAAGTATCTATTGATTTTCTAACTAATTACTACTAATTTCTATTTATTTTCTAACTAAAAAATAAAAAAGTCCCTTGCTGACGCAAGCCGGTCCGGCTTGCGTCAGCAAGAGCTGTACATTCTCGGCGCTAGTGTCGGCGGACCTCACACGGTCGACGGTGGCCAGGGCGACGAGGTGGCCGGGGCGGCAGGACGGCGGCGCCCGGGGCGGCGAGACGGCGGAGGCGAGGACGGAGCGAAGCAAACATCAGACGGAGGCGGCCGATGACGAGGGGCGATGAGGCGGCGCGCGCGACCGAGGCGGCGACGAGGAGGCCCCGCGACGGACGAGGGCGCAGGGGCAACAGAGGAGGTGGCGTTGACGAAGGCGGCGACAAGGCCCCACGATGGAGGCAGCCGGCGGCGACGAGGTCGAGGGGGCGCAACGGAGGAGGATCCAGGTGGGCCGGGGCGATGGAGGAGGAGGCGGTCCGGGCGCGGGCGAGGCGGTCGGGCGGCGGGATGACGATGGCCGGGGTAATGGGGGACGATGACGACAGCGGCCGGCGAGGGAGGCGGACGGGCGGCGACGGAGTAGGAGCGCAGGATCTTGGCAAAATTTTGGCTAAGTGTAACTGGCGTGGGGGGTAGAAGAGGCTACAGTGCCTTTTATCCCCCCCTGCTTTTATCCCGGTTCGTAATGGCACCCGAGACTAAAGGCCCTTTTTTCCCGGGTCCCAATACCACCCAATATTGGTGGTGGGACCCGAGACAAAAGGGTACGTTCACCTGGCGGGACTGGAAACCTACCCTTTTATCCCGGGTGCCAACACCAACCGGGACAAAAGGGCCCCCCTTTTATCCCGGTTGCTAACTGTAACCAGGATAAAAGGGTACGTCCTCGGAGGGAATCCAAAACTACCCTTTTATCCTGGTTGCAGTTGTCAACCGGGATAAAAGGCCCCTTTTATCCCGGTTTCAATTGGCACCCGGGATAAAAGGTCCTTTTCCCACACTTTCATCTCCCGCCTGTTTTTTGGAAAAGGATTTTATTTATGTTTTCACTGCATTTCAGGATGCAAAAACAAAAAACTTCACATATTTTGTACATGCAAAAATATATTTAATTAGCGAGTATATTGACAATAAGTGTAATTTAGTCATTAATTCTATACCAGTTCGTTTAGCCTCTAAAATAATTATTTTACTGCATCGCTGTGATCAAGAAATTATTCAATTAAATAATTTCAACGCGCAAAAAAATCCATCGATGTATGTGGTTAACATTATTCATGTTTATCTAATAAATCTTCACCTAACAAATTTAAGAACACATGAAATCATACATAGGGTAAATTAAAAATTGTGTCAAGTACTACACAAAGGTCATGTAAATTTAGCACATTACAATACAACCTTGTAAAATTTCTTCTTTACAAAAGTTCCTTGATCATGATCGCGGCATAAGTACGGAGCCTCTTCTTTGGATAGCAAGATGCTTGGATCAACTTCAACTGCGAATGGAGGCATGCCATCAAACTGATCATAATCATCTGATTCGTCTGTTTTATCCTCGACTCCCATGATTTTTCTTTTACCTTGAAGAACTGTGTGGCACTTTGGCTCCCATGTCTCTTCTGGATTTCTCTTGGGTTTGCTACACATGTCCTTCACATAGAACACCTGATGCACATCATTGGCAAGTACGAATGGGTCATCACTGTATCCAATCTTGCTCAGATCTACTATTGTCATTCCGTACTCATCTTTGGTTACGGCAATTAGCTTCACCCAATTGCAAAGAAATAGAGGGATGTACAGCGTTCTGTATTCGAGTTCCCATATCTCCTGTATGAAACCATAATATGACTCCTTGCTATTATTTCTGTCTATGGCATCTATGCGGGCACCACTATTCTGGTTCGTGTTTTTCTGGTCCTAGGCTCTCGTGTAAAATGTATAACCATTTATCTCATAGCCTTGAAATTTCATGATTGTGCTAGCAGGTCCCCTGGCTAACCAAGCGAGCTGTGGGTGAATCTCAGAGTTACCCATAAGTTGTTGGCGCAACCAGGAGGGAAAAGTTTCCATGTGATGATGTGTAAGCCAAGCATCGAATTTGGTCGGGTTTTTGGAAACTACCATCTGCCTGTGCTGCTCGATATACGGAGACACAAAGGATGACTATTGTAGAACAATGTAGTGTGCCTTGTTGAACAAATCAGTATCATTGCTGAAACTTGATTTCCTTCCGAGGGTGCCCATTCCCTGGAGCCTCCCCTCATGGCGTGAAGTTGGAACCCCAATCGAGTCAATTGAATCAATTAAATCAACATAAAACTCGATCACCTCATCTGTTCCATATCCCTTGGCGATGCTTCCTTCTGGACGGGCACGATTAAGAACATAGTTTTTTAGGACTTCCATGAACCTCTCGAAAGGCCACATATTGTGCAGGTATATAGGTCCGAGAATACCAATCTCTTTTACTAGGTGAACCAGTAAATGCGTCATAATATTGAAGAAGGATGGTGGAAATAACAACTCAAAACTGACAAGACATTGCACCACATCGTTCTGTAGCTTTGATAGCTTGGATGGATCATTTGCCTTCTGCGAAATCGCATTGAGAAACGCGCATAGCTTTACGAGCGGCAACCGGGCATTTTCTAGTAGAACACCCCTCAGTGCAACCAGAAGCAACTGGGTCATCAACATGTGGTAGTCATGGGCCTTGAGATTTGAAAACTTCTTTTGTTTCATATTTATTATTTCCTTTATATTCGAGGAGTGCCCAGAAGGAACCTTCATACTATTCAAGCATTCAAGCATGCTATCCTTCTCATCCTTGCTGAGAGTGTAACTGGCAGGACGTAAGTAGTGCTGTCCATTATCTCTCTTTTCCGGATGTAGGTCATCTCGTTGCCCCATAGCTTTCAGGTCCTATCGTGCTTCCAATGTATCTTTCGAGGTCCCATAAACACCCATGAAGCCTAGCACGTTCACGCAAAGATTCTTCGTCAGGTGCATCACGTCTATTGTGTTGCAAACCTCTAGGATTTCCCAATAAGGTAGCTCCAAAAATATTGACTTTTTCTTCCACATGGGTGCATGTCCATTATCGTCGTTCGGAACAGGTTGGCTACCATGACCCTTTCCAAAGACTATATTTACATCCTTTATCATCTCGAAGACGCGCTTTCCATTATGGTGTGCAGGTTTTTTACGATGGTCTGGCACCCCTTTGAAATGCATCCCACTCTTTCTCAGCTGGTGGTGAGCAGGGAGAAATCGACGATGACCCATATAGACAACCTTCTTACAATGCTTCAAATACATGATGTGTGTCATCTAAACAGTGGTGCAGACCCGATATTTCTTATTTGTCTGTCCCGAAAGGTTACTCAGTGCAGGCCAATCATTGATGGTTACGAACAACAATGCTCGTAGATTAAAGATCTCTTGTCTATCCTCATCCCACACATGTACACCTTCTTCCTTCCAGAGCTGTAAAAGATCATCAACCAACGGTCTTAGGTACACGTCAATGTCGTTGTCGAGTTGTTTTGGGCCTTGGATAAGCACCGGCATCATAATGAACTTCCGCTTCATGCACAGCCAAGGAGGAAGGATGAACATACATAGGGTCACAGGCCAAGTACTATGACCATCAGTAATTAAACCAAACCTTATGTTCCTTCCTTCACTTTCAAAGTCTGGGAATGCTCTATCAATTGATCTCCACTGGGCCCCATCTGCGGGGTGTCTCAGCATCTCATCTTCCATACGTTCTTCTTTGTGCCATCGCATCAACTTAGCATTCGCCTTGTTCCTAAACAAGCGCTTCAAGCGTGGTATTATAGGGAAATACTGTTGGGATACGAGGTAGGCTACACTAGTGCAAATCAAAATTTTCTACCACGTAAACCAGGAAAACTGCCGTATAAGGATCACGGGATTACCACTCGACGCACTACTGATGCGGAAGATGTAGATTCGCGTCGATGCAGCGAAATCGATTAGCGTAGTCGTACGTAGACGATCATGTCGACGTCCGGCAGCACCTCAGCAGCTCGTCCACGTGCAGCAAGATCCGGTATCAAATACCCATTAATAATTGTATCAGCGAGAAATATGTTGTCTATAACATTAACAACAAGCGTACCTGAGGTAGAAGTACTCTTATTTCCGCCATTCTTCAACGTAGCTAGGTACTGCTAGCCTGTGTCTGGAACATGTCCTTGAGCGCCACGATCATATCGTGTGCCTCATGATTTGTTTCGAACTGCATCTGCAGCTCGGGTTCCATGCAAGCAAGCATAAGGCAGCTTACCTCAAGATTAGCATCAAATGCCTTCTTGTAAGCAGCTTTAACGGCAGCAGATGCATCATCAGCAGGTACTGGTTGTAGTGGGTGTCTAGAACATCTTCCTTTTTATCGGCCCTGAGAACAATTCTCAGGTTACGGATCCAATCCGAGTAGTTTGTTCTATTCAACTTGTCCTTCTCAAGGACCGAACGCAAAGCAAATGGTGTGGTGTTGCTAGGTACCATTTAATCTACAACAAAAGTAATGCAAAATACACTAAGACAAACGTATCCATGACAGAGCAAATCACATAAAATTATTTTAACAGAATCTACTCCCACTAAAATCAATATCCCTCTATTGATACTTGGTGATTCAGGATCCACAACTAACAAGTCTACTAGTGAGCTTTAGCATCACCTCTAGCAAACAAGGTAGATCGGTAAGCAACTTTTGCTAATCATATCACATATGACTCCTGTTGTTGGGTGACATCTCCATGTCTCGGCGCCCAACCTTTATGCCCCAAGGTCCTTAACCGTTAAGATAACCTTGTTAAGCAAACCAACCCTTATGCGTGTAAGTGTCCGACACAAACCCGTCTAATCAAGGAAAACTAGTGGCACCCTAATTTCATAGACCCACCACTAATTGTACAAGACATGGGACGGTGCAAGTTTTAGTTAGGAGGGTATACTAACTTAAACTTTGTGAGGGATCGTTCTACTTCTAACATCACAGCATGCAGAAAGTAAAACATAAACAGAATAGCATTCACACAGTTGTGACATAGTATGGCCCGTTTTCTTATGGTGATCTCCATCTCCATAGAACCTGTTCACCATGGTGATCTCCATCTCCATGTTTCATGTGCGCCATCCTCCTGGTGATGAGTCCTCCAAGAACTAGAACATACTATTATGCCTAATAGCTAGTAAAAAGCTAGTAATGAAGATTACATAGTTGCTTGGATCATCACAGATTGGTACACAGACCATTAAATACATTAAAGTGACAACACATATGGCTCCTGCCGTGTTGCCGTACGCGCGACACGCAGGTCACGAATGAGTTACACACAGGCAACACATACACAAAGGGGCCATACTGATCACAAGATACATACATCCTGCAAAATAGAGTTAAGCGTCCTAACGTTCCAAACTTCAGAGGCCCGAAACTCCATCTTCCAAGCCGAATTTGGGAAATCTAATTTCACTGAAAACAGCAAAGCGGTTGAATTTCATGTGTAACTTTTTCTGTAGATCAATTTTCATTTAAAATTTGCCCTGATCCGAGATCGTACCGAAAAGTTACGGCTGATTTACCGAAGCATACGCACACGGCAAAATCCCGACCTCGGTAGTAGATCCCATCTACTATTGCACATCTCATGCGCCTGGCGTATGAACCTAGATTTCGATTCGACCAATCACATTGATCTTCACTCACTGCAACTGGAATTACGTGTATCACTTAACTCCGATGGCGGAAACCCGACTGGTAGGAGTATTTTGTTACACTACTATTGCAGCAAGAACACGAAACCAGGACATAGATCAAATTGAAAACTCGCATATCTCCATATGCACACATCCCGAATCCAAAACTAAACAGCTACGGCTCTGATACCACTGTTGGGATACGAGGTAGGCTACACTAGCGCAAATCAAAATTTTCTACCGCGTAAACCAGGAAAACTGCCGTATAAGGATCACGGGATTACCACTCGACGCACTACTGGTGCAGAAGATGTAGATTCGCGTCGATACAGCGAAGTCGATCAGCGTAGTCATACGTAGACGATCACGTCGACGTCCAGCAGCTCCTCAGCAGCTCGTCCACGTGCAGCAAGATCGCCCTCGTGCCGCGACTCGTCGTCGGCTCATTGTGGCTCGTTGGCGGCTCGTCCAAGTGCTGCAGGCGCAACACCTCCAAGGTATCCACACGTGCAGGGAGGAAGCGTCGCAAGCTGGACTGGTAGATCCGTGAGTTGCAACAGGTGAGCGCGTGGGAGGCGCGGTAGATGTGTTTCGCCAAAAGGGTGTAAACCCTAGGGCGCCCCCACCCCTCTATTTATAGAGGTTCCTATCTGGGTCCGAGGCCCATTAGTACTTCTAAACCTAATCCAACTCGGATCACATCCGAATTGGGCTTCCAGCCCCTTAAGTGTGCGACCCTATGGGTTCGGATACGTATAGACATGGCCCGAGTACTCCTACTCGGCCCAATAGTCGGTAGCGGCCTCTAGCAAGATGTGTCAACTCCTATACGCACACGAAGATCATATCAGATGAACCATCACAACATTATATACATGTGTTTACGCCAGATTTCGACACGGGTAAAATCGGCGTCACGAGAGGAAAAAATTGGAAGATACAGCAAGATACAGGGGTGACAGTTGGAAATCGGCCGAATGGTGCTACAGTTAAAGATCGGTTGGTTGGTGCTACAGTCCAGGATCGGCTGATGCTACAGTCCAGAATCGGCCGATTGATTTTTAGAATTCCGCCTCGCTTGACCCTTGGAAATTTAGGATCGGACGCACCCGGTTCCTGATCGGTCACTCCTTGTCGGTGAGGAAATCGGCAGATTGGGAGGTTGGAATAGTTGGGCTGGTATGGGCCTAGAAAGGACTATAAAGATGAACAAGGAATCAGCCCATGAAGCGCATAATAATCGACCTAGTACGAATCGTACTTGTAAATATTCTTTTTCCGTTTGAATTAGGGATAGAGTTCCAGTCAGATAAGGAGTCGTCTGTACGGGGCTATAAATAGCCACCTTTGTAGATCTGTAATCATCAACAACTTAATACAACAAACTACTATTTCCTCGTACTTACTTTCAAGCAGGTGACTTCGCCAAATACTTTCTTCTTTTTCACGAGTTCGTACGGGTTGGCGGGGCTGCATCAACTTGACCTCCAGCCGATCTTGTAAGTTCCATTTACCGAGTAAATTCTAAGCTTTAACTTCGGGCGCATCGCTATTGTTTCGTTTAGATTTATTCACTAGTTATCGATATTTAGTAGAATTGTAGGTTTTACCTGTTTTTCTAGTTTTGTCACCAGTTATCCAGCTAGGAATCGGCAATCTTGGCTTTTCGCATATCTCGTCACTTAATTTGCCTATTTTACGCATAGCCAACTAGACATGTTCCTAGTGTTGCTACTGTAGCGTTGTGTTAGACGCTGGGGACTCGGTCGGCCGATTTCTAGCGCCAACACACTTTTGGCACGCCCGGTGGGACAAATACAACCGCCACCATGTCGAAAGCTGCTGAAGTCTCCGAAGATAACGTCATCGAAGTGACAGAGGCAGATCTCAGGGACGACCAGAAGGAAGAACTAGAGAAGCAGACGGCGTACTACCGGAAGGCTTGCCTGCAGTCCTTCAGTCACACCAGGAGCGGGGAGACTATCAAAAAGTCTCCGTTTCCAACTCCCCGCCAGATCACAATCACAGAGGACTCGGACAAGATGTCCGAGATGGTCCAGCAGTCCGTTTATCAAGCCTTCATTGATCAATCCCCGGTGCTTGCAAATACGGTGTACAATGCCGTCATCAGCTCTTTGGCTAGCGAGGTATCTCAAGGTTACAAGGGACCGGCGTATGCTCCGCCGATTCCACCAAACAAGAGTTATCTGAATTCGGCTTCCCAGCCGATCCAATTTCCAGTTGGGGGTTCAGGCGCTTCCTTATCATCAATCTCTATGGGGTATACTGGCACCCAACACCTCCAGCCACACCCCGTTCAGCTGTCCTCTGCGTAGTTCCCTCCGGTTAATCCAGCGCCTTGGGGGGCACCATCAGCTATGGCCGTTCAGGATCAATCGGCCAGTCAGGGAAGTCCCCAATCCCAGGCATCTTTCCAGGTAGCCACTCGACCAACTATGCCGCCATACCAGCCTGTCGCACCAGAGATGAGCAAAGCAGCAGAGCTCGTACTATATGATGAAACGAGTGGCTCATTCAAACACAGCCGGCTATAACACATCAGATGCCACATACTTTCACTTAGCATCAAGCCATCCCGCCTCCGATATACCAGCACGTGCCAGTCCCTCAGCCAACAGTTTACCAACAACAGCCGGACTGGTCGGCACGTATAGCAGAGGTGATTCAGGAACAATTCGGCTTGAAGCCGAAGGTACAGACTTATACTTACAGAACACCGTACCCATCTACGTACGACCTACTGTCGTTTCCCCATCGGTATAAAGTTCCTGACTTCACCAAGTTCTCGGGGATGGACGACACTTCAACCGTAGAACACGTGAACAGATTCGTCATCCAATGCGGAGAGGCAGCGGCGCAAGACGCTCTACGGGTGCGGCTCTTCTCGTCATCCTTGTCTGGGTCAGCCTTCTAGTGGTTCACGACATTACCACCCAACTCGATTATTACATGGGCCAATTTGGAGAGGCAGCTTCATAAATACTTCTACGCCGGGGTACATGAGATGAAGCTGTCCGATTTGACCAGCCTCAAGCAGAGAAGCGACGAGCCGATATCCTCATATGTACAGAGGTTTCGGGAAATCAGGAACAAATGCTATTCTTTGGCTCTAAACGACGCACAGCTGGCTGATATAGCCTTTCAAGGTCTCCTGCCTCACATCAAAGAAAAATACGCCTCACAGGAGTTTGAGAGCTTAAGCCAAATCGTCCACCGATTGTCTAGACAGGAGGTACGTTCTTTCGATCCACGGAGGAACTTCCAGAAGAAGGTGGCATACTTAGAAGAGTTTGAAGCCGAAGAAGATGTAGAAGTCGGTCTTGCGGAATGGGTTAAGGGAAAGAAGCCGATATCATGCCCGTTCGGCAAGAAGGAGCCAAAAACGTTCGGCTTTGACATGTCGAAGGCCGATAAAATCTTCGACCTCCTACTCCAGGAAGGACAGATTAAGCTCTCGCTATACCATACGATACCTTCTGCCGAACAGCTAAAGAAGATGAAATATTGCAAATGGCACAACGCTACCTCCCATGATACTAACGAGTGCAAAATCTTCCGGCAGCAGATACAAACGGCTATTGAGCAGGGCAGACTTAAATTTGAAGTACCAACAAAACCAGCCAAGCCGATGAAGATCGATCAGCACCCCTTCCCCACCAACATGGTTGACACGGGAAAAAACTCGCTCCAAACAAAGGTGCTAATGACCGAATCGGCTAAAAAGAGTGGTGCCGTAGATCCCAGAAATCAAGCGGCGCCTGAAGACATCAAGGGGAAACGGCGGATGGAAGACGACGACGGCAGATCAAGTGAGCCACGCATTACTTCCCAATTCCTGCTCCACAAATATCAGCGGCAACATGAGCGCTCAAGATGCAGGGAAGAAGCGATGCGGCGACATGAAGATCACTGGAGATGCCCGTTCTTCATCCACTGTTGGGAAAGCAACCTCAGGTTACCTTCGGCCAATAATTGCCCAGAGTGCAACGGCCCGTATCGTAACAATCGGCCGTTCAACAGGTCTCGCTCCAGAGACGGGAGACCAGAGCCGATCAGCAGGAACTGGCGCGACCAAGACGACCGACACCTTCCCGTGC
The DNA here is from genome assembly GCF_005286985.2 of Setaria viridis. Lineage (NCBI taxonomy): Eukaryota > Viridiplantae > Streptophyta > Magnoliopsida > Poales > Poaceae > Setaria > Setaria viridis. The sequence continues at coordinate 29,609,361 of NC_048265.2, read as the reverse complement.
GTGATCGGCTGGGGGGCAGAAGTGACCGATATGACCGGTCGGAAGGCAAGCGCCATGATAGGCCGGGGGGCAGACTCGATCGACATGACCGGCCGGAAAACAGGGCCAGCATTCATAGTCGGCTTGAAGAGATGGCCGATGCTCGAGTGTCAGATGAGAACCCTTTAGGACGCGAACCGGAATGGGAACGCGCCAGGCCATGAACCAAACCAGTGAACCCCAGGTGGTGTCCCGATGGATTGACCAAGTCTCAAAAACAAAGAATCCAGCGTCTCTGCCAGTGGGAACAGCAGGAGGAAGAACAACAGTACAGGACGGACAAGAGGGAAGGCAGGTCTCAGGTGTGGCGCCCCAAAAGAAACGACAGAGGAGGCGACGAATCGGCAGCCGACATCGGCATGGTTTTCATACTGCCGATGGAATTTATGACTCCTGCCGACCGACAGGATATATCGGCGATAGAAGAACAGATGGCACAATTGGCTTTGGAGCCAATGACAGCCACATTCGAGAAACCCGAAGATGACAAACGGCAACACCTGAAAGCGTTGTTCCTTAAAGGGCATGTCAACGGCCGACCCCTCACCAGATTAATGGTAGACGGAGGAGCTGCATTCAACATCATGCCATATGCCGTGCTCCGGAAGCTTGGGAAAGGTGATGATGACTTGACCAAGACAGACATGATGCTCAAGGACTTCGAGGGCAATGTATACCCCGCTCACGACGCCCTCTGCGTTGACCTCACCATCGGCAGTAAGACCCTTCCTACTACTTTCTTTATTATTAATGGCAAGGGATCCTACAACATGCTACTCAGCCGAGACTGGATACATGCAAATTGCTGCATCCCATCGACAATGCATCAATGTCTTGTACAATGGGTCGGCGACAACATCGAGGAGGTCAACGCCGACTCCGCATACAGCATCGCGGCAGCCGACACGCAGCAGTGGAGCTGCGAAACCGTCAAGTGCATATCCGGTAGAGTATGGGATACTGACTTCCTGAAAGTGTCCGATTTTGGCCTACAGTCGATCCGAGCAGTCGGCTCCGAAGACTCAGATTAAATGGATCAGTTCGTCCGAGAAGATGGGAAGCTAGGGCACGGGTTCACGTCGGCCGATTCAATAGAAATGATAGACTTAGGCGATGGCACCAAACCAAGGCCGACTTATATTAGTGCAAATTTAGATCCAGAATACAAATGTAAACTGACAAGTTTGTTAAGAGAATTTAAGGATTGTTTTGCTTGGGAGTATCATGAGATGCCCGGGTTAGATCAATCTATTGTTGAACATCGGCTACCCATAAAACCAGGATATCGGCCGTATCAACAACCTGCACGGCGGAGCAATCCTAAAATTCTACCAGACATAAAAGCCGAAATAACTCGGCTAATCGAAGCAAAATTTATTCGGCAATGCCGTTATGCCAAGTGGATCTCCAACATTGTACCAGTATACAAGAAGAATAGAAAGCTACGCGTGTGCGTTGATTTCAGAAATCTCAATCAGGCCACGCCGATGGACGGATACCCCATGCCGACGGCCAATGTGCTGATAGATGCCGCCACGGGACACAAGGTTATTAGCTTCATGGACGGAAACGCTGGGTACAATCAAATACTTATGGCCGAAGAAGACATACCCAAAACGGCCTTCAGATGCCTAGGCCATCTTGGTTTATTCGAGTGGGTGGTGATGACTTTTGGCTTAAAAAACACCGGCGCCACGTATCAGAGAGCCATGAACTACATATTTCACAAACTCGTCGGCATACTGGTAGAAATCTACATCGACGACGTCGTAGTCAAGTCCAAAGGACACGAAGAGCATCTGGTCGATTTGTGAAAAGTGCTGGAATGCACTAAGAAACATGGGCTGAAGACGAACCCGAATAAATGTGCCTTCGGCGTGTCCGCCGGACAGTTCTTAGGATTCATGGTGCATGAGCGGGGAATAGAAATCAATCGAAAGACCATAGCGGCTATCAACAAAGTCGTGGCCCCGCAGAATAAAACCGAGTTGCAATCTCTAATCGGCAAGGTGAATTTCATCAGAAGATTCATATCTAATCTATCTGGGCGAATCCAAGCTTTTACACCACTATTAAAGTTGAAGCTCGACCAGGAGTTTATATGGGGGGAAGAGCAACGTAAGGCACTGGAAGATATCAAGCAGTACTTGGTCTCACCACCGGTATTGGTCCCTCCTCAAACTGGTAAGCCATTTAAATTATATTTATCAGCCGATGAAAAGGCTATTGGGTCGGCTCTAGTCCAGGAGTTCAAAGGAAAGGAACAAGTAATTTATTATGTCAGTAGAAGACTTCTAGACATCAAAACAAGGTATCATCCAGTGGAACGGTTGTGCCTGTGCCTTTACTTCTCATGTACCAAACTCAGGCACTATTTGCTATCAACGGAATGTGTGGTCGTATGCAAAGATGATGTGGTAAAATACATGCTGTCGTTGCCGATTTTGAAAGGACGAATCAGCAAATGGATCTTAGCTTTGTCAGAGTTTGACCTTCGGTATGAATTGGCGAAAGCCGTCAAGGGACAGGTCATGGCCGATTTCGTCGCCCAACACTGCGGACCAGAGGCTACCTTCGTGGAACCGGTACCTTGGACTTTATACTTCGATGGATCGTCATGTGGGGTCGGATCAGGAATCGGCATCGTCCTCATATCGCCTCGGGGGGCAAAATATGACTTTTCTCTGCCGATAGAAGCCACCGCCACTAACAATCAAGCAGAGTACCGAGCTGTATTGAAGGGATTACAATTGCTAAGAGAAGTCAAGGACGATTCTGTCGAAGTCTTCGGGGATTCCATGCTTATTGTGGATCAATTAACAGGGAAGTCCGAATGCAAGGATGACGTATTGAGGATTTATTACGAAGATTGCTTGCAGCTCTTAAAAGAATTCAAATCGGCAGTAATCGAACACATCCCAAGGAATCACAACGAGGATGCCAACAAGCTCGCCCAGCACGCATCTGGATATCGGCCAATTCTAGGCACTATGGCTCTGGAACTCGCGGCCGATGACTGGCGAAAAGAAATTGCCGACTACCTGAAAGATCCGTCTAAGAAAGTGGATCGGCGGGTGCGTTTCCATGCTACCAAATACGTACTACTAGAAGATGATTTGTTCTACCGAACAATTGATGGCGTCCTACTCAAGTGTCTGGGAACAGAGGAGGCTAAGACTCTGATGGGGGAAATCCATGAGGGGGTGTGTGGAGCCCACCAGTTGGCCCATAAGATGAAATGGATGATCAGGAATAATGGGTATTACTGGCCAACGATCCTCGAAGATTGCTTCAAATATTATAAGGGATGCCAGGATTGTTAGAAATTCGGGAATGTCCAACGTGCGCCCCCGTCGGCCATGAATCCCATTATCAAACCATGGCCGTTCAGAGGATGGGGAATAGACCTTATCGGCCAAATTTATCCTCCATCAAGCAAAGGGCACAAATTTATTCTGTTGGCCACCGATTAGTTTACCAAATGGGTGGAAGCAATTCCGTTAAGAGCCGTGACATCGGCTACTATGGTCGACTTCGTAAGGGACCATATCGTCTACCGATTCGGCATTCCTCAGACTATCACAACCGATCAGGGGACAATGTTCACATCAGGAGAATTCGAGGAGTTCATGGCCGATATGGGTATCAAATTGTTAAACTCCTCTCCATATTATGCCCAAGCTAACGGCCAGGCCGAATCCTCCAACAAAGGGATAATAAAGTTAATCAAGAGGAAAATAGAGGAGCAGCCGAAAAAGTGGCATCTATGTTTGACTAAATCCCTATGGATCCACCAAGTTGTCCCCTTATCAGTTGGTGTACGGTCACGATGCAGTACTACCATGGGAAGTAAGGACGGGGTCGAGACGCACTTCAATCCAGGACCAGTTGACGGCCGACGACTACTCCTCACTCACGAAAAGGGAGCTTGAAGACTTGGCTGGCCAACGATTGAGAGCTTTAATAAGCATCAAGGAAAACAAGAAGAAAGTGGCCAGGTGGTATGATAAGAAGGTCAAAGTCAAACAATTCTCTCCAGGGGACCTGGTTTGGAAGTTAGTGTTGCCGATTGGGTCGAAAGATCCTAAATTCGGAAAGTGGTCCCCTACGTGGGAAGGGCCGTATAAAATCGGCAGATGTGCTCCAGGAAATGCTTATATTCTGGAAATAACCGAAGGATAGGAGTTTACTAGGGCTCTGAACGGAAGGTACTTCAAAAGGTACTACCCTAGTATATGGGTCGGAGCATAAAGAATCGACCACGATAAATAGCACACAGCCGATACAAAAGATTCGTCTAGAGAAAACATGTAATCGTCCAAATCGGCCGATGTATTCATTCGGTACGGACGGTGGGTTACACGGCCGACAAGGTACAAGTCGCCCTTAGAACAAAAAATAATTAACTACGCTTTTTCTTACGCTCTCTCTCAGCCCGACCGAGTTCTATCATAAGACGGATATATTCTTCTTCTATCTCTTTCATCGCAACTTCCGCTTCAACCTGACGGGGGAGAGGGTGGCTCCGATCCATTGACGGGCGTGATGTTCCTGCTGCTGCATCTTCAAGGACGACTGGTCGAGGAAGCAGATGACTTCTGTCAACTTGAGGTCGCCGGCAGATGTTGCCGTCCAGAGAATCCCAGATCCGTCGGATGTCGGCAGGAACATGCTCTTGGAGTTCGTCACGATGAGCCCTGATTAAGTCCTTGTCCTCTTGCGACAACGGTTCATCAGAGTGCATGAGTTCGATGGCGCGTTCGAGTTCGGGGCTAAGGCGCCGTGGCTGAAGAAAATAACGATCAAAAAGGTGATTTCCTTCAGAAAAGCTAAACTGAGAAGAAGGGTCAAGGCAAAACTTTCACCTGGTTAACAGAGGAAGAGGAAGAAGATGATGAAGACATGACTGAAAATCGCACCGATGAAATCAGGTTGGGAAGATGAAGCCGAGCTACAACTGGTACTCTTGGAATGGGGGTCTAGGCCGGCATTTATAAGAAAAGGAGGCGTAGATATTTGGTAAGACGCGCCCCGTCGGAAGTGAGAAAGGCAATAAATAAAAGAGGCACCGCGAAGGACGGTCAAAGTGGTCATTAAAAGTTTGTACAAAATGGCTAGTACTTTTATAGGTTACCCAGAAGGGCATCGATAGCCGCAATCGCTCGATGCCAGATCTGATCAGCAGAGTCCAGGATCCGTTGGTCATCATCTGCCAATCCGGGGAATTCTGACACATTGCGGTGGAGTTTAAGGGCTTCATGGGCCAGATGCTGCCTCTCCCATTTTAGATCGGCAATGACGGAAGGGAGTTCTTGGAGCCTCTTCTCTTCGGCATCTATTGCTTTGGTCACCTGTTCCATCTCCTTGGCAAGCTCTGCCCTTCGACGTTTGAGGCGATCTATCGTGCCGACGATCCCTGGGCGAGAGTCTTCCAGAAAATGAATTCGTTGGTGCACCTCTTGGGCCTGACGCTTGTACGTATCTTCTTCTTCACGAGTCTTGGCCAACTTGGCGCGATTGGCCATGTGACGCAGGGCCCTGAAAATCGGGATCCTCATCGACTCGATATACGCGGCCGGCGCCAAGGCTTCCTCCGCTTCTTCTGGTACCCGTCCGCTGATGTCACCGAAGAGCTGCCGAATCAGCGAGGCGTCTTCTACCAATTGGCCAATGTCTTCTTGAAGAAGGGATCGAATGCTGGTGAGTTTGGCGCGGATATCATCAGGGACGGAGCTCAAAGTGACTTGGCGAGAGGCGACTTCCTCGTCGTCAGAGAGTGCGACCGCGAATGAGAAGAGACTGTTGTTGGGGGTATCCTGTTCCTGGAAATAATAAGTCAAGAAGAAAAACAAATCAGCCGATGGTGATAGCAAATCGGCTAAGTAAGGGTGAAAAGTCTCTTACCTCCTTGAATCGGATTTCCTCAAGCTGCATTTGGGGGGCTGTTATCCTCGATTCAGGGACTGGTGCCATTGGTTCATCAGAAGAAGAAGACTCTACGATGATTGGTGCTGTGCTCGGACCAGCTTCCCGGGAGATGACCGTTGGTTGGTTAAGAGGGGCATTTAACGTACCGGTGACCTGTGTCAAAGGATTGAATGAGAACATTATCCAAATACTAGGAAAATCGGTTGAAGAGTATTATACCTCGGCAGATGGAAGCGAAGGTGCGTCGATAACCGATTGGGTTGCTGCTGATTGTGGTGGGTCCATGGAAGTGATCTGTGCAGTCTAAGGTAAGAAGAGTCAGTGCAGGGACATGAATCGGAAGGGTTGGGCAATGAGTTTACCTGCATGGCCTCCAACAGTAATAATGCAGCGGCTGCCCCAGCTTGTGTGACGACTTGAGTATCTACTGCTCTGGCAGCTTGAAGAGGCAGTGCGGCCGAAGCTTCTGCCGATATGATCGCAGGAGGGTCAGCCGATTCTATACGAGCTCGAACTCGGCGACTGGTCTTCTTGGTAACTTTCTTCTACGCTTGCTTCGATCGGCCAGCGATTACATCCACGGAAGGGGCATCGAAGCCGATAAGGAGGAAGATGGTGTATGGATGATGGTCTTCTATCGGCCGACCACTCTGGCTGCGTGTTGCGGGGACACGGTTCTCAGACTGAAGCAATAGCAAAATGTTAGTATACATATTCAACCGCATTGGTAAAGGAGTGAAAATCGGTTAGGAAAAAATACCTCGGCGTTCGGGTCGATGTTGGTCGGATCCAGGAGATTGCAGTATGTCGACGCGGAGTTGCAGAACAGGTATTGTTTCCATTCGGCCCACCAAAGCTTGAATGGTTGGACGGCGAAGGGAGCTACTATCCAGTCCTTCAGGTCAATGGTGCTGGAGTCTGGGACCTGATCCCGCAGCCGGACTATAGTCAAGTCCTTTTGTGAGCTCATCTCTGAACTTAGCTCGGCCGGCGAAGTACGCTTGAATCGGCAGCTGACCCATGCCGAATTGACACGCTGCAGCAGAGGGATTGTAAAACTCATACGTAGGAGCATCTTTCCCTGAGAAGAAGTTGGCTGGCAGGATTCCCGGTTTGATTAACTCATCTGTGAGGTCTTCGCTGAATCGGCCGGTAGTTGAGTCGAAGCAAGAAGGGAGCTCAAAGATTGGGTCATCTCGCCGATAAGGAAACCAGACGGTTGCATCTTCATTAAAACCGTTATAAAAACACCGGAAGTACTTGGCCACTTTGGTAGCAGAGTACAAACAACCGAGGAAGGCCGATGCCGCTTCGTCGAAAGATGTGCATCGGCGTCGGACAGTGGGATCCTCTGCCGATTCGACGCTGGGGAACGTCATGTGTTCCACCCTCTGCTGAGAAATCTTACTCATATACAGGTTCAACCATAAGTTAATGAACCACCAGGGTCCACCTGGATTTCCAATCGGCTCCCCTTTGGATAGTTTGATGCCGATTTGGTGAGGCATGTGGTATGCTACCCCTAGTAAGTGTTTTCCAAGAGGAACAGGAGTCCCTACTGATAATGCTTCGGCTAAAGCTTGGGTGTTGGTTGATGGACCAGCTGCTCTCCCGCAAAAGAAGTGCTTCTCCAACCACATCATTAGGAAGGCCGTGTGTTCTCTGTTCTCAACAGATCCGGCCCTTTTGTTGCATCTAATAAAGCCTTTCCACCCGCCGATTCCCCTCGTGTCCAGTCGATGCGATGTTGCGGTTAAAAGGCGAAAAGGGGTGTCCGGGGAGGAAATGTCCAGGCCGGTCAGCAGAACCACATCGGCCAGTGTGGGGGTCATAGTTCCGTGTCCAAACAAGAATGCATTAAGAGCATCAGACCAAAAGTAAGAGGCTGCTATCACTAATGGTTCATTTCGCTCCATTTGGGACAACGATAGGTTCATGCATTGGCCGATTTTGAGTTCGTCCCATTGGACCCTCTTGGGTGCGGCTGTCCGCTGGTACCATTCCCTCCAACCGAGAGTTTCATTCGGCCAAGACCTAAAAGTGCCCAACCAGTGATCCAGGTCCATGGTGGATTGTTTGAAGGGGATTCTATGGGTTTCAAAATTAATTAGCTCAGTTGGATCTGGGTTTCCCATAGGTCCAAGGCAAACAAGGCCGGGATTTCCCGTAAGATGAATGGTGATGCAATGCCTAACCGCCTAAAAAAGGAAAGGGGGTGCGAAAGTAAGAAATAGATCTAAAGTAAATTACCGATAAAGGAAAGATTCGGTCATGACCTCTGGGATGAAGTTCCTTGTAGTCGGCGGGATCGCCGGTGCAGTTGCGGAAGACTGCCATCGGGATCTCGGAAGAAGCTTCAACTTTCGCTAATGGAGCTCCTTCTTCCGGCATCGGGGCCACCGCTGTCGCTGCTAGAGCTTCTGCCGAAGGCACTATTTCCGGAGCTTCGCATGCGGGTGAGGTGCCTGAAGGTGCCGCCATTGGAGGGGGAGGAAGGAATGTGACAGGAAGATGGTGCCGGAGAGCTGGGGAACTAAGGAAAATGCTGGAGAAAGAAGAAGGCTCGTGCGCTGAGGAAGAAGGATGTGAGCTCGAAAGGGAAGTGCGGGATGTGCTGATATTTAAAGGGTGCCTGAGGAGGGGTAAAAATGGAATTTTTACTGCGTCGGCGTTTCTAGTTTTTCGGGAGTAATGGTTGTCATGGGCGCCCATTTCGAAAAGATTGCAATCATTAGGTTGAAGACCGCGAAACGGAAGGATATTTTCATTGCGGTTTTTTCGGAGGGGAAGTTGAAAAGAATTTCGAAGTAAAGACTATGTTTTACTCCGAAACTGGGGGGCATCTATTGACGCCAGATTTCAACACGGGTAAAATCGGCGTCAGGAGAGGAAGAAATTGGAAGATACAGTAAGATACAAGGGTGTCAGTTGGAAATCGACCGAATGGCGCTACAGTTAAAGATCGGTTGGTTGGTGCTACAGTCCAAGATCAGTCGATGCTACAGTCCAGAATCGGCTGATTGATTTTTAGAATTCCGCCTCGCTTGACCCTTGGAAATTTAGGATCGGACGCGCCCGGTTCCCGATCGGTCACTCCTTGCCGGTGAGGAAATCGGCAGATTTGGAGGTTGGAATAGTTGGGCCGGTATGGGCCTAGAAAGGACTATAAAGATGAAGAAGGAATCAAGCCATGAAGCGCATAATAATCGACCTAGTACGAATCGTACTTGTAAATATTCTTTTTCGGTTTGAATTAGGGATAGAGTTCCAGTCAGATAAGGAGTCGTCTGTACGGGGCTATAAATAGTCACCTTTGTAGATCTGTAATCATCAACAACTCAATACAACAAACTACTATTTCCTCGTACTTACTTTCAAGCAGGCAACTTCGCCAAATACTTTCTTCTTTTTCACGAGTTCGTACGGGTTGGCAGGGCTGCATCAACTTGACCTCCAGCCGATCTTGTAAGTTCCGTTTACCGAGTAAATTCTAAGCTTTAACTTTGGGCGCATCGCTGTTGTTTCGTTTAGATTTATTCACTAGTTATCGATATTTACTAGAATTGTAGGTTTTACCTATTTTTCTAGTTTTGTCACCAGTTATCCAGCTAGGAATCGGCAATCTTGGCTTTTCTCATATCTCGTCACTTAATTTGCCTATTTTACGCATAGCCAACTAGATCTGTTCCTAGTGTTGCTACTGTAGCGTTGTGTTGATTGCTCCAGCAGTTTTCATTCACGCTGCCCGGTAATCGGCTGCTTCATAGCCGATTTCTTTATTACGGCAAATCGGCTGATTCGCTGATAAGCTTTCTCGAGATCGGAAATTTAGCCGATCGTGACCTCTGGATCTGACACGTCTTCTTCCTTGCCAATCAACAGGTCAGATTGGCTGGCATGCCGCGCGAACCGCACCAGGGCGATCACTCGAACAGGAGTTAAGCAGATTCTCCCGGGTCGTGTCTTAGATGCTGGGGACTCGGTCGGCCGATTTCTAGTGCCAACAACATGCTATTCCCTTTGCCTCACGATATTTGGTCTAGCTTCAAGCCGACCGGTCTTTCTCGATTCTGTGATTCGGAATCCCTTTGTAGGTCAACTCTTAACCGTATGTAGCATGGCCATGCATTTTCGGATCCGATCACTCCAGGGCCCTAGAGATATCACTCTCAATCAGAGAGGGGCAAATCCCATCTTGATTGACCATGTCTCACAGCATGCTTCTTGATAAACCCGAAAGCTACCTTTATAACTACCCTGTTACAGCGTAGCGTTTGATAGCCCCTAAGTAGGTCGATCCACATCTTGAATACATGCGACAATCTCAGGTCTAAGGACAAAGCATATATGTTGTTTAAAGAGAGAACTACTTCTCGTGTTGGGTCAGTCCTAGCACATGTCTCCACATGTGCCCACATTATTAGTTCAACATCTCCATGTCCATGACTTGTGAAACATAGTCATCAACTAATACATGTGCTAGTCTAATATTCATGTGTGTCCTCACATGAACTCTGACTAGGGACAACTTTAGAATAACCATACAAGTAAAGAGTTTCACAAACAATTCACATAATTGCAAATCAATTCAAGTAGCCTTAATGGATATTCAAGGAACACAATATAAATCATGGATACAAATGGAATATCATCATCTCTATGATTGCCTCTAGGGCATACCTCCAACAAATACCACATCACCTTCACGGGAACTCTCTTCTTGGGAGACTGCCTCTCGACATCTCCAGGATCATCTCGCCTGATCTTATACCGCAGCGCTTCACAGACGGGACAAGCATCCAATTTCTCGTATTCATCACCACGATAGAGGATACAGTCATTAGGGCATGCGTGTATCTTCTGAACATCCAATCCGAGAGGGCAAATAATTTGTTTAGCTTCATATGTTGTGGACGGTAATTCATTATTCTCGGGAAGAATCTTCTTGACAATGTTCAACATCCCCTGAAATGCCTTATCGGACACACCATTTTTTGCCTTCCATTGCATAAATTCTAGTATCGTACCTAGTTTTTTATGGCCCTGCTGGCAATCTGGGTATAACAATTTTTAGTGATCATCTATCATGCGCTGCAACTTTGCTGCTTCCTTCTCAGTTTCGCAATCTCTGTGTGCATCTCGTAGCAGCTGACCAAGGTCATCAGTAGGGCTATTTTCTGCAAACTCATCTTCATCAGCCTCGCCCATTGTAGTATCCGCAAAATCTTGGCCTACAACCCAGTCCAGAATGCTGTCATCTTCCTCCTCCTCCTCGCCATCTTCCATTACAACCCCTCGTTCACTGTGCTTGGTCCAAACCAAATAGTTAGGCATGAAACCGTATTTAAACAAGTGGCTGTGAATAGTCCCCCAGGAATCCTTTGAATACTCCTTCTTGTTATTGCATTGGAAGCATGGACAACATACGAACCCATTCTCTGGCTTGTTCGCTTTGGCCACTTCGAGAAAATAATGCAAGCCATCAATAAACACCTTGCTCCACCTGTCTGCATTATCCATTTATTGCCGGTCCATCTGCATCGTATTACGCATGAAAATGGATTACACTTGACAATGGATTACGCATGAAAATTGATTAAAGATCCAAACAACATGATACAATACAACAACATGAAGATCCAAATACACATATTTAAATTAAAGATCCAAACAACATGATACAATACAACAAGCCATCCACTAGTTATTATCTAGTAGGATTTTAAGCATCCTTGGGCGGTGAAGATGAAGGTTCTGCTGACCCAGCCTCATCCTTAGGTTTATTTGTGCCGCCTGAAACGGTAGTACTAAGTGGACGTGAAACACCCTGGACTCAGGGTGGAGCATAACGACCACCAAAAGGGGGTTCCTGACCCACCAAAAGGAGCATGTTCTCAACTGGACGGCACCGCACTTCGTCATGAAAGAGGTTCGATGCTACAGAAAAGGGGACACGATCACGATGTCCGTATCCACTCTTTCTCGTAGAATCGAACCTCCTTCTTGACATACGTTGCTGCTCGACGGACAACATCCTCGCCGAGATGAACACGGTATGCAAGTTCAACAAGTATGGATTTGAAAACCTTATTGAATTTGATAAGATAAACCGTCTAGACAAGGTAGCATCATTCTTAAACCACTGCAAGAATACATACTATATATGACACATCAATCTCCCTCACATTCTAGCTCAAAATACCTCTCCATTTTCTAGTTCATCACATTCTAGCAATTAATCTTTCCATCTCCAAAGCATAAATCAAAGCATAACACGAGGATGAAGTAGCAAACCTCACAACACTTGTGTTGGCTGAGTGAAATTTCCACCAAAATGAGGGAAAACTTCGGGCAGCACCTCCCTTGCTTCGGCACCACAGGAGAGTAGGTGAAGCTCAGATCTCTGTCTATGTGCTGGACTGGCTCGGCCTGGAGGAGGAAGAAAGGCCTCTGTCTTGGTATATAATGGGGATGAGCTTTTATCCCAGTTAAAAACTCCAACCGAGATAAAAAGGAATACTTTTTGTCCTGGTTGAAAGTTTAGTCCCGGTTGGAGCCTCCAACCAGGATAAAAGGGACACCCTTTTGTCTTGGTTGGAAGCTGCAACTGGGACTAAACTTTTTATCCTGGGTGGAGGCTTCAACCGGGATAAAAAGTCCACCCTTTTATCCCAGTTGGAGCCTCCAACCGGGACAAAAGGGTGCCGCCACCGACGCCCCGGAACTAGCCGTTGCAACCGGGACTAAGGGGGGCCTTTAGTCCTGGTTGCAAATACCAACTGGGACTAACTCTCCTCTCCATTTTTGCCTACCGTAGCGCACCCCCTTTTGTCCTGGGCCAACTTTAAACCGGGATAAAAGGAGGCGCATCGAAAGCCAATTCTCTACTAGTGGGTGGATCCAAACAGGGTTGGAATGGATGCAATTCAATCATTAAAAAAATTAAAAAATATTTGAAGTATGTGAATAATTTCTTTCTCTCTCTCTAACAAGTAAGGACGTAATTTTTATGCTTCACTTAATTTATAGTTCTGAAATATGACATTATGTCTGTTTCAACGATCAATTAATTTTATACATATGAGAACGCAACACGCAGAAAAATGGTAGGCATCATCGTTTCGACCACCACTAGAAATACTGAATACTGTAGTTGAAAGCTGCCAGTTGAAATGCATTTTCATTAGTTGTTGGCCGGTTGTCTTAAGAAACCAGCATTAAACTGGTGTCATTTATACTGGTTGTTTTCTCAAGGAACAGCCACTACAAATGGATTATAGTCAACTCTCCCCTCTATCAAGATTCAAGGTGTAGTAGCTAGTTGTTTTATCCTTTTTGCATCAAACTTTAATATAACCTTGATTTAGTATGTCTGTTCATGAAACTAATTTAATTACAATTCTTAAGAAATGTATTAGTTTACACATTCATCTCCCTTGATCACCACATAAGTGGTAGCAGCCACTGTGAGGTTTTGTGTTGGCAATGACAATTGGGCCTCAGCCTCATACAGCATCGGCAGTTTTCGGCACTGTCCCGGGTAAGATGTCTTCCATTGGCATAATCAAGCGCCAAATTATTGAAGCAGTGACTTTGATAGTCTAGTTTACTGAAAAATAAAGATTTGTGAATGGAGAAATGGAGGAACCAGAGGATTTTTAGTTTGGTAAAGAGAAACCATCACTATAGGTTACTCTGTATATATTTTTTATTTAATTAAAAAAGGATCATGCGGTGGAAAACCCCCACAATTTCTGTTAAAAGCATAATATGATTAGATCCAGTTCAAATAGCGAGAATTAGGATTCATGATCCCTCTGAATCTCTCTTTCAATTCGATGGTTCATACAGGTGTTTCCATAGTCATACCTGAATATTTTTCATCTCCAAATATTTTTAATTTCATTTTTGTTTGCTATGCCTTATTATATAGAAGTTGGTTAACTGTGATGCAATATACGATCCTTTGCATCCTTGGTTGAGTGGTTAAAGCACCCATCTCATAATTAGTAAATTTATGGGTTCTATAATAATGTCTGCCATCTGCAAGCAATGCAAATCAATTGTATGTTCCATAAATCTATTGGCTAAACATTAATGTCTGCGTGCCGTCTGGCCCATGGACGAAAGGAAATGGGAAACTGCTTGTTTTCTGCTTGTTTTTGTTGTCTGAACGTCAAGCTTAATTGACTGGAGGTAGTGACAGCTTAGTAAATGAATAAGCATTATTTGCTCCATACACATGTAGTTACTGCATTGATTACTTAGAGGGCTCCGTGATCCCAAGCCGCTGACTAAGTAGTACGAATGCAGGTGTTACAGGCAGGACTTGGCAAAATCATCGATTAGAACAAAATAGAAAATGAGAAAATGAGCAGGGTTCAATGCCTATCTACGCCTAAGAGGGTACGGCATTAATCGATCGTCATAGGGCTCATAGTAATAGTAATTAAGTCAAATATATATGTATAGCTATATACTAGTTCCACGTCTTGTCGATCTCTCCGAGCGTTTTCTGTTGAGACACATCTGCTAAAAGTTAGCCCAGCTGGTGGTGTAGGTTGCCCCGAAGTACCAGTTGGACGGGACGACGTTCCACACCGTCACTACGCGGCCGTCGTCGATCTTCACCATGAAGGACAGGCTCTGGCCGTTGAGGTACGCCGTGCTCTGCCAGTTCATGCCCCAGTTCCTGCTCATCGTCAGCCAGTTTGTGTTCGTCCCCTTGATCCACATCTGTGACACCACGCCGCTGCCACCGACGTTGGTCACCGTCACCAGCTCGAAGTAGTCCCTCCCGTTGATGGTGAACCTCATGCCGCCGCTCCTCTTGCACGACACCCTGCAGCACGTACACAATGAAGCACATTAATCATCACATTGTACTTAGAAGATCTTCAAGTCTGCATCTCTTGTCGTTGGATCATCTCTTTGTGTAGTACCTCTGGTAGTTCACCGGGACAATACCGGCTTGGTAGATGGCGATCGTGGTCCAGGCCGGCTGCGACATGTCAAAGTGCCGGCGCGGCGGGTTGCACCAGCCACCGTTGTCGCTGGGCAGCGCCCAGTTTGGCGGGCAGAAGTTGGTGGCCGTGATGGTAACCGACGTGCCGGGCCTGCACCATCTGCTCTTGCTAATGTCGCAGACGATGGTGTAGCACGCGCCGCACATAGCGCCGTCGTTGAACAGCGCCGTGCTCAGCGCCGCGTTGCTCAGCCCGTACCCGGCGTTGTAAAGGTTGCCGTACCCACAAGCGCCGCCTGCACCGCACAAGATCATTCGTCTTAGTTAGATCAAACCATGTGAGGAGAGAGATCTGCTTTGAAAATGGAGGTGTACAAATGGAGGGGAAGCAATGCAAGGAACTAACCCATGGTGCCCGAGCCATCGCCGCCACCGTAGAATGTCGCCGTCGCAGGCGACCAGTAGTACTGGGCGTCTACTGCATGGGAATCCAATCCGCACAGCAAAGAGAGAAGAAGCACCACGGGCACCGCTGGTTTTGCCATCTTTTGGATCTACCAAGTGCACGCTAGCAAGAGCAGCAGGAAGACTTTGTACTGTAGGGTTGCGTTTGTGCTTGTGTTTGCGTTGAGTGGCAGTCCCCTTGACGACCCTGGGATTTATAGTGATGGCATGGCGAGCCTCCAACTGTTACAGCGGTTAGTTAGTATCAAGTTGCAGGTTCGTTAATGATCTTGGCATTAGCGAGTAGCGTGGTCATTTCAGTTTGATGCATCTCTTCGTTCGTTCTTTGACTTTGATACACGGCAAGTTTTCAAACTAATACAAAACAAATATCTGACGTGTTGTCCATGTTCGGGAGGCTGTAAAAAAAGTTTTCTTTGTCTGCATAAATTCCCGCGTCCATGTGCCCTAACCTTAGATTCCTACTCAGGCACACTATCGAGCATGTGATAGGGGAATCCGCAGGAAAATTTCAACCTGGAAACGGTGGTGGAAAGAAATATTCTGTTAAGTTGACATTTCTGAAGTCGGTGGAAACTGAGAGAAATACTTAAGGGTGCATAACTTTTGCACATTTAAGGCATTGCCTCATGCATGATAAGTTGATAACAAATGTTAAGGTAAATGTGTGTCTAGGGAAGTTATACCAGATCTATTTGCCCCCGGAGAATATAGCTATAATGTTTATTACCAGCAGTGTTATCAAAGCATGGTATGCTACAATGTCTTGAAAAAAAAGTACGATAGAATGTCAAAGCATATGCAACGAAAAGTGAACTCTATATACAGAACATATTTGACCCAGAGATCCAAGACGATGGTTTAGTTTTTTGCAGTGTTATTAAAAGTATGATATATTGTATTGAAAATGAATTCAAGTAATACGATTGACACCCTAGCTTGTTTCTCTTTTATGTCTATATTTTTGTAAAACAAAAACAAAACTGTCATCCGTGTCGTATGCATACGCCCCCAGTGTTTCTCAAACTCGATCGAGGCTGTGGTTTTAAGCTGCTTGTCTGAACTTGTAGCCAGCAAGTAGCAAGCTAGGGCCTACGAGGGTATGTTCTCCAGGAAATTATAAGCTTTAAACCAATCAATAATCTTCGTCATAGGCCCATCATCAGCACGGCGTACATCGCCGTACCTTCCGGCCGGACGGATAAATTCAACCAAATGGACGTCGTTCTTAACTCAAATTCCCCTGCAGGTCAACCTTGCAGTAGTTGTACTGCCCATATTTTAATATCCGCAAAATTCACTTTGTGCTACGTAGTCGTGAATAATTAACTGGAACACATGTGAAGCCCGCGAACTAAGGGTCTAGAACATGATAGCATGGAGAATTTACTGCATACTACGATCGGAACGCGTTACAAAAATTAGAAAGTTCGAAAAGGGGGGCTTGTGAATTCCAGAAGAGCTGACAGATTGCTAGATCTAGAGATTGGCAAGTACGTGGTTAAGATTCCATCGCCATGTTGGGATTGCTTCTCCGATCTCTGTTGCTCCTCGATCTGCAATTCTTCATTGCTTGGACTTATATGCGCAACGCACATGCCCTCTAACAAAGATAATTTCTCATATGGGCCCTAGTTTTTGTTTGTATCCATGTGAGTAGATCAAGAAAGGGCTTAAACTGAACGAGTCTAGTTTCGTGCACCACATGGTACTAGCTAGAAATGTCCATTATTTGTGTGCAAAGCTTATATTTGTGTTGGACAATTCACATATGGTAAATGATAATAAAACAGTAGTTCATTCTAATGATCTAAAAATTGTATATTTCATGTTCTCATCATACACTCAAGAAATGCATTGCCTGTGTTGATGTGGATGCACTACTAGATTTTTAGCCTATGGCAATAGTTGAAAAAAGTGGCAATAGTGCTATGCAATAGGTACAAATTACCACAATGGGGGTTTGGTTGCGAGCCGTTGCAATTACCTTTGTGGTCAATGGTTTTTTTATGTTGCTGCAACTGCCGATGTCATGGCAGTAGCATGTATTGCCACGCAAGTAGGCATTGTTATAGTATTTAGCTGCAATGGATTGACAATGTGGCAATAGGTTGTTTGGCAATGGCCAACATTATGACGATAGAGTATATTGCCACGCATATATGGCAACACAGACTGATTCGTTGAAATTGACTATATTGCCACGGAAACATGTATGGTGGCAACAATAAGTTATGCAACGAAAAATATTTAGAAGCAAGAAGTGATATCGCAACAAAGTATTGTTCGAGGTTATTAACTATTATAGAAGCATTAAATATTGGTGGCAACAAGTTGTGGCAATAACTTATAGCAACAAAGTACAATGGCTGCATTTAGGTTTTTGCAGCAGGAACATCCCTGTCGCAATGCATATTGCATTAAATATATTTGGATAATAATTCATTTTTGAAAAATAAACAATTGACCAAAAATCATGAATCGAATCATGATGAACAACACAACTACATCTATCTTATGTAGGCTACAACAAACATTGTTTGACACTGCATAATTTCCTTGTGTTGACCATGGAAGGCATCGAGTCGGAGTGATCCATTCAGCAAGTTCAAATATCATGCTGAATAAAAGAATTTGTATGCATAAGAAAAACTTAGTGCTAAGTCACTGCCCCATAGGTTGTCACAGGAAGAGCAAAGGCTGAGTAGTTATTTTCATAATCAGTATTTAGTTCTCACATGCAATGCATATTAGGTATGTACATTGCATCAAAGCAATAGTGCAAGGCTAATACCACGCTCCATATAGAAATTGTAACATAATGGAACTATAAAGTCTCATGTATAA
This sequence comes from Setaria viridis, assembly GCF_005286985.2. Lineage (NCBI taxonomy): Eukaryota > Viridiplantae > Streptophyta > Magnoliopsida > Poales > Poaceae > Setaria > Setaria viridis. The sequence continues at coordinate 29,591,117 of NC_048265.2, read as the reverse complement.
CCTCACAACGTCAAAGTCGCACATCAAAAAATTAAACAAAATACATGTTCAGTGATAGGTAAGTTTACAAGCTGCGAGAAAATTTTAACCTAAACTATAGGTCATTCGTATTGGAACATGACATCTGTTTTTGCTATAATGGACATAGAATGTAGGTCACATAAAAAGTTACAAATATTGAATAGAAATCGGATTTGCATTTCATACCGGTTGGCTTCTTGTCATCCATACACGTTTTGTAGTGTTGACGGTCCTTAATGACCATCAACTCCTGTAAAGAACAGTAAAATAACAAACACCAAACTAAAGATAGGAGTTTAATTCTAACTATTTCACAGGCTTTGAAAAATCACTATTTTGTAATACCCGGGAAATTCTTATAGAAGTAGTTGACCGGGTGCTTGGAAAGAGGCCAAAAAATTACTTTTTGAATGGTGGCTCGGATGGATGATCAGAGACCACCACTACGTAGAGCTCATCAAGATGATTCTATTTTGCTACCAATATGTTTACTTTGTACATCAGATGAATTTTTGGCGATTGTATGAAGTTTGGTTCAATTTTTAATGGAGAAAGAAAATATACGTGACCTTAATGACCAAATCCGTTTCCTTTCTTCCCTCTCCCGTGGCCAGGCCTTTGCAGCATTTAATTTTCCTTTACTCCTCTTTCCACCAGCGACCCTTCCATCCTCCTTTTCCCCTGTGGTGTGGCAGTGACCTCTTTGGCTGACATATCCCCTGCCGATCTATTGTTTCCGCTGAGAAACAAGAGAAGGAGAGAAAGAGGTAGAGAGACAAGGAGAGTAAGAAGCTGCTGAAACACTTGGTTTTCTTTCGGAGAATCAAAGTGAGATGATTTTAACCTAAATCCCCTGTTTTTGGATGAGTGTTAATCCATGCAACTGGCTGTTCTCGTTGGATTAGTGGACTAGATACTAATCTCGTTCTTAGTCTCTGCTGGGTGACTGTTTTGGGCAGTTTCTGTTCATCATCAAATTTGGCCATTCTACGGTCCGAATTAATTTTACCACCTGTAGAGATTTTTTTAGAAGACTCAGAGGTCGTTTCATGAATTCCTAGATCATAAATTTTAGCCATATGGTTTAAGAGATATTGCAGTTCAAATATGGCTGTTTTGTTTTGACGAGTTGCTGAACAGTAATAGATCTGTTCAGTTTGAAGGGACCATAGATGCCAAATCAGTTCTTCAAATGAATATCTAAGTTTTAGGTATTTTATCAAGCTGTCCAGATTGGTATAGATCATAATTTTCAGTTGGCTAGAACTCCAGATATGAAATTCTAAAGTGGACTGTTAGTTTTGTGTTGTCAGATTCAGCACCTGAGGTTGCTACAATGATTAATTAATCTTAGTGATTTTTAATTCAAAGATCCACATAACCAAAGTTATGGATAACATAATTTTGCATTCTCTAGTAAATTTTCATAATTTTTAGATGAGTGGTTTAGTAGATAATCAAGGTTTTACCATCGACTGTTAGAACTCAAGACAGATTGACTGAAGATTAGGATAGTTTGCTTTGTAAAAAAATATTTTGACCAATGAAAGTTGTTGTCCTTTGTCCGTAGTTTCTAAAAATATATTTATTTACTAGCATTGCATTTGTAGATTAAAATATACAAAAAAGAAAAATGTCGCTGCTCTTGTAGGATGATTGTGGTTTTGCTGATCTTGTCTTTTTGTCATGTTTGAGGGTTCCGGGTGTAGGAGCGATATACCTATTATTTGTATATACCTAGTGCCCTTTGCATCATCACTTTGAGGCAAGTAAACGTAGCAGTAGTTTCGCTACACCTTTGACTTGTGGTTTATTCTACCTACACTCTAATAAATTCAGAAACCTAACCAAAGAAATATTCCTTTACTAAAGATCATGATATTTGTTAAATTACTTTAGCACTTTTTCTATAATAATACTTGTGGTTGTTTTACTCCATCATGAGGTAATAGGTATGTTTATGTATGTGGTTGTATGTGTCATAAGTGGTAAGCTTACTTGCAGTTGCACCATATCACTGCATTATATTGCATTGCACATCATTCGTGGCTGTCACCGCTTTGCTGGCCGTGACCGTACCGATACAGCATCGTACATTGCTCGAGGAGGGGTACGATGCATCTTCATACCATGTTGGGTATGGAGGCAGTGGACATGGCATATGCATTGAATTTGCACTCATTGTGGTTTACATATTTGAGTATTATGCATCAACATGGAAGTGGATACGAGGTCTTGATCATCTGAAGTTAATGTGTGGTTGTGGTTTATTCATTTTTGTTCATATGAGGTGGCTTTCACAATGATCCCGTTTATCTTATTTTTATCATGTATCTATGTTCAAATTGATGAATAATGAACTCGTAGTTTAAATAACTTGTTATAGCAGTTTGCTTGCTGAGATTTATTCTCACAGCCGTTTTATTTTTCAGGTGTTTGAGTCGATGCTTTGCTTGAGAGGATGGGATTAGTTGCACGTCTTCACATCTTTGGCATGCTCTTTTTATATAATAATGATACATTTGTCTTTCTGTAATGAACATAGAGTATACCTTGTGGTGTCCATTTGTGGATTCTTAATAATGAGTGTGGTTGATCTTTGATATGTGTTATTTTGTTAGTGTTTGGTTTATCTTTAAATATATTTTATGTTGTTGTTTTCATGTTTTACTCTATTTATGGTGTTATGCTGTCGAGTTTTTCTACTCCAGCATGTTGGAAGGATCTTTAGTGATATCTTGGGCCTTTGTGGCACTTGGGGTGTTACAGTTGGTAATCATAGCTTTTGGTTATAGATTCTTGGCTTAATTTTTGTATGTTAAAATCTAACTTATTAAAAATTGACACACTTGCACGTGTAGGTTGGGTATGGGTTTGCATATCCTTACTTGTACAATGTTCTTTTACTTGTCTAGTGTGCTTATTCTTGAATATCTTGGAATTTGATATGCTTGCATATGTTTGTTGTTATGGTGGTTGTAGCTATGCCTCCTACTACATGTAACTATGGTCATGGTCAAGGTCTTGGTCATTTTGGAACTAGTGGGCAGCATACTGATGCTCATCCTATGCCTGATGCTTGTGCTAGCCATGCGCAATTGCTATCCATGGTGCAGCAAATGCGCAATGAGATAAGGAACTTGAGGCAGGGCAATCATACTTTGGTGGAGTCCCTACCAGTGTTGTTGTTGCTGCTGCTCCTACTAGTGCTGCTCCTGCTAATAGTGGCCCTGTTGCTAGGGTTGTTGGAGCTGCTCCAGCAAATAATGTTGCTCATGAGATGTCTCTTCAAGTTAGTGCATTATCACTGCTGCAGTAGATGAGCATGAAGCTGGACACCTTTGATGGCAATGGTACCCCAGTCCAGGCAGCGGATTGGCTGACTTAAGGCCTGTTTGGATCAGGCGCCCTAAACTTTAGGACATGTCACATCGGATGTTTAGATACTGATTAGAAGTATTATATATAATCTAATTACAAAACTAATTGCACAGATGGAGTCTAATTCGCGAGATGAATCTATTAAGCCTAATTAGTCCATGATTTGATAATGTGGTGCTACAGTAACCATTTGCTAATGATGGATTAATTAGGTTTAATAGATTCATCTCGCGAATTAGTATAGGGGTTCTGCAGTTAGTTTTATAATTAGCTCATGTTTAGTCCTCCTAATTAGCGTCCGAACATCTGATGTGACCCTCCTAAAGTTTAGTACCTTGTATCCAAACACCCCCTTATGTTGAGGACAAGATGGATGTATTTGAGGTGGTTTACCAGGACCGTGTTCGCTTCAGTACACAGCTGTTGAAAGGGGAAGCTCAGGTTTGGTGGAAAGGTGTGCAGGAAGCCTACCCAGCTGCTTATGGACCATTGTCATGGCATGACTTTGTGAGGCAATTTGACAAGAGATTTTACTAGTCACTTTTATTTCCAAGATGAAGATAGACCTGCATAACTATGTGCAAGATAAGAAGACCGTAACAAAGTATGAAGTGGGATTCAACAAGATTGTTCGTTTTGTTCCCCACGTGGCCTACAATGATGCAGAAAAGGCTAGACAATTCCATCAAGACCTAAAACCTTCAATTAGGCACACATTGGGAGCCTTTCTTGTGGTTGATTTTCGCACCACAATTGAGTAGGCTTTAGGAATTAAGCTGCAAGAGACATACATTGATGAGATATGCAAATCCTCTGTTTGAGACTAGATAGAGAGCAAGGGCCAATCTAGTGGTCCTGCTTTTAAGAAGGATAAGTTCCATCACCACCAGCCTTACCACAACAACTCAGAGCAGTCTTGTTCTTCAGGAAAGAGTACTCCTCAGTACCGTGCCATTCCTAAGCCTAGCATGGGGATGATATGCTTCCATTGTGGTGAACCACATCGTCGTAGGGATTGCACTTGGTTAGGAGAATGCTCTATGTGCGGTCAAAACTATAAGGATGTAGTTTGCTGAAAGGATCCTAATGGCAACGTTCATTGGAAGAAGATGTCTTCTTTACCTTCTAGTGGTACAATGCAAATGTTGGCTGCAACTCCTCCTACTCAATACCTACCTATGCTCCCTGCACAACAGTACTTGATGGCACCCTAGTGACTTCCCCAATAGTCTCTACACCTCAATTTGGTGCCTATTGGCTTCCACATGTCACTACTCCTTCAGCACCTATGGCTTTGTTCTATCATGCTGGTTTCACAACTAGAGCCACTCCATCCTCGAGAATTCCAAGAGCTCATGCTACACCATCAAAACATGGAGATGTGATCACAGGTAACATCTAATGTTCCTTTAGTACCATACTTATTGATTGCTAAGCATAGTTTCTTGGTTCTTAAGCCTTCATGGGATATCGGATTTTTTTGATTATCGGATATTATATCATAGTTTCATGATAGGAAGAGTGAATTCGGGGATAAATTCCTTAAAGGAGGAGAGAATGTAGTACCCAGGAAATTCTTATAGAAGTTGTTGACTGGGCGCTTGGAAAGAGGTCAAAAACTTACTTTTTGAATGGTGGCTCAGATGGATGATTGGGGACCACCATTGCATAGAGCTCGTCAAGAAGATTCCATTTTGGTACCAATATGTTTACTTTGGATATCAGATGAATTTTTGGCAATTGTATGAAGTTTGGTTCAATTTTTAATGGAGAAATAAAATACACGTGACCATGACCAAATCCATTTCCTTTCTTCCCTCTCCCGTGGACAGACCTTTGCAGCATTTATTTTCCTTTACTCCTCTTTCCACCCATGACCCTTCCATCCCCCTTTTCCGCTGTGGTCGTGACCTCCTTTGCTACCGTATAACCTGCTGATCTATTGCTTCTGCTGAGAAACAAGAGAAGGAGGGAGAGGAGGAGAGAAAGCGGTAGAGAGAAAAAGAGAGGAAGGAGCTGCAGAAACACTAGGTTTTCTTTTGGAGAATCAAGGTGAGATGATTTTAACCTAAATCCCTTGTTTTTAGATGAGTTTTAATCCCTACAACTAGCTGTTCTCGTTGGATTGGTAGGGGGACTAGATACTAATCTCATTCTTAGTCTCTGCTGGCTGACTGTTTTGGGTAGTTCCTATTCGTCATCAATTTGGCTATTCTACAATCCGAATTAATTTTTCCACCTGCAGAGGTTTTTGTAGAAGACTCAAAGATCGTTCCATTAAGTCCTAGATCATAATTTTTGGCCACATGGTTTAAGAGATTGGTATATATCATAATTTTTGGTGTAGATCATAATTTTTGTAATTTTATTCGAGCTTTCCAGACTGGTATAGATCATAATTTTTAGTTTCCTAGAACTCCAAATATGAAATTCTATAGTGGACTGTTAGTTTTGTGTTGTCAGATTCAGCACTCGAGGTTGCTACAATGATTAATTAATCTTAGTGATTTTTACTGCAAAGTTCCATATAACCAAAGTTATGGATAATATAATTTTGCATTCTCTAGTAAAGTTTCATAATTTTAGTAGATATCAAGGTTTTACCATCGACTGTCAGAACTTAGGACAGATTGTATAGTCTGAATTTAACTGAAGATTAGGACAGCTTGCTTTGTAAATAAAAATGTTTTGACCAATGAAAGTTGTTCTCCTTTCTCTGTAGTTTCTGAAAATGTATTTATTTGTAAGCATTGCTTTTGTAGATTAACATATACAAAAAAGACAAGTGTTGCTGCCCTTGTTGGATGATTGTGGTTTCACTAATCTTGCCTTTTTGTCATGTTTGATGGTTCCAGGCATAGGAGTGATATACCTATTGTTTGTGTATGTTTGTTGAGTTGTATGTACTGAGTTCAGGATGATAAACAAGTGGTGTTGCTTTGGATCGTGCCTAGTGCCGTTTGCATTATCGCTTTGAGGCAACTAAACGTAGCAGTGGTTTCGCTACAGCTTTGACTTGTGGTTTATTCTACATACACTCCTAATCTAAGAAATATTCATTAACTAAAGATCATGATATTTGTTATATTACTTTAGTACTTGTTCTATAATAATACTTGTGGTTGTTTACTCCATCATGAGGTAAGAGGTATGTTATGTATGTGGTTGTATGTGGCATAAGTTCTAAGTTTACTTGCAGTTTTTGTTGGCGCTAGAAATCAACTGATCGAATTCCAAGCATCGGACACACGACCCGGGAGAATCTGCTTAGCTCCTGTTCGGGTGATTGCCCTGGTGCGGTTCGCGCGGCATGCCAGCCAATCTGACCTATTGATCGGCAAGGAAATAATCGTATCAGTTCCCAGAGGTTGCGATCGGCTAAGGTTCCGATCTCAAGAAAGCTTATCAGCGAATTGGCCGATTTGCAGTAATAAGGAAATCGGCTATGATGCAACCGATTACCAGGCAACGTCTGTAAAGAAAACTACTAGAGTAATCTAAAATAACGCTACAGTAGCAACACTAGGAACAGATCTAATCGGCTATGTGGAAAATGGTAAATCACGTAACAAGATATAAGAAAGTCGAAAGTTCTAATTCCAAGCTGGATAATTGGTGATAAAACTAGAATAACAAGTAAAACATAGAATTCTAGTGAATATCGATAACTGGTGAATAAATCTAAACGAAACAATAGCGATGCGCCCGAAGTTAAAGCTTAGATATTACTCGATAAACGGAGCTTACAAGATCAGCCGGAGATCAAGTTGATGCAGCCCCGCCAACCCGTACGAACTCGTGAAAAAGGAGAAAAAGTGTTAGCGAAGTCGCCGGCTTGAAAGTAATTACGAGGAAATAGTAGTTTGTTGTATTGAGTTGATGATGATTACAGATCTACAAGGGTGGCTATTTATAGCCCCGTACAAACGACTTCTTATCCGACTAGAACTCTATCCCTAAATTTAAACAGAAAACGAATATTTACAAGTACGATTCGTACTATTTTCATGCGCTCCATGGGCTGATCCTTCTTCATCTTCATAATCCTCTTTAAGCCCACACCGGCCCAACTATTCCAACCTCCCAATCCTAATCGGCTGATCACCTCTTTGGCAAGGGGGTAGCCGATCAGGACTCACATGTCGAGGACTCGGACTCATTCCGACGCTGGGGACTAAGGTCGGACGAGGCGGAGATCCTCCCTTGGAGGGTCGGGCGAGGCGGAGATCCTCCCTTGGAGGGTCGTGCGCGTCCGATCCCAAGCCTCAGGGGTTGGGCGAGGCGGAGATCCTCCCTTGGAGGGTCGGGCGCGTCCGATCCCAAGCCTCAGGGGTCGGGCGAGGCGGAGATCCTCCCTTGGAGGGTCGGGCACGTCCGATCCCAAGCCTCAGGGGTCGGGCGAGGCGGAACTCCAAGGATCAAACGGCCGATCCTTCACTGTAGCATTAATTGGCCGATCCTCGACTGTAGCACCAATCGGCCGATTTCCAATCGTCGCCCTTGTATCTCGCCGCATCTCCTAATTCCTTCCACTTCCAACGCCGATTTTACACGTGTCAAAATCTGGCGTCAACACATGCCCCCCAGTTTCGGAGTAAAACATAGTCTTTACTTCGAAATTCTTTTCAACTTCTCATCCGAAACAGACGCCATGAAAATATCCTTCCGTTTCACGGTCTCCAACCTGATGATTGCAGTCTTTTTGAAATGGGCGCCCATGACAACCACTACTCCCGAAAAACTCGAAACGTCGGCGCGGTAAAAATTCCGCTTTTACCCCTTCTCAGACCTTCTTTAAATATCAGCACATCCCGTACTCCTTACGAGCTCACATCCTTCTTCTTCAGCGCACAGGCTTTCTTCCCCCTTCAACACTTTCCTCAATCCTCCAATTCTTCAGCGCCTCCTTCCCTTCGCATTCCCTCCTACTTTTCCAATGGCGGCACCTTCAGGCACCTCACAAACGCGCGAAGCTCCAGAAATGGCGCCTTCGGCGGAGATTCTAGTAGCGACAGTAGCAGCTCCATCGACGGAAGAAGGAGCTCCATCGGCGAAAGCTGAAGCTTCATCCGAGATCCCATTGGCAGCTTCGTCATCTGCAGTTGCACCGGCGACTCCGCCGATTACGAGGAGCTTCATCCCGGAGGTCATTACCGAAACTTTCCTTTATTAGTAATGCATTTACCTTAGATCTATTTCTTACCCTCGCACCCCGTTTTCCTTTTTAGGCGGTTAGGCATCGCATCACCATTCGCCTTACAGAAAACCTCGGCCTTATCTGCCTTGGGCCCATGGGAAACCCAGATCCAACCGACCTAATCAATTTGGAAACCCATAGGATCCCTTTCAAACAATCAACTATGGACCTAGATCACTGGTCGGGTACCTTTAGGTCTTGGCTGAACGAAACTCCTGGTTGGAGGGAATGGTACCAGCGGATAGTCGCCTTCAAGAAGGTCCAATGGGACGAGCTCAAAATTGGCCAATGCATCGATCTATCTTTGTCCCAAATGGAACGGAATGAGCCGTTAGTGGTGGCAGCTTCTTACTTCTGGTCCGATGCTCTCAACGCATTCCTGTTTGGACACAGACCCATGACCCCCACATTGGCCGATGTAGTTTTGCTGACCGGCCTGGACATCTCTTCCCCGGACACCCCTTTCCGCCTTATAGCCGCAACATCACATCGGCTGGACACAAGGGGAATTGGCGGGTGGAAAGGTTTCATCAGATGCAACCAAATCGGCATCAAGTTATCCCAAGGGGAGCCGATTGGAAACCCAGGTGGACCCTGGTGGTTCATTAACCTATGGCTAAACTTGTACATGAGCGAGATCTCTTAGCAGCGAGTGGAACGCATGACATTCCCCAGCGTCGAATCGGAAGAGAATCTCACTGTCCGATGCCGGTGTACGTCTTTCGGCGAAGCGGCATCGGCCTTCTCTGGTTGCTCGTACTCTGCGACCAAGGTGGCCGAATACTTCCGGTATTTTTATAACGGCTTCAATGAAGATGCAACCGTCTAGTTGCCTTATCGGAGAGATGACCCAATCTTTGAACTCCCTTCTTGCTTCGACTCAACCACCGGCCGATTCGATGAAGATCTCACAGATGAGTTAATTAAACTGGGGATCTTACCGGCCAACTTCTTCTCAGGAAAAGATGCCCCTACATATGAATTCTACAACCCCTCTGTTGTAGCACGGCAATTCGGCATGGGTCAACTGCCGATTCAGGCATACTTCGTCGGCCAAGCAAAGTTCAGAGATGAGCTCACCAAGGGTCTTGACTCTAGTCGGCTGCGAGATCAGATACCAGACTCCAGTACCATAGACTTGAATGACTGGATAGTAGCCCCCTTTGCTGTCCAACAATTCAAGTTATGGTGGGCCGAATGGAAACAGTACCTGTTCTGCGCCTCCGTATCGACATACTGCAATCTCTTGGATCCAACCAACATCGATCCGAACGCCGAGGTATTTTTCCCCTAGCCGATCTTCATTCCTTTATTAATGCATTTCAATATGTACACTAACATCTTGCTGTTACTTCAGTCTAAAAACCGCGTTCCCCCAACACACAGTCGGAGTGGTCGGCCGATAGAGGATCATCACCCATACACCATCTTCCCCCTTATCGGCTATGATACCCCTTCCGTGGATGTGATTGCCGGCCGATCGAAGCAGGCGCGGAAGAAGGTTACCAAGAAGACCAGTCGCCGACTACGAACTCGTGTAGAATCGGCCGACCCTCCTATGATCACATCGGCAGAAACTTTGGCCGCATTGCCCCTTCCAGCTGCTGGAGAAGCGGATACTCAAGTCATCACGCAAGCTGGGGCGGCCGCTGCATCATTACTGGTGGAGGCTATGCAGGTAAACTTGATGTCTCATCCTGCCGATTGCCATCCTCATACTGACTCATCTTATTTTAGACTGCACAAATCACTTCTGTGAACTCACCACAATCGGCAGCAACCCAATCGGTCATCATCACGCCCACACTTCCATCTGCTGAGGTATACTACCCTTCAACCGATTTTCCTAGTATTTGGATAATATTCTTATTTCAATCTTTTGACACAGATCACTGGTACGCTTAGCGCCCCATCTAGACAACCAATGGTCATCTTTCAGGAATCTGGCCCTAGCAAAGCACCAATCATGGTGGAGTCTTCTACTCATGATGAACCAATGGAACCAGCCCCTGAATCGAGGATAACAGCCTCCAGAACACAGCTTGAAGAGATTCATTTTAAGGAGGTAAGAGACTTCTCCCCCTTACTCGACCGATTTGCTATCATCATCGGCTGACTTGTTCTTCTTCTTGATTTACTATTTTACAGGAACAGGACACCCCCAACAACAGCCTTTTCTTGTTTGCGGTTGCGCTCTCTGATGACGAGGAAGTCGCCTCTCGCCAGGTTACTTTGAGCTCCGTCCCTGATGACGTCCGTGCCAAACTCGCCAGCATCCGATCCCTTCTTCAAGAGGACATCGGCCGATTGGTAGAAAACGCCTCGCTGATTCGGCAACTTTTTGGTGACGTCAGCGGACGAGTACCAGAAGAAGCGGAAGAGGCCTTGGCGCCGACCGCATATATCGAGTCAATGAGGATTCCGGTCTTTAGGGCCCTGCGCCATATGGCCGACCGCGCCAAGTTGACCAGGACTCGTGAGGAAGAAGACACGTACAAGCGTCAAGCTCAAGAGGTGCATCAACGGATTCACTTTCTGGAAGATTCTCGCCCGGGGATTGTCGGCACAATAGATCGCCTCAAACGTCGAAGGGCAGAGCTTGCTAAGGAGATGGAGCAGGTGACCAAAGCAATAGACGCCGAAAAGAAGAGGCTTCAGGAACTCCCTTCCGTCGTCGCCGATCTGAAACGGGAGTGACAGCACCTGGCCCGTGAAGCCCTCAAACTCCACCGCCATATGCCAGAAGTCCCCGGATCGGTAGAAGATGACCAACGGGTCCTGGACTCTGCCGATCAGATCCGGCGCCGAGCGATCGCAGCTATCGATGCCCTTCTGGGTGACCTGTAAAAGTACTGGTAGTTTTTGTACGAACATTTAATGACAACTTTGACCGTCCTTTGCGGCGCCCCCTTATTTATTACCTTTTTCATTTCCGATGGGACGCGTCTTACCAAACATTTACGCCTTCCTTTCTTATAAACACCGGCCTAGGTGACCGTTCCGAGAGTACCTGTTTAGCTCGGCTTCATCTTCCCCAACCTGTTTTCTTCGGTGCGCCTTTCAGTCATGTCTTCTTCATCCTCTACCTCTTCCTCTATTAATCAGGTAAAAGATTTGCTTTTATCCTCTTTCTTAGTTTAACTCCTCTGAAGGGAATCACCTTTTCGACGGCTATACATATGTTTTTGTTTTCCGCAGTCACGGCGCCTTAGCCCTGAACTCGAACGAGCCATCGGACTCATGCATTCCGATGAACCGCTGTCGCAAGAAGATCAGGACTTAATCAGGGCTCATCGCGACGAACTCCAAGAGCACGTCCCTGCCGACATCCGACGGATCTGGGACTTTCTGGACAGCAACGACCACCGGCGACCTCAAGCCAACAGAAGTCATCCGCTTCCTCGTCAAATCGTCCTTGAAGATGCAGCGGTAGGAACATCACGCCCGGCCGTGGACCGGAGTCACCCTCTCCCCCGTCAAGTTGAAGTGGAGGCTTCGATGAAAGAGATAGAAGAAGAGTACATCCGTCTTCTGATACAACTAGGTCGGACTGAGAGAGAGCTTAAGAAAAAGTGTGGTTAATTATTTTTTGTTCTAAGGGCGACTCGTACCGTGTCGGCCATGTAACCCACCGTCCGTACCGAATAAAATATATCGGCTGATTTGGACGATTACGTTTTTTCCCTAGACGATTCCTTTTGCATCGGCTGTGTGTTGTTCATCATGGTTGATCCCTATGATCCGACCCATATACTAGGGTAGTACCTTTTCAAGTATCTTCCGTTCATAGCCCTAGTAAACTCTTCTCCTTCGATTGTTTCCAGAATATAAGTGTTTCCTGGAGCACATCTACCGATTTTATACGACCCTTCCCACGTAGGGGACCACTTATCGAATTTAGGATTTTTCGACCCAATCGGCAACAATAACTTCCATACCAGGTCCCCCGGAGAGAATTGCTTGACTTTGACCTTCTTATCATACCACCTGGCCACTTTCTTCTTGTTTTCTTCGATGCTTATCAAAGCTCTCAATCGTTGGCCAGCCAAGTCATCAAGTTCCCTTTTCATGAGTGAGGAGTAGTCGTCGGCCGCCAACTGGTCCTGGAGCGAAGTGCGTCTCGACCCTTCCCTCAACTCCCATGGTAGTACTGCCTCGTGACCGTACACCAACTGATAAGGGGACATCTTGGTGGCCCCATGGCAAGCCATCCTGTATGCCCATAGAGCTTCAGTCAGACATAGATGCCATTTTTTCGGCTGCTCCTCTATCTTCCTCTTGATTAACTTAATTATCCCCTTGTTGGAGGATTCGGCCTGGCCATTAGCTTGGGCATAATACGGAGAGGAGTTTAACAATTTGATTCCCATATCGGCCGTGAACTCCTCGAATTCTCCCGATGTAAACATCGTCCCTTGATTGGTTGTGATAGTCTGGGGGATGCCGAAACGGTAGATGATATGGTCTCTTACGAAGTCAACCATAGCAGCCAATGTTACGGCCCTTAACGGAATTGCCTCCACCCATTTGGTGAAATAATCAGTGGCCACCAGAATGAACTTGTGCCCTTTGCTTGACGGAGGATAAATTTGGCCGATGAGGTCTATTCCCCAACCTCTGAACGGCCATGGTTTGATAATGGGATTCATGGCCGATGCGGGCGCACGTTGGACATTCCCGAATTTCTGACAATCCTGGCATCCTTTATAATATTTGAAACAATCTTCGAGGATCGTCGGCCAGTAATACCCATTATTCCTGATCATCCATTTCATCTTATGTGCCAGCTGGTGGGCTCCACACACTCCTTCATGGATTTCTCCCATCAGAGTCTTAGCCTCCTCCGTTCCCAGACATTTGAGTAGGATGCCATCAATTGTTCGGTAGAACAAGTCGTCCTCCAGTAACACGTATTTGGTAGCATGAAACCGTACCCGCCGATCCACTTTCTTAGACGGATCTTTCAGGTAATCGGCAATCTCCTTTCGCCAGTCATTGGCCGCGAGCTCTAGAGCCAAGGGGCCTTGAATCGGCCGATACCCAGATGCGTGTTGGGCGAGCTTGTTGGCATCCTCGTTGTGATTCCTTGGGATGTGCTCAATAACTGCCGATTTGAATTCTTTCAGAAGCTGCAGGCAATCTTCGTAATAAATCCTCAACATATCGTCCTTGCATTCGGACTTCCCTGTTAATTGATCTACGATAAGCATGGAATCTCCAAAAACTTCGACAGAATCGGCCTTGACTTCTCTTAGCAATTGTAATCCCTTCAGTACAGCTCGGTATTCTGCTTGATTGTTGGTGGCGGATGCTTCTATCGGTAGAGAAAAATCATAGCTTGCCCCCCGAGGCGATATGAGGACGATGCCGATTCCTGACCCGACCACACATGACAATCCATCAAAGTACAAGGTCCAAGGTACCGGTTCCATGAAGGTAGTCTCTAGTCCGCAGTGTTGGGCAACGAAATCAGCCATGACCTGACCCTTAATGGCCTTTGCCGATTCATATCGAAGGTCAAACTCCGACAAAACCAAGATCCATTTGCCGATTCGTCCTTTCAAAATCGGCAGTGACAGCATGTATTTTACCACGTCGTCCTTGCATACGACCACACATTCCGCCGATAGCAAATAGTGCCTGAGTTTGGTACATGAGAAGTAAAGGCATAGGCACAACCGCTCCACTGGAGGATACCTTGTTTCGGCGTCCAGAAGTCTTCTACTGACATAATAAATTATCCGTTCCTTTCCTTCGAACTCCTGGACTAGAGCCGACCCAATAGCTCGTTCATCGGCTGATAAATATAGTTTAAACGGCTTACCAATTTGAGGGGGGACCAATACCGGTGGTGAGACCAAGTACTGCTTGATATCTTCCAATGCCTTGCGTTGCTCTTCCCCCCAATATGAACTCCTGGTCGGGCTTCAACTTTAATAATGGTGTGAAGGTTTGGATTCGCCCAGACAGATTAGATATGAATCTTCTGATAAAATTCACCTTGCCAATTAGAGATTGCAGCTCAGTTTTATTCTGTGGGGCCATGACTTTGTTGATGGCCGCTATGGTCTTCCGATTGATCTCTATTCCCCTCTTGTGCACCATGAATCCTAAGAACTGTCCGGCGGATACGCCGAAGGCGCACTTATTCGGGTTCATCTTCAGCCCATGTTTCTTAGTGCATTCCAACACTTGTCGTAAATCGGCCAGATGCTCCTAGTGTCCTTTTGACTTGACTACGACATCATCGATGTAGATTTCTACTAGTATGCCAATAAGTTTGTGAAATATGTAGTTCATGGCTCTCTGATACGTAGCGCCGGCGTTTTTCAAGCCGAAAGTCATTACCACCCACTCGAATAAACCAAGGTGACCTGGGCATCTGAAGGCCATTTTGGGTATGTCTTCTTCGGCCATAAGTATCTGATTGTACCCAGCGTTTCCATCCATGAAACTAATAACCTTGTGTCCTGCGGTGGCATCTATCAGCACATCGGCCGTCGGCATGGGGTATCCGTCCATTGGTGTGGCCTGATTGAGGTTCCTGAAATCAACGCATACGCGTAACTTTCCGTTCTTCTTGTATACTGGTACAATGTTGGAGATCCATTCGGCATAACGGCATTGCCGAATAAATTTTGCTTCGATTAGCCGCGTTATTTTGGCCTTTATGTCTGGTAGGATTTTAGGATTGCAGCGCCCTGCAGGCTGTTGATATGGCCGATATCCTGGCTTTATGGGCAACCGATGTTCAACGATAGATCGGTCTAATCCGGGCATCTCATGATATTCCCAAGGAAAGCAATCCTTAAATTCTCTTAATAAACTTGTCAGTTTACATTTGTATTCCGGATCTAAATTTGCACTAATATATGTCGGCCTTGGTATGGTGCCATCGCCTAAGTCTATCATTTCTAATGAATCGGCCGACGTGAACCCGTGTCCCAGCTTCCCATCTTCCCGGGCGAACTGATCCTTTTAATCTGAGTCCTCGGAGCCGACTGCTCGGATCGGCTGCAGGCCAAAATCGGATACCTTCAAGAAGTCAGTATCCCATACTCTCCCGGATATGCACTTGACAGTTTCGCAGCTCCACTGCTGCGCGTCGGCTGCCGCGATGCTGTATGCGGAATCAGCGGTGACCACCTCGATGTTGTCGCCGACCCACTGTACGAGGCATTGATGCATTGTAGATGGGATACAGCAATTTGTGTGTATCCAGTCTTGGCCGAGTAGCATGTTGTAGAACCCCTTGCCATTAATAATAAAGAAAGTAGTACGAAGGGTCTTACTGCCAATGGTGAGGTCGACGCAGAGAGCGCCGCGAGCGGGGGATACGTTGCCCTCGAAATCCTTGAGCATCATGTCTATCTTGGTCAGGTCATCATCGCTCTTCCCTAGCATCCGGAACATGGCATACGACATGATGTTGACTGCAGCCCCTCCGTCTACCAGTAATCTGGTGATGGGTCGGCCGTTGACATGCCCTTTAAGAAACAACGCTTTCAGATGTTGCCGCTTGTCTTCTTCGGGCTTCTCGAATGTGGCTGTCATTGGCTCCACAGCCAATTGCGCCATCTGCTCTTCCATTGCCGACATGTCCTGTTGGTCGGCAGGAGTCATGAATTCCATCAGCAGTATGAAGACCATGTCGATGTCGGCTGCCGATTCGTCGCCTCTTCTGTCGTTTCTTTTGGGGTGCCATACCTGAGACCTGCCTTTCTTCTCGTCCATCATGTACTGTTGCTCTTCTTCCTGCTGTTCCCACTGGCGGAGATGTTGGATTCTTCATTTTTGAGACTTGGTCAATCCATCGGGGCACCACCTGGGGTTCACCGGTTTGGTTCGTGGCCTGGCGCGTTCCCATTCTGATTCGCGTCCTAAAGAGTTCTCGTCTGACACCCGAGCATCGGCCATCTCCTCAAATTGTCTGTGGACGCTGACTCTATTTTCTAGCCGATCATGTCGATCGAATCTGCCCCCCGGCCCATCATCACGTCTGCCTTCCGACTGGTCATATCGGTCACTTCTGCCCCCCAGCCGATCATGTACTGGAGGGCGCCGGTCATCTTGGTCGCGCCAGTTCCTGCTGATCGGCTCTGGTCTCCCATCTTTGGAGCGAGACCTGCTGAACGGCCGATTGTTACGATACGGGCCGTTGCACTCTAGGCAATTATCGGCCGAAGGCAACCTGAGGTTGCTTTCCCAATAGTGGACGAAGAACGGGCATCACCAGTGATCTTCATGTCGCCGCATTGCTTCTTCCCGGGATCTTCAGCGTTCATGTTGCCGCTGATATTTGTCGAGCAGGAATTGGGAAGTAATGCGTGGTTCTCCTGATCCGCCATCATCGTCCTCCATCCGTCGTTTCCCCTTGACGTCTTCAGGCGCCGCTTGATTTCTGGGGTCTACGGCGCCGCTCTTTTTAGCCAATTCGGATGTCAGCACCTTGGTTTGGAGCGAATTCTTTCCCGTGTAAACCATGTTAGTGGGGAAGGGGTGCTGGTCGATCTTTATCGGCTTGGCTTGTTTTGTTGGCACTTCAAATTTGAGTCTGTCCTGCTCAATGGCCGACTGTATTTGCTGCTGGAAGATTTTTGCATTCATTCGTGTCATGGGAGGTAGCGTTATGCCACTTGCAATACTTCATCGTGTGGTACGGCGAGAGCTTGATCTGTCCTTCCTGGAGGAGGAGGTCGAAGATTTTATCGGCCTTTGATGTGTCAAATCCGAACGTTTCCGGCTCCTTCTT
Organism: Setaria viridis; assembly: GCF_005286985.2. Classification (NCBI taxonomy): domain Eukaryota; kingdom Viridiplantae; phylum Streptophyta; class Magnoliopsida; order Poales; family Poaceae; genus Setaria; species Setaria viridis. Next base: position 29,573,766 of record NC_048265.2, on the reverse strand, counting down.
GCCGAACGGACATGATATCGGCTTCTTCCCTTTAATCCATTCCGCAAGGCTGATTTCAGTGTCTTCTTCGGTTTCAACCTCTTCTAAGTATGCCACCTTCTTCTGGAAGTTCCTCTGTGGATCAAAAGAACGTACTTCTTGACCGGACAATCGGTGGACGATTTGGCTCAAGCTCTCAAACTCTTGTGAGGCGTATTTTTCCTTGATGTGAGGTAGGAGACCTTGGAAGGCTATATCGGCCAACTGCGCATCAGTCAGGGCCAGGGAGTAGCATTTATTTCTGATTTCCCTGAACCTCTGTACATATGAGGATATCGGCTCGTCGCTTCTCTGCCTGAGGCTAGTCAAATCGGACAGCTTCATCTCATGTACCCCGGCGTAGAAGTATTTATGAAATTGCCTTTCTAGATCGGCCCATGTAATTATCGAGTTGGGCGGTAAGGTGGTGAATCACTGGAAGGCCGACCCAGACAGGGATGACGAGAAAAGACGCACCCGTAGAGCATCCTGTGCCACTGCTTCCCCGCATTGGATGATGAATCTGTTCACGTGTTCCACGGTTGAGGTGTCGTCCAGCCCCGAAAACTTGGTGAAATCAGGAACTTTATACCGATGGGGAAACGACAATAAATCGTATGTAGGCGGGTACGGTGTCCTGTATGTGTAGGTATGCACCTTCGGTTTCAAGCCGAATTGTTCCTGAATCACCTCTACTATACGTGCTGACCAGTCCGGCTACTGCTGGTAAACCGTCGGCTGAGGAACTGGTACGTGCTGGTATATTGGCGGCGGGATGACTTGATGTTGAGTGAAAGTATGTGGCATTTGATGTGTCATAGCCGGCTACGTATTCAGGGTCGGCTGTTTGAATGAGCCGCTTGTTTCATCATATAGTATGAGCTCTGCTGCTTTGCTCATTTCTGGTGCGACAGGCTGGTACTGTGGCATGGTCGGTCGAGTGGCCGCCTTGAAAGACGCCTGGAATTGGGGGCTTCCATGGTTGGCCGATTGATCCTGGATTGCCGTCACTGATGGTGCCCCCCAAGGCGCTGGATTAACCGGAGGAAACTGCGCAGAGGACAACTAAATGGGACGTGGCTGGAGGTGTTGTGTGCCATTAAACCCCATAGGGATGGATGATGAGAAGGCGCCAGAACCCCCAACTAGAAATTGGATCGGCTGAGAAGCCGAATAAGGTGTATTCTTGTTCGGAGCCGTGATCGGCAGAGCATATGCCGGCCCCTGGTACCCTTGAGATACACCGCTAGCCAAGGAACTGATGACGGCATTGTACACCGTATTAGAAAGCACCGGGGATTGATCGATAAAAGCTTGATAGATGGATTGCTGGACCATCTCGAACATCTTGTCCGAGTCCTCGGTGATTGTGATCTGGCGGGGAGTTGGAAACGAAGCCTTTTTGATAGTCTCCCCGCTCCTGGTGCGACTGAAGGACTGCAGACATGTCTTCCGGTAGTATGCCGTCTGCCTCTCTAGTTCTTCCTTCTGGTCGTCCCTGAGATCTGCCTCTATCACTTCGATGACGTTATCTTCGAAGACTTTAGCAGCTTTCGACATGGTGGCGGTTGTATTGGTCCCACCGGACGTGCCAAAAGTGTGTTGGCGCTAGAAATCAACTGATCGAATTCCCAGCATCAGACACACGACCTGGGAGAATCTGCTTAGCTCCTGTTCGGGTGATTGCCCTGGTGCGGTTCGCACGGCGTGCCAGCCAATCTGACCTGTTGATTGGCAAGGAAATAAACATATCAGTTCCCATAGGTTGCGATCGGCTAAGGTTCCGATCTCAAGAAAGCTTATCAGCGAATCGGCCGATTTGCAGTAATAAGGAAATTGGAAATGATGCAACCGATTACCAGGCAACGTCTGTAAAGAAAACTACTAGAGTAATCTAAAACAACGCTACAGTAGCAACACTAGGAACAGATCTAATCGGCTATGTGGAAAACGGTAAATCACGTAACAAGATATAAGAAAGCCGAAAGTTCTAATTCCAAGCTGGATAATTGGTGATAAAACTAGAATAACAAGTAAAACCTAGAATTCTAGTGAATATCGATAACTGGTGAATAAATCTAAATGAAACAACAGCGATGCGCCCGAAGTTAAAGCTTAGATATTACTCGATAAACGGAACTTACAAGATCAGCCGGAGATCAAGTTGATGCAGCCCCGTCAACCCGTACGAACTCGTGAAAAAGGAGAAAAAGTGTTGGCGAAGTCACCGGCTTGAAAGTAATTACGAGGAAATAGTAGTTTGTTGTATTGAGTTGATGATGATTACAGATCTACAAGGGTGGCTATTTATAGCCCCGTACAAACGACTTCTTATCCGACTAGAACTCTATCCCTAAATTTAAACAGAAAACAAATATTTACAAGTATGATTCGTACTATTTTCACGCGCTTCATGGGCTGATCCTTCTTCATCTTCATAATCCTCTTTAAGCCCACACCGGCCCAACTATTCCAACCTCCCAATCCTAATCGGCTGATCACCTCTTTGGCAAGGGGGTAGCCGATCAGGACTCACATGTCGAGGACTCAGACTCATTCCGACGCTGGGGACTAAGGTCGGATGAGGCAGAGATCCTCCCTTGGAGGGTCGGGCGCATCCGATCCCAAACCTCAGGGGTCGGGCGAGGCGGAGATCCTCCTTTGGAGGGTCGGGCGCGTCCGATCCCAAGCCTCAGGGGTCGGGCGAGGCGGAGATCCTCCCTTGGAGGGTCGAGCGCGTCCGATCCCAAGCCTCAGGGGTCGGGCGAGGCGGAGATCCTCCCTTGGAGGGTCGGGCGCGTTCGATCCCAAGCCTCAGGGGTCGGGCGAGGCAGAACTCCAAGGATCAATCGGCCGATCCTCGACTGTAGCATTAATTGGCCGATCCTCGACTGTAGCACTAATCGGCCAATTTCCAATCGTCACCCTTGTATCTCGCCACATCTCCTAATTCCTTCCACTTCCAATGCCGATTTTACACGTGTCAAAATCTGGCATCAACAGTGTGTTATTTCTCTTGTATGTTTGTTTGTTGCTAAGAGACTTGACCATTTGCTTTTCTTTGCAGGATCTATATGACAGGACTCAAAGGAATGCTCGGGCCCTTCATGAACGGAATGAACAATTGGAGCGGGAGTGTGCCCGGCTTACAGAATCTTTAAGGGTTCATGAAGACGCTGTGATGTCTTTTGCCATTGAGCAGTCAGACTACGAAGTTTTGCAAGAGAAACTGGAGAGCCGCTATAAGTCTTTGAATAAAAAATATCAAGGTGAGTAATTTCCATTCCTCGAGTATGTCCGACTGTAGTCGGTTTTTTTTTGAACTTGGCTATTTATTGCAGAGCTCAAGAGGAAGGAGGTTGTTGCGAGTAGCCAGCTCCTTGATTGGAGGAACGCGCATGACCAAGTAGCTGATGAGGCTAATCATCTTCGGGCTACGCTTGCTGAAGCGCAGGCTGCCTGCGAGCAGTGCGACAGGAAGAACCAGAATGGAGTGATGCTTGCTATGGCCATGGTGGCATGTAGAGATCATGGCCAGACCATAGGTAGACTTCGAGGCGAGCTTCAAGAGTTAACTAGTCCCACTCAGGACTTGGTGAATGCCATTGCCCCTCTTGCAGAGGATGCAGGACCTTGTTCACTAGTCGAGCACTTGAAGGCTGCTCCAGGTAAGGTGGCTGGCCTCTACAAGGCTGTGTGTAAACAACTCCTTGCTGTGGTCAAGTCATATTACCAGAGAGAAGATTTGACGACGGCTGGTGACGGTGTTGCTTGCAACTGTATGCAGGAGGCTTATACACAGTACCTCGAGGAGGCTGAGCCAATTGCGCAAAGATGTCAGAATTTGTATCTTTGGAGAAACCTTAAGCCTTGTGTACTCTTGTAAGCTTCCGAGTACTTGAAACAATATTTTGTTTGAAAAATGAACACTTGTCCATCCTTTGTTATTTGGAGCAGTTCCGAGTGTTGAGTTTGAGTAGTCGCTCTGTTATCGAGTACTTTGCTTTTTACTCTTTGATGGGGGGTGCACGGGTGTACTGTACTCTTTTGTCTTTTGTGGCATGAATGCTTTCACGTGGGCAGAGTCAGAGGTCATCCAGACTCATCGTTCACGGGTGAATAGTAACTCCTGGGTGGTTGGTGGTTGTAGCGCTTGGCTATAAATAGACCGCCATGGAGGTCGGCCCGGATCAAGCTTTGAGTAGCGATGGATTGCCTTCGATTGCTGTTGTTTGAGTGTAGAGAGCCTTCAAAGAGTACACTGGTGCTAGAAGATTCCTCGTAGGTTAGAGCCAGCTTCCCTCCACAGACTCTAGCACTCGTAGGGATAGCCGGGATGCTAGAAGAATTCTCATAGGAGGTTTCATCGTGCGCCTCATCTTGCAGCTCGTGATCCAACCGGGTACGCGCTGGAACTCGTGAGTGATGGGTGATGAGTGCCGCGGTCTTTATCCCGCTCTCTTAGAGGAGGAGGTGTGGCCGCAGTGTGGGATGGTTCTACAAGGCTAGCAAAAGAGCAGCCTTGTTTCCTTCTTTGCGCACCATGCGGGATTCATCGTTGCCACTGTCGAGGTAGCAGCGATGCAGGAGTTCCTGGTGTTGTCTTGGGTAGAGGACCTGGATATGGCTGTGTTTTGCGCAGCTTCCTTGCATGTGGGCCCTTCCCATTGTAGTCGGGAGACCTGAGTGGCCTTGTAATATTGTAAAAGCTTGAGGCTTAAATGCAGACCGCCAGTAGGCAAGTGCTTGCAGTCCTTTTGTATTGTATTTCGAGTACCTTTACTCGTATGTAACTTTTGATTTTTCCTCATACTTGAGTAGAAAATTGCTCTGCCTTTGAGACTTTGTATCAAAGCTGGAATGCCTGTTGAGTTGGTAGTCTTGTGTCAAGAGTAGTATATCTTGTAGTCGGTAGTCGAGCTGTTGGCTCAAGTAGTTGAAATGAGTTTCTGCTTGAAGCAATAACTCGAGTTCTTTTGTCTACTACGGGTAGTAGCGACAGAGATGTTCTATATTCCAAGAGTTTGGTACTTATTCTCCTGAAAGTTCTTGTAGTCGGTAAGATCCAGGTCCTGTGACTTTGGATATGATGTAGGGACCTTCCCATGGTGAATTGAGTTTATGCAATCCTGTCGTGTCTTGGATTCGTTTGAGGACCATGTCGCCTAAGTTGAAAGATCGTTCCTTGATATTGCGGTCATGGTATCGTCTTAACCCGTCAAGGTATCTAGCTGATTGGACTAATGCTGCACATCTTGTTTCTTCTAGACTATCCAGATCCGTGCGTCTCGTTTCCTCTGCCATTTCTTCATCATATTGTTCTACTGAAGGAGATTGCCACATGACGTCCGTGGGTAGTATAGCTTTTGAGCCTTGTACTAGAAAATAGGGAGAGAGCCCAGTAGTCTTGCACGATTGGGTTCGTAGTCCCCACAGAGCGTTAGGTAGTTCCCTAAGCCATTTGCCTCCCTTTGTATTGCCAACATCATGCAGTCTTTTCTTGAGAGCTTCGAGTATCATGCCATTAGCATGCTCGACTTGTCCATTTGCTCGTGGGTGAGTGATTGAGACGTAGCAGACATCAATTCCACTATTGTCGCAGTACTCCCAGAAGTCATGATTGTTAAAATTGGACCCCAGGTCTGTGATGATTCTATTTGGAAAGCCGTAATGGTGTACGATTTCATCCAAGAAGTCGAGGACTCGGTCTGCCTTGGGGCAAGTGACTAGTTGGACCTCGATCCATTTGGTGAATTTGTCAATGGCCACGAGTACTCGGTTGAATCCTCCTAGTGCAATTGGTAATGGCCCTATCATGTCTAGCCCCCAGCAAGCAAAAGGCCATGTTGGAGGTATTGTGACTAGCTTGTAGGCAGGGACATGTTGCTGTTTGGTGAAGAATTGACAATCTTTGCTTTTTCGAACTAATTGTTTCGCATCGGCCAAGGCCATCGGCTAGTAGAAACCTTCTCGGAAAGCCTTGCCTACTATTGTTCATGAGGATGCATGGTTGCCATAGATCCCCTTGTGAATTTCTTCTAAGATTTCTTGGCCATCTTCATGGGTGACACACTTCATGAGCACCCCTGATGATGTGCTTTTTATGTAGAGCTTGTCTCCGACTAGAACGTAGTTTTTTTCTTGTCGTGAAATTTGCTCAACTTGATTTTTGTCAGAAGATAACTTGTGGTCCTTGATGTAGTCGATGAAGGGTGTCCTCCAGTCGACTTCTATCATCATGATTTCTCGAGTGACTTTTGTAGTCTTGACTACCGGTGGTGTGACTTGTTCTGGTATGGACGGTTTGTGCAGTTCGTGGACAAAAATTCGTGCTGGAACTTCTGCATGAGTTGAGCCCATTTTTGATAGTACATCAGCGGCTACGTTGTTGTCACGGATGATATGGTGAAATTCCAAGCCTGAGAAGTTGTTTTCCAGTTTGCAGACTTCTCTACAGTAAGCGTCCATGTTGTCCTTGTTTCGATCACATTCGTCATTGACTTGGTTTATAACGACTAGTGAGTCGCCGTATACCAGTAATCTTTTGATTCTGAGGGAGATTGCAAGACGAAGGCCGTGTAGCAGTGCTTCATACTCAGCTTCATTGTTTGAAACTTCCCAGAAAATTTGCAGTACATACTTGAGTTGGTGTCCCTTTGGGGAGATGAGGAGTACGCCTGCACCAACTTCTTCGAGTTTGAGGGATCCGTCGAAATACATTACCCAGTGCTCTGGCCTCTCAACTGGTGTTGGTACTTAATTATCAATCCATTCGGCCACGAAGTCGACCAAAGCCTGATATTTGATAGTTGTCCTTGGTTTAAAGTCCAAGGTTTGAGCTCCGAGTTCTACTGCCCATTTTGAGATTCTACCCGTGGCATCTTTGTTGTGGAGAATTTTGCCGAGCGGGAAGTCAGTGATGACTGTGATGCTGTGTTCTTGGAAATAGTGGCGCAGCTTTCGTGAAGTGAGCAGAATTGCATATAGAAGTTTTTGTATCGGCGAGTACCGAGTTTTGGAGTCCGAGAGTTTTGGACTTTGTAAACATGGCCTGGCTCAGACCGTTCGACTACTATTATCATGCTGATGATGTGAGTAGTAGCTGCTATGTATAGGAGCAAGTCCTCGTTTGGAGATGGAGCAGTGAGGATTGGAGGCTTTGACAAAAAGTTAGTCCTCGTTCTCCAAGTCTCAAGATAAACCGATTGAGGGCTGCCATGCAGCCTGTGAGTTTCTGCACATCCTTGATGTTAGCTGGTGCGTGCATGTTTGTGATGGCAGATATTTTCTCCGAGTTGGCCTCAATGCCGCGATGGCCAATGATGAACCCGAGTAGTTTGCCAGAAGGTACTCCGAAAATGCATTTGGTTGGATTGAGTTTCCATCGGAAAGCTCGTAAGCTTGAGAAGGTTTCCTCCAAATCGGCGATAAGTACCTCCTGGTTTCTTGTTTTGACGACTACATCATCCACGTAAGCTTTGACATTATGATGTAATTGCTTTTCGAAGCACATCTGTATAGCTCGTTGATAAGTTGCCCCTGCATTTTTTAGTCCAAATGACATTGTTTTGTAGCAGAAAGCCCCAAATGGTGTGATGAAGGCTATTTTAGCTTGATCTTCTTCTTTGAGGCGTATCTGATGATAGCCTGAGTAATAGTCGAGAAAACATAGTAGATCGCACCCAGCGGTAGAGTCGACTACTTGGTCGATCCTAGGTAATCCAAAAGGGTCTTTTGGACAGTGTTTGTTGAGATCCGTGTAATCGATGCACATTTTCCATTCATTGTTTTTCTTGCGAATGAGTACAGGATTGGCTAGCTAGTCAAGGTGAAAGACTTCTTTGATGAACCCTGCCGCGAGTAGCTTGGCTAGTTCTTTTTTGATTGCTTCTCGTCTGTCTTAGGCGAATCTGCGGAGTCGCTGTCATTTTGGAGTAGCTTTGGGATCAACATTTAGAGAGTGCTCAATCAGTTCCTTGGGCACACTGGGCATGTCAACTGGTTTCCAAGCAAAGATATCATGGTTAGCCCGAAGGAAACTGATGAGCGCGGTTTCCTATTTAGGATCTAGCCCTATTCCGATCAGAGCTGTCTTGGAAGAGTCACCCGACTGGAGATCGACTGGTTTGAAGTCTTTATCGCTTGCTGGTTTCACCTTTGTGGACCCTAACTTGTTTTCTGGGATCTCAAGTTCAGTTGGGTGAAGTTTCTTTGAAGTTGTGAAAACTTGTTGCATGGGGCTAGGTGCCTGAGAAGTTGTGGCAATCTCCACGGCTTCGGTATCACACTCGTAAGATCATCGTAGATCTCCTCGTAGCGTTAGTTCTCCCTTGGGCACTGGCATTTTGAGTACCAAGTAAACATAATGTGGTATTGCCATGAACTTAGCTAGTGCTGGCCTTCCGAGTATGGCATGGTAAGATGTCTCAAAGTTGGCGACTTCATATCTGATGTACTCGGTGCAGTAGTGTTCCTTAGTTCCAAAGGCAACTAGAAGGACGATTTGTCCTAATGGTATAGCTGTATTCCCTGGTACGATTCCGTAGAAGGGTGAATCTGTTGGAGTGAGCATTTTCGTGACGTCGAGGCACATCTTCCTTAGTGTTTTGGCAAAAGTGACGTTGAGTCCACTTCCGCCATCGATGAGTACCTTTGTCAGCTTTGATCCTGCCACAACGGGGTCAAGTACTAGAGGGAATCGGTCGGGCTCTGAGAATTTTGTCCACTGGTCCTTTCTGCTGAAGGTTAAGGGTACTTCTGACCATTTTAGCAGTGTTGAATCTATTGGCTCGATGGCCATGATCTCCCTGAGTACGAGTTTGCTGGCCCGCTTGGATGCGGTGCCTGGGATTCCGCCAAAAATGACGTTGACTATCTTGGACGTGGTCTGGAAGTCGCCTTGTTCATCTTCGTCATTGTGGACTTTGTTCTTGCCCTTATCTTTTTTCTTGTTGTACTCTTCAGGAGGTGGTGGTGTGAGTAAGTCTTGCATTACTCGGTGCATGCTGTAGCAGTCTATTGCCGAGTGTTTGCTAGTCGGGTGCCAGGGGCACTGTTTTTTGAGTATTTCGGAGAAGGTTGGCCCTTCATCGATTTTGCGGGGTCCCTTTTTCCTGGAGTTAGTCATGGAAGCAATGGTATTGTCAGGTTTTCTTTTGCGATTTTGATTACTCGAAAAGTTGTTTCAAGTATCATTGTGTTGAGTTCTATCCTGGTCATTGTTGTTGTTGTTGCGTCCACGGTTGTGATGAGAGCCGAACCGTTCTCGCTCTTTGTCTTCTTCATCTGCCCACTGTTGCACCATGACTTTGAGATCTTTGACATTGGCTGGTCTTCGTCGACCGAAGTCTTGGTATGTTCGTCGATCATAGAGTCCATTCTGGAAGCACTCAATGATGTCTGTTTCTGAAATGTCAACTATAGTGGCCTTCTTTTCGAAGAATCGTCGCAAGTAGTCGCGTAGTGTTTCGCCTTCTTTCTTTTTTATTTGACTCAGGTCGATCTTGTTACCCGGTCTAGCCATGGAGCCGGCATAGTTGTTGGTGAAAGCCTTTGTCAAGTCTGCCCAAGAATCGATTGATCAAGGCTTGAGTGACTCAAGCCATGTCAACAGTGCTGGTTCCATGCATATGGGAAAGTGGATAACTTTGGTGTCATTATTGCCCCCAGCTGCTTGAACTTCCAGCGAGTAGCATCGTAGCCATTGAATTGGGTCTTGCTTACCATCATACTTGGTGATTCCTGTTGGTTTGAACTTCTTGGGTAGTCTTGTCCTCATTACCCGATTTCTGAAAGCAGGGAAGTGGTTGTAGTTGTCGACTTCTCGCTCACGCTGACTATTGATTATTTCTCGTAGATCACTGATATTTGATACTTCGTGATTTTTTCGAGTAGGGCGAGGACTTTTTGCGGAGTTGGTGCAGCTAACTTCTCCAACGTCCTTCAGGCGTACTGGGGCATTGTGTTTACTCAGACCTTGGCTGTGTTGCCTTGGTTGGTTTACTACTTCGTTGTCGTTTCTTTGTACTTCGTTGAAGTTATTGTTAGCTGCAGCACCTCTACTGCCTTCTTGATGAGTTGTATTGTGGGGAACAAACGGGATTGGTGATTCTTTGTCGAGTAGCTTGTAGGCTTGTTCCGCAAGTTGTGTGATTAGTTCGTGCCTCACTGCGCAAGTTGAGCTGTGACTTCGTTGTCTCTGTCTCCAGGTATGAGCGTTGATATAAGGTTGATAGAGGCAATTGCTGCGAGTGGAGTATTGTGTTCTTGAGCCTGTACTGCGTCAAATGCTCTTTCAAGGTTTGTGATGGGAATGTTTGTAGCTAGCGTTTGTCGTCGCTCAGCCCGAGTAGCATTGCGCATCCTTCTTTGGTTCCTTTGGTCGGAAGTTTCATCTTGTGGGGCGTTAGTTGTTGACACGTCCTCTGAGATGTTGTCGAGTTGTGCTAGTCGCCGGGGGGTTCCCTATTGGCTAGTACCTGGGTTGTTATTTTGAGTAATAACAAAGACTTCTCTGTCTGGGTAGTAGCTTCCAGAGCTTGATGTTGCAATTTCTTTGGCACTTTCCTTGCAGCTTGAAGTGAGTGGGGTGCCTTCCTGGTATGGGAGGTTGTCTATATGAGCGACAAGGCGCGACTCATAGTCGCGGGTGAGGAGGGATGGTCTCATTCCTAGCCAGTGGACGAATCTGCCTTGCGATGTCGAAGTTATTACCAGTCCTTGGGCTGGTCCTATCAGTGGGATCTCTGGGACGTAGTCTGAGTCGGAGTCGTCGTCTTTCCCGTGTTCGAGTTGAGTTCGAGTGAGGAAACTTTGGTAAGCTTCAGCTGCATTGCGGAGTCCGTGTGGGAATCGTTTCTCAGTTGAAGTTGATTTGAGAAGTGATTGGGACCGACTAGTCCGAACTAGGGTCGAGTCTGACGCGTAGTCGAACTCAGGGTTGTTGACTTTGAAATTTTGGGTTTTCCTGGCTGAATCGACTGATTTCTTCTCCCGAACATTGATGATTTGGTGCGAAAACAATCCGGTGCCATCGGCGATGCAGAGCCAAGATCCAAAAATGAAAGTTGCGCCTGCTTCGATGATGAAGACAGGCTTGATGATGACAGGTGCCATCGAGCTCACGCTGAGAAACTCGATGAGCTCCCCTACTTGGCACGCCAGCTGTCGGTGTTTTAGACCGGCAACCCGCCTAGGGGGTACCCTAGGTGGTCTTTTATGCGGTAAGGGCTGTCGAGAATCAAGGAGTCGATGGTGATGGAAGGAACACGATTTAGACAGGTTCGGGCCGCTAGATCGCGTAATACCCTACGTCCTGTGAGTTGTTTGTATTGAACTTAGATGAACTGGAGTTGTTGTCTTTGAGGGGGTCCCTGCCCGCCCTTATATACTCGGGAGGGCAGGGTTACAAGATTGAATCCTAGTTAGGTACGACTACAGAGTTCTACTCGGTGTGGTCCGAGTAGTTTCCATATGCACACCTAACTAGTCCGAGTGGAATACGCCTCTTGCTGCGTAGCCCCCTTTTCTTGATTATCTCTGAGTACATCCCTTAGTGGGCTGTTCAGGGCCTACTCGTGGGCCTAGGATGCATGCCCGACAGTTGCACCATATCATTGCATCATATTGCGTTGCACATCCTTCATGGATGTCGCCTCTTGCTGGCCACGACCGTACCAGTATAGCATCGTACGTTGCCCAAGGAGGGTACGATGCAGCTTCATACCTTGTTCGGTATGGAGGTAGTGGACATGGCATATGCATTGCATTTGCACTCATTGTGATTTATATATTTGAGTATTTGTGGCAGAACCACCCAAATTAACTTAGCTAAAATGCACTTAAGTCGCCTAACACGCGATCATGCACTTTAAACTAGCCAACTAGGTCATCCATCGGATTTCATCCGATAAACCAAATACTCAGGATCGAGAAGCATTGCTCACACGAAGGTGAGTAGTTAGAGAGATTACAACATTCCCATCACATTGATGTAGTTCAACAATTTATTACATCAGAGTTTTCAAAATTCAGACAGAGTTTGCAAGGTTGTAAACAACGAAGAAGTAAACATGCGAAAGCTAAACGTTGATACATAATACCATGGCGAAGCCAACCATGATATCAATAACCCATGTCCTCACTCTCCGAGGAGTGGTCCCACTCAATCATCCAACCTGGAGGGAGCTGGGTAGGCCAAGTGATGCTAGCAGCCAAACAATCGATATTACCTGAAAAGTTATGCCACAAGCAAGGCTGAACAACTAATACTCAGCAAGACTAATTCGAGAGTGGTTGCTAAACCACTAACTTCTAGACATGCAGGCTCTTTGGCTGTGGGTTTGTTTTTGCCAAAAGCGACTAATGTTGATCCTTACTTTCAATATTTTAGCTCAAGTTCTAAGTTCATTAACCAGTCTAAATTAGCAACTTATACTAAGCAAACATAGTTTTCAAACAATTAATGACAAGCAGCAAGTTTAAAATTTCCATCATGTTCCATCTTTACTCAATGCAGCATAACGATCAAGTAGTCCAAAACTGTGAGAGGTAGACAATTCGAATCGAGTTTATTAACCATGCATGGCGAACCTAATCCCACGACATCTACGCACCACAATAGGTCACTTCACTTGTCAGCCATCCCCATCAATTCCTAGGCACGTGTCGGGTCCACTTCCCTTAGTACAAGGCCCCACCGTCCCAGCCTCTGTCGTACTATGACTGCACTTGTCACCACATGATGCACCATGGGAAAACTCAGTTTCCAGAGACAGTGGAATGAAATGCTCACATCCTGGTTCAATTAGGTACTAAGCTTTCCCATCCCATATTAGGTATGAGATTAGTACTTTCAAACACTTGATCACGAACACTATCACTTTTCGACCTTAGTCCATTTTAAGTAGATAGACAGGGCAAACCATCAAGTACCGAACAATAAAGCCTGACCCTGTCCATCATCCTTATGGTTATAACATAAGTAAAGCAATCAACTCCTATGGCTCACGAGTGACAAGCAATCACTCGACTTTTACCGAGTCCTATTTAAGCATTGCATCTGCTCGACTTTAGGAACTAGTGTTCAGATCAAGATACTAAGTTTCATGCATCTATGGTTTCAATCAACTCCTAGAAATGTAAATGCACAATCATAAGCATCAACATATTGCAATAGTTTAACATAGGGGATCATGCATTGAGGCTTGCCTTCAGTTCAGAGAAAGTTAGCTATTATTTGGGGTCTTGATCTGGCTAGAGAAAGCTAGCTATTATTTGGGGTCTTGATCTGGCTCGAGCGCTGTCAGCTAGGCACCCCTGGAACCACTAGAAGACTTACGAACCCACTCAAGGGAACGTACTCAAAACCTACTCGGACCTGAAGAGTACTCCACAAGGCGCATAAGATTTCATGTACCCCATGAAGGCTAGTCGGGTCAGGAAACTACTCTACCGAGATAGAGTAGGACTCTGTAAAACGTATTCAACTAGGACCCATACAATCCGCCCTGTAACCCTGCTCCCCCGACTATATAAGGGCGGGCAGGGACCCCATCCAAAACAACGAATGAGACAAATCAAGCTCAATACAATTCATACCTAGGACGTAGAGTATTACGCGATCTAGCAGCCCGAACCTGTCTAAATCATGTTCCTTGCATCACCATCGATTCCTTGATTCTCGACGGCACCCACCGCACAAAAGACCACCTAGGGTACCCCTAGGTGGGTTATCGGTCTAAAACACCGACAACTGGCGCGCCAGGTAAGGGAAGTCGCCAAGTTTCTTCACGCGAGATCGATGGCACCAGTCATCACCAAGCCCATTTTCTCCTTCGAGGCGCTGGATCCTTTCGACGCCGCATCATCGGCGATCAGGAAAATAAGCGTCTCGATGAGAATTTTCTTTAAGAAATAGAGAATCCTGCCGAAAAAAATCCAAAATTTCAACATTAACGACATCGAATTCGACTACGGCTCAGACTCGACCTTGACTCAGACTAGCCCATGCAGGCTGACGCCCAAGTCATCCCGCAAATCGATTCCTGCACGGACTCCACAATGCAACTGTTTTCCACCAAGGTTTCATCACTCAAATCCAGTCCGAACTCGGATCATTCAAGGACTATGACTACGACTCAGGCTACGTTCAATAGATCCCTTTATCAGGCCTAGCTCGAGGCTTAATAATTACTTCAACTCCACAGGGAAGATTCATTTATTGGCCTGGAATGAAGCCATCTTTCCTAGCCCAAGATCACGAGTCACGCCTTATCGCTCACATAGACAACCTCCCATATCAAGAGGGCATCCCGCTTACTATAACATACGAGGAAGGAAGCACTACAGAGATTACAACATCGAGCTCTGGAAGCTACTACCTGGATAGAGAAATCTTTCTCATCACATCACAAAACAATGACGCGGGTGCCAGCCTCCAGAGACTTCCTCGATGGGTTACACAACTTGATGACATTTCACAAGACGAATCATCAGCTAACGCCCCGCAAGACGAAACTTTTGAACAAAGAAATCAACGAAGAGCACGCGATGCTGCCCAAGCAGATCATCACCGACTACTAGCTACAAACATCCCTATCGTGAACCTTGAAAGAGCATTCGACGCAGTGCAAGCTCAAGAGCACAACACTCCACTCACAGCAATTGCCTCAATCAATCTCATATCAACCCTCATACCTCATGACAGAGACAACGAGTTAACAGCTCAACCCGCGGAATGGGCCAACGGGTTAATAGCACAACTCGCAGAATAAGCTTACAAACTACTCGACAAAGAATCTCCAATCCCATCTATTCCTCGCAACTCAGCCCCCCAAGACAGCAGCAGAGACATTGTAGTCCACGGTGGCCATCGCGAGGCTCCAAGACACAGCAACGAAGCAGTCAACTAGCCAAGGTAGCATAGCCAAAGGCAAAATAGACATGAACGCGAGGCCCCAAGGTGAAACAGGGATGCAAGAGAGGCTAGCTGCACTAATTTTGCAAAGAGCCCTCATCACCGCATAACCATCACTGCGAACGCGAACGCGAAGTTGACGACTATAACCATTTCCCCGCTTTCACCGCACGTGTAATGAAGACTAAACTACCCAAGAAGTTCAAGCCAATAGGGATCACCAAGTACGATGGCAAGCATGATCCAGTCCAATGGTTACGATGCTACTCACTAGTAGTACAAGTAGCCGGGGGTAACGATGACACAAAGGTCATTCACTTCCCCATATGCATGGAACCCGTACCGTTAACATGGCTCGAGTCACTCAAACCGAAATCGATCGACTCCTGGGAATACTTGCCGAAGGCTTTCACCAATAATTACGCGGTCTCCATGTCCCGCCCAGGCAACAAAATTCATCTAAGCCTAATCAAACAAAAAGAAAGCGAGACACTCCATGACTATCTACGCTGTTTCTTTGAAAAGAAGGCTACAATAGTCGACATTTCGGAAACAGACATCATCGAGTGCTTTGAAAATGACCTCTATGATCGTAGAACATACCAAGACTTTGGCAGACGTCATCCAACCACCGTCAAAGATCTCAAAATCATGGTGCAACAATGGGCAGATGAAGAAGACAAAGAGCATGAAAGATTCGGCCCTCATCAAAACTGCGGTCATGACAACAATAACAACAATCATGAACAAGACAAAAACCGCAACAACGATACTCTAAATAACTACTCAGGTAATCAGAATCGCAAGCACAAACCCAACAACACTGTTGCAGCTATGACCAACTCAGGCAAGAAAGGGTCACACAAGCACAATGACAGGCCCTCCTTCACCGAGTTACTCAAGAAACAATGCCCATGGCATCCAAGTAGCAAACACTCGGTGATAGATTGTTACAGCATGCGCCAAGTAATGCAAGAATTACCCGCACCACCCCCTCCCGAAGACTTTGATCAAAAGAAGGACAAGGGAAAGAGCAAAGTCAATAAAGATGGCGAAGGCGAAGGCGAGTTCCAGACTGCCTCTAAAACGGTCAACGTCATTCTTGGCGGAATCCCGGGTACCGCATCCAAGCGGTCCAATAAGCTGGTACTTAGAGAGATTATGGCCATCGAGCTAGCAGCTCCCACACAACTCAAATGGTCTGAGGTACCCATAACTTTCAGCAGAAAAGACCAGTGGACAAGTTTCTCGGAACTAGGCCGATTCCCTCTAGTACTCGACCCTGTCATTGCAGGCTCAAGACTGACCAAAGTACTTATCGACGGCGGAAGCGGACTCAACGTCATTTTTGCCAAGACACTAAGGAAAATGTTCCTCGATATCACAAACATGCTCACTCCAACGGACTCACCATTTTACAGGATTGTCCTAGGAAATGCGGCCATACCGCTAGGACAAGTCGTCCTACCAGTCACTTTTGGCACCAAGGAACATTACCGAACCGAGTACATCAGGTTCGAGGTCGCTGACTACGAAACCTCTCAGCATGCTATACTTAGAAGACCAGCCCTAGCCAAGTTTATGGCTATAGCACACTATGTGTACCTGGTACTGAAGATGCCAGGACCTAAGGGTGAGTTAACCCTACGTGGAGACTTCAGACGATCGTACGAGTGTGACATGGAAGCAGTCGAGATTGCAGTGACTTCTCAAGCACCCAATCCCATGCAACAAGTGTTCACATCTTCAAAGAAACTCAACCCCACAGAACTCGAGATCCCAGAAAACAAGTCATGATCAACGAAAGTGAAACCAGCAAGCGAGAAGGACTTCAAAACCATCGATCTCTAGATTGGAGACTCATCCAAGACAACCCTGATTGGAATAGGGCTCGACCCTAAATAGGAAAATACGCTCGTCAGCTTTCTTTGGGATAACCACGACATCTTTGCTTGGAAGCCAGCTGACATGCCCGGTGTGCCCAAGGAGCTGATTGAGCACTCACTAAACATCGATCCCAAAGCCACCCCAAAAAGACAACGACTATGAAGGTTCACCAAGGACAGAAGAGATGCAATCAAAAAAGAGCTAGCCAAACTACTCGCAGTAGGATTTATCAAAGAGGTTTTCCATCTTGATTGGCTAGGTAACCCTGTACTCGTTCGTAAGAAGAATAATGAGTGGAGAATGTACGTCGACTACACAGACCTCAACAAGCATTGCCCACAGGACCCCTTTGGACTACCCAAGATCGACTAAGTAGTCGACTCCACAGCTGGGTTTCCTTTGCTCTATTTTCTCGACTGCTACTCAGGCTATCACCAAATAGCCCTCAAAGAAGAAAATCAAGCCAAAACAGCTTTCATCACCCCGTTTGGAGCATTTTGTTACAAGTGTCTTTTGAGCTAAAAAATGCAGGGGCGGCCTATCAACGTGCCATCCAGATGTGTTTCGAAAAGCAACTACACTACAACGTAGAAGCTTATGTAGATGACATAGTCATCAAAACAAGAAATTCGGATGCTCTAGTTGCAAACCTTTGCAAGCCTACGAGCATTCCGGTGGAAACTTAACCCTACCAAATGCGTTTTCGGTGTACCTTCCGTAAAATTACTCGGATTCATCATTAGCCATCGTGGCATTGAGACCAACCCAGAGAAAATATTAGCCATCACAAATATGCAAGCTCCAACTGGTATCAAGGACGTGCAGAAGCTTATAGGCTGCATGTAGTCCTGCTAATTGGGTTGCAACCCAAGTTATAACCCCACCAATCCATTCTCACAAGAAAATAAATATAACCCACACCAAACCAAACCTCCACCATCACACACCACACCACCCCAAACTTTCCATTGCATAAGTTATACAAACTGCTTGTCAAATATGGTTACAACCCAATAACAACCCATTAGGTACCCAATAAAAACTCATTAGGTAGTTCTTTTGTTTGAGTTTGTATGCGACTCTTGACGCAGGGTCCACATGTAAATCTAGCCACACTATTTTGCGCAAAGTAGCGGATTGTCAAACTAATTCATCTGCAACAAGTTTTGGTCAATTTCTCTAAAACTTGAAGGTGTGAACGTGAGGTTTTAGTTTTAGGGTCTGACTCTTGACAGGCGAGGCTCCAAGATTTTGAATTCTTAACGGGTTGAGAGCCTTTTGGACCCCAAAACAATACCAAACTCCCAAACACCCTCCAAACTATCTGTTTGTAAAACCTAACCCATACCAAACCATCTATTAGGCGAACCCATTACAAATCAATCCAAATGAGCTTATTATAGAAACCAAACCAATAAAACCAATAAACCCAACCCAACTAACAGGGCTAGCTGCATGGCAGCCCTTAATCGATTTATCTCAAGACTTGGGGAACGCAAATTACCCTTCTTCAAGTTACTCAAATGACAGAACAAGTTTCAATGGACAGATGAGGCAGACAAGTCCTTGACACAGCTCAAGGACTTCTTGTCAAAACCACCAATCCTCACAGCTCCATCTCCAGACGAAGACTGGCTCCTATACATAGCTGCCAGTACTCATGTTGTCAGTACAGCAATAGTAGTCGAAAGGTCTGAACCAGGCCACATCTACAAAGTCCAGAGACCCGTCTACTTCATCAGTGAAGTACTCTCGGACTCCAAAACCCGGTACCCACCAGTGCAGAAGCTATTCTACACAATCCTGCTTACCTCATGGAAGTTGCGACACTACTTTCAAGAACACAGCATAACCGTCATCACTAACTTCCCGCTTGATGAAATCCTTCACAACAGGGATGCAACATGTAGAATCTCCAAGTGGGCGGTAGAACTCGGAGCTCTATCTCTAGACTCTAAACCCAAAACAACCATCAAATTGGTCGACTTCATGGAAGAGTGGAGGGAAAACCAAGTACCAACACTAGTCGAAAGGCCAGAACATTGGGTTATGTACTTTCACGGTTCCCTCAAACTTGAAGGCGCCGACGTAGAAGTACTCTTGATTTCTCCAATGGGAGAACAACTCTAATATGTTCTCCAGATCTTTTGGGAAGTCTCAAACAACGAAGCTGAGTATGAAGCTGTTGGGATACGAGGTAGGCTACACTAGCGCAAATCAAAATTTCTACCGCGTAAAACTAGGAAGAACTGCCGTATAAGGATCACGGGATTACCACTCGACGCACTACTGGTGCGGAAGATGTAGATATGCGTCGATGCAGTGAAGATGATCACGTAGTTGTACATAGTCGATCAACATAGTCGTACGTAGTCGATCACGTCAACGTCCAGCAGCTCCTCAGTAGCTCGTCCACGTGCAGCAAGATCGCCCCCGGTGCCGCGGCTCATCGTCGGCTCGTCGTGGCTCGTCGGCGGCTCGTCGAAGTGCTGCAGGCGCAACACCTCCAAGGTATCCACACATGCAGGGAGGAAGCGTTGCAAGCTGGACTACTAGATCCGCGAGTTGCAACAGGTGAGGGTGTGGGAGGCACGGCAGGTGTGTTTCGCCAAAAGGTGTAAACCCTAGGGCGCCCCACCCCTCTATTTATAGAGGTTCCTAACGGGCCTCTGGGTCCGAGGCCCATTAGTACTTCTAAACCTAATCCAACTCAGATCAGATCCGAATTGGGCTTCTAGCCCCTTAAGTGTGTGACCCTATGGGTTCGGATACGTATAAACATGGCCCGAGTACTCCTACTCGGCCCAATAGTCGGTAGCGGCCTCTAGCAAGACGTGCCAACTCCTATACGCACACGAAGATCGTATCAGACGAACCATCACAACATAATATACATGCTATTCCCTTTGCCTCACGATATTTGGTCTAGCTTCAAGCCGACCGCTCTTTCTCGATCCTGTGATCCGGAATCCCTTTGTAGGTTAACTCTTAACCGTACGTAGCATGGCCATGCATTTTCGGATCCGATCACTCGAGGGGCCCAGAGATATCACTCTCAATCAGAGAGGGGCAAATCCCATCTTGATTGACCATGTCTCATAGCATGCTTCTTGACAAACCCGAAAGCTACCTTTATAAATACCCTGTTACGGCGTAGCGTTTGATAGCCCCTAAGTAGGTCGATCCACATCTAGAATACATGCGACAATCTCAGGTCTAAGGACAAAGCGTATATGTTGTTTAAAGAGAGAACTACTTCTCGTGTTGGGTCAGTCCTAGCACATGTCTCCACATGTGTCCACATTATTAGTTCAACATCTCCATGTCCATGACTTGTGAAACATAGTCATCAACTAATACATGTGCTAGTCTAATATTCATGTGGGTCCTCACATGAACTCTGACTAGTGACAACTTTAGAATAACCATACAAGTAAAGAGTTTCACATACAATTCACATAATTGCAAATCAATTCAAGTAGCCTTTAATGGATATTCAATGAAAACAATATACAAATCATGGATACAAATGGAATATCATCATCTCTATGATTGCCTCTAGGGCATACCTCCAACAATGATGGACCCAGACTCCGAAAAATGGCAGAGTGCCATGCAATCCGAAATAGAGTCCATGGGAGACAATCAAGTTTGGAACTTGGTTGACCCGCCTGATGGTGTTAAAGCCATAGAGTGCAAGTGGATCTATAAGAAGAAAAAGGACATGGATGGAAATGTTCACATCTATAAAGCATGACTTGTCGCAAAAGGTTTTCGAAAAGTTCAAGGAGTTGACTACGATGAGACCTTCTCGCCCGTAGTAATGCTTAAGTCCATTTGGATTATTCTAGCTATAGCTGCATATTTCGATTATGAGATATGGCAGATGGATGTCAAGACAGCTTTCCTGAATGAAAACCTAGCTGAGGACGTGTATATGATACAGCCCGAGGGTTTTGTCGATCCTAAAAATGCTGGAAAGGTATGCAAGCTTCAGAGATCCATTTATGGATTGAAGCAAGCATCTAGGAGTTGGAACATTCATTTTGATGAAGTAGTCAAAGGGTTTGACTTCACCAAGAACGAAGAAGAGTCTTGTGTTTACAAGAAGGTTAGTGGGAGCTCTGTAGTATTTCTAATCTTATATGTGGATGACATATTACTGATTGGAAATAACATTCCTATGCTTGAGTCCGTAAAGACTTCACTGAAAAATAGTTTTTCGATAAAGGACTTAGGGGAAGCGGCATATATTCTGGGCATTAAGATCTATAGAGATAGATCGAGAAGGCTTATAGGTTTAAGCCAAGATACTTACATTGACAAAGTGTTGAAGCAGTTCAGCATGGAAGAGGCAAAGAAAGGGTTCTTGCCTATGTCACATGGCATACATCTCAGCAAGACTCAGTGTCCTTCGACTGCTGATGAGCGGGATCGCATGAGTAGAGTGCCATATGCCTCGGCTATTGGATCTATCATGTATGCAATGATAAGTACTCGCCCAGATGTTTCATATGCGCTAAGTATGACAAGCAGACACCAATCTGATCCAGGTGAGAGTCACTGGACAGCGGTGAAAAACATTCTTAAGTACTTGAGAAGGACTAAAGATATGTTCCTCGTCTATGGAGGTGAGGAGGAGCTCGTTGTATCAGGTTACACCGATGCTAGTTTCCAAACCGACAGAGATGATTCAAAGTCACAATCAGGATTTGTGTTCACGCTGAATGGTGGTGCTGTTAGTTGGAAGAGTTCCAAGCAGGAGACGATGCAACTCCACCTCCCGTTAGGATTTATTATGGAGTTGAATAATTGTTATTTCGTTCCTAGTTTAAGTCGAAACATTTTGTCTCCTTCATGCTTGATGAAGGATGGTTATTCATTTGCGAGTGAAAACAATGGTTGTGTGATCTCCAAGAATGATATGTTTATGGCTTTTGCACCCATTGTGAATGGATTATTTGTTTTAAGTCTTGATGGTTCACCTGTCTGTAATGTAAGTGCTAAAAGGCCTCGGCCTAATGATTTGAGTCCTACCTACTTGTGGCATTGTCGTTTGGGTTATATAAGTGAAAAGCGCATGAAGAAGCTCCATTCTGATGGACTTCTAACTTCGTTTGATTTTGAATCATACGAGACATGTGAGGCTTGCTTGCTAGGCAAGATGACCAAGATGCCTTTCACAGGATTTCCTGAGAGAGCAGTAGACTTGTTGGAACTCGTACATAGTGATGTATGCGGACCAATGAGCACGACGGCTAGAGGAGGATTCCAATACTTCATAACTTTCACTGATGATTTTAGTAGATATGGCTATGTCTACTTGATGAGGCACAAGTCTGAAACCTTTGAAAAGTTCAAGGAATTTCAGAATGAAGTTGAAAATCAGCGTGGCTAGAAAATCAAGGCATTACGATCTGATCGTGGAGGCGAGTATTTGAGCCACGAGTTTAGCAATCATCTAAAGAGTTGCGGAATTGTTCCACAACTTACGCCGCCTGGAACACCTTAGAGAAATGGTGTGTCTGAGTGACGTAATCGAACTTTGTTAGACATGGTTCGATCAATGATGAGCCAGTCGGACCTACCGTTGTCATTTTGGGGATACGCTCTAGAAACAGCAGCTTTCACACTTAATAGGGTACCATCTAAATCCGTAGTTAAGACACCATATGAGATATGGACTGGAAAGGTTCCTAGTTTGTCTTTTCTAAAGATTTGGGGATGTAAAGTGTTTGTCAAGCGACTTCAGTTGGACAAGATCACACCCAAGTCGGATAAGTGCATTTTCGTGGGATATCCAAAGGAAACTTTGGGATATTATTTCTACAACCGATCAGAAGGCAAAGTGTTTGTCGCTCGTAACGGGGTTTTCCTAGAGAAAGAGTTTCTCAAAGGAGAAAAGAGTGGAAAGACAGTGCATCTTGAAGAAGTTCAAGATGAGCCGATCGAGCAAGAATCAATGAGTGATGCTAACGTAGCAGAACAAGTTGAGATACCCATGGCAAGAGAAGCACCGCCACAACCACGAAGGTCGGCAAGACTCCGCGAAATGCGGGAAATATTATTGTTGGACAATGATGAGCCTGTGACATATGCAGAAGCAATGATGGACCCAGACTCCGAAAAATGGCAGAGTGCCATGCAATCCGAAATAGAGTCCATGGGAGACAATCAAGTTTGGAACTTGGTTGACCCGCCTGATGGTGTTAAAGCCATAGAGTGCAAGTGGATCTATAAGAAGAAAAAGGACATGGATGGAAATGTTCACATCTATAAAGCACGACTTGTCGCAAAAGGTTTTCGACAAGTTCAAGGAGTTGACTACGATGAGACCTTCTCGCCCGTAGTGATGCTTAAGTCCATTCGGATTATACTAGCTATAGCTGCATATTTCGACTATGAGATATGGCAGATGGATGTCAAGATAGCTTTCCTGAATGGAAACCTAGCTGAGGACGTGTATATGATACAGGCCGAGGGTTTTGTCGATCCGAAAAATGCTGGAAAGGTATGCAAGCTTCAGAGATCCATTTATGGATTGAAGCAAGCATCTAGGAGTTGGAACATTCGTTTTGATGAAGTGGTCAAAGGGTTTGACTTCACCAAGAACGAAGAAGAGTCTTATGTTTACAAGAAGATTAGTGGGAGCTCTGTAGTATTTCTAATCTTATATGTGGATGACATATTACTGATTGGAAATAACATTCCTATGCTTGAGTCCGTAAAGACTTCACTGAAAAATAGTTTTTCGATGAAGGACTTAGGGGAAGCGGCATATATTCTGGGCATTAAGATCTATAGAGATAGATCGAGAAGGCTTATAGGTTTAAGCCAAGATACTTACATTGACAAAGTGTTGAAGCGGTTCAACATGGAAGAGGCAAAGAAAGGGTTCTTGCCTATGTCACATGGCATACATCTCAGCAAGACTCAGTGTCCTTCGACTGCTGATGAGCGGGATCGCATGAGTAGAGTGCCATATGCCTCGGCTATTGGATCTATCATGTATGCAATGATAAGTACTCGCCCAGATGTTTCATATGCGCTAAGTATGACAAGCAGATACCAATCTGATCCAGGTGAGAGTCACTGGACAGCAGTGAAAAACATTCTTAAGTACTTGAGAAGGACTAAAGATATGTTCCTCGTCTATGGAGGTGAGGAGGAGCTTGTTGTAACAGGTTACACCGATGTTAGTTTCCAAACCGACAGAGATGATTCAAAGTCACAATCAGGATTTGTGTTCACGCTAAATGCTGGTGCTGTTAGTTGGAAGAGTTCCAAGCAGGAGACGGTGGCTGATTCTACGACAGAAGCCGAGTACATCGCGGCTTCGGAAGCCGCGAAGGAAGGTGTTTGGATAAGGAATTTCCTCATTGAGCTTGGTGTGTTCCCGAATGCGTCCAGCCCATTGAATCTCTACTGTGATAACAATGGGGCAATTGCGCAAGCAAAGGAGCCAAGGAACCACCAGAAGGACAAACACGTAATGCGGCGTTTTCATCTCATTCGAGACTTCGTTAACCGGGGTGAGATCAAGATATGCAAAATACACACGGATCTGAACATTTCTGATCCGTTGACAAAACCACTCCCGTAGGCTAAGCATGATGCGCATGTAAGAGCTATGGGTATTAGGTACCTTCTAGATTGACTCTAGTGCAACTGGGAGACTGTTGGAGGTATGCCCTAGAGGAAATCATAGAGATGATGATATTCCATTTGTATCCATGATTTGTATATTGTGTTCATTGAATATCCATTAAAGGCTACTTGAATTGATTTGCAATTATGTGAATTGTATGTGAAACTCTTTACTTGTATGGTTATTCTAAAGTTGTCCCTAGTCGGAGTTCATGTGAGGACACACATGAATATTAGACTAGCACATGTATTAGTTGATGACTATGTTTCACAAGTCATGGACATGGAGATGTTGAACTAATAATGTGGACACATGTGGAGACATGTGCTAGGACTGACCCAACACGAGAAGTAGTTCTCTCTTTAAACAACATATACGCTTTGTCCTTAGACCTAAGATTGTCGCATATATTCTAGATGTGGATCGACCTACTTAGGGGCTATCAAACGCTACGCCGTAACAGGGTAGTTATAAAGGTAGCTTTCGGGTTTGTCAAGAAGCATGCTATGAGACATGGTCAATCAAGATGGGATTTGCCCCTCTCTGATTGAGAGTGATATCTCTGGGCCCCTCGAGTGATCGGATCCGAAAATGCATGGCCATGCTACGTACGGTTAAGAGTTAACCTACAAAGGGATTCCGAATCACAGGATCGAGAAAGAGCGGTCGGTTTGAAGCTAGACCAAATATCGTGAGGCAAAGGGAATAGCATGTATATTATGTTGTGATGGTTCGTCTGATATGATCTTCGTGTGCGTATAGGAGTTGGCACGTCTTGCTAGAAGCCGCTACCGACTATTGGTCCGAGTAGGAGTACTCGGGCCATGTCTATACATATCCGAACCCATAGGGTCACACACTTAAGGGGCTGGAAGCCTAATTCGGATCTGATCCGAGTTGGATTAGGTTTAGAAGTACTAATGGGCCTCGGATCCAGAGGCCCATTAGGAACCTCTATAAATAGAGGGGTGGGGGCGCCCTAGGGTTTACACCTTTTGGCGAAACACACCTGCCGCGACTCCCACGCCCTCGCCTGTTGCAACTCGAGGATCTAGCAGTCCGGCTTGTGACGCTTCCTCCCTGCACGTGTGGATACCTTGGAGGTGTTGCGCCTGCAGCACTTGGACGAACCGCCGACGAGCCGCCGACGAGCCGCCGACGAGCCGCCGATGAGCCACGATGAGCCGACGACGAGCCGCGGCACTGGGGGCGATCTTGCTGCACGTGGACGAGCTGCTGAGGAGCTGCTGGACGTTGACGTGATCGACTACGTACAACTATGTTGATCGACTACGTACGACTACGTGATCGTCTTCACTGCATCGACGCATATCTACATCTTCCGCACCAGTAGTGCGTCGAGTGGTAATCCCGTGATCCTTATACGGCAGTTATTCCTGGTTTTACGCGGTAGAAATTTTGATTTGCGCTAGCGTAGCCTACCTCATAACCCTACAATCATTGCTTCTGCATATGTCGCAGGCTCATCATTGTCCAACAATAATATTTCCCGCATTTCGCGGAGCCTTGCCGACCTTCGTGGTTGTGGCGGTGCTTCTCTTGCCATGGGTATCTCAACTTGTTCTGCTACGTTAGCATCACTCATTGATTCTTGCCCGATCGGCTCATCTTGAACTTCTTCAAGATGCACTGTCTTTCCACTCTTTTCTCCTTTGAGAAACTCTTTCTCTAGGAAAACCCCGTTCCGAGCGACAAAAATTTTGCCTTTTGATTGGTAGTAGAAATAATATCCCAAAGTTTCCTTTGGATATCCCACGAAGATGCACTTATCCGACTTGGGTGTGATCTTGTCCGACTGAAGTCGCTTGACAAACACTTCACATCCCCAAATCTTTAGAAAAGACAAACTAGGAACCTTTCCAGTCCATATCTCATATGGTGTCTTAACTACAGATTTAGATGGTACCCTATTAAGTGTGAAAGCTGCTGTTTCTAGAGCGTATCCCCAAAATGACAATGGTAGGTCTGACTGGCTCATCATTGATCGAACCATGTCTAACAAAGTTCGATTACGTCGCTCGGACACACCGTTTCTCTGAGATGTTCCAGGCGGCGTAAGTTGTGGAACAATTCCGCAACTCTTTAGATGATTGTTAAACTCGTGGCTCAAATACTCGCCTCCACGATCAGATCGTAAGGCCTTAATTTTCTTGCCACGCTGATTTTCAACTTCATTCTGAAATTCCTTGAACTTTTCAAAGGTTTCAGACTTGTGCCTCATCAAGTAGACATAGCCATATCTACTAAAATCATCAGTGAAAGTTATGAAGTATTGGAATCCTCCTCTAGCCGTCATGCTCATTGGTCCGCATACATCACTATGTACGAGTTCCAACAAGTCTACTGCTCTCTCAGGAAATCCTGTGAAAGGCGTCTTGGTCATCTTGCCTAGCAAGCAAGCCTCACATGTCTCGTATGATTCAAAATCAAACGAAGTTAGAAGTCCATCAGAATGGAGCTTCTTCATGCGTTTTTCACTTATATGACGCAAACGACAATGCCACAAGTAGGTAGGACTCAAATCATTAGGCCGAGGCCTTTTAGCACTTACATTACAGACAGGTGAACCATCAAGATTTAAAACAAATAATCCATTCACAATGGATGCAAAATCCATAAACATATTATTCTTAGAGATCACACAACCATTGTTTTCACTCGCAAATGAATAACCATCCTTCATCAAGCATGAAGGAGACAAAATGTTTCGACTTAAACTAAGAACGAAATAACAATTATTCAACTCCATAATAAATCCTGACGGGAGGTGGAGTTGCATCGTCCCGACGGTCAACGCAGCAACTCTTGCATTATTGCCCACGCAGAAATCAACTTCTCCTCTTTCCACGCTTCTACTTCTTATCATTCCCTGCATCGAATTGCAAATATGAGCAACCGATCCGGTATCAAATACCCAACAATTAATAATTGTATCAGCGAGAAATATGTTGTCTATAACATTAACAACAAGCGTACCTGAGGTAGAAGTACTCTTACTTCCGCCATTCTTCAAGGAAGCTAGGTACTGCTTGCAGTTTCTCTTCCAGTGACCAAGTTCATGACAATAAAAGCACTCCTTGTCTGGAGCAGGTCCAGGTCCAGCTTTAACCTTGGGCGCTGGGTTTGGCTTGGACGTTCCAGCCTTGCCCTTCTTCTTCCAAGAATTGCCCTTCTTCTTAAAGCTAGGCTTGTTCTGTATAGCCATCAAAAGGCTGGTACTAGCGCTTTTCTTGATGTCAGCCTCTACTGTTTTAAGCATGCCACACAGCTCATTCAGACCCTTCTCCGTCCCATGCATATGGTAGTTTGAGATGAAGTTCCCATAGCTAGGCGAAAGAGATGAAAGAATAAAATCAGTGGCCAACTCTTGGCCCAGTGGGAAGCCTAGCTTCTCCAACCGTTGAGTGTAACCAACCATCTTGATTACGTGTGGTCCTACTGCTGCGCCTTCTGCTAGCTTGCTCTCAACAAGGCCTTAGACACGTTGAACCTTTCAGTCCTGGCCTGTGTTTGGAACATGTCTCTAAGCGCCACGATCATATTGTGCACCTCATGGTTTGTTTCGAACTGCATCTGCAGCTCAGGTTCCATGCAAGCAAGCATAAGGCAGCTTACTTCGAGGTTAGCATCACATGCTTTCTTGTAAGCATTCTTAGCAGCAGCGGGTGCATCATCAGCAGGTTCTTCTGGTAGTGGGTTGTTTAGAACATCTTCCTTTTTCTCAGTCCTGAGAACAATTCTCAGGTTACGGATCCAATCCGAGTAATTTGTTCCATTCAACTTGTCCTTCTCAAGGACCGAACGCAAAGCAAACGGTGTAGTGCTGCTAGGTGCCATTTAATCTACAACAAAGTAATGCAAAATACACTAAGACAAACGTATCCATGATAGAGCAAATCACATTAAACTATTTTAATAGAATCTACTCCCACTAAAATCAATATCCCTCTATTGAAACTTAGTGATTTAGGATCCACAACTAACATGTCCACTAGTGAGCTTTAGCATCACCGCTAGCAAACAAGGTAGATTGGTAAGCAACTTTTGCTAATCATATCACATATGACTCCTGTTGTTGGGTGACATCTCTATGTCTCGGCGCCCAACCTTTGTGCCCCAAGGTCCTTAACCGTTAAGATAACCTTGTTAAGCAAACCAACCCTTATGTGTGTAAGTGTCCGACACAAACCCGTCTAGTCAAGGAAAACTAGTGGTACCCTAATTTCATAGACCCACCACTAATTGTACAAGATATGGGACGGTGCAAGTTTTAGTTGGGAGGGCATACTAACTTAAACTTTGTGAGGGATCGTTGTACTTCTAACATCACAGCATGCAGAAAGTAAAACATAAACAGAATAGCATTCACACAGTTGTGACACAGTATGGCCCGTTTTTCTTATGGTGATCTCCATCTCCATAGAAGCTATTCACCATGGTGATCTCCATCTCCATGTTCCATGTGCGCCATCCTTCTGGTGATGAGTCTTCCAAGAACTTAGAACATGATATTACACCTAATAGCTAGTAAAGAAGCTAGTAATGAAGATTACATAGTTGCTTGGATCATCACAGATTGGTACGCAAACCATTAAATACAATAAAGTGACAACACATCTGGCTCCTGCCGTGTTGCCGTACGCGCGACATGCAGGTCACGAATGAGTTACACACATGCATCACATACACAAGGGGGCCATACTGATCACAAGATACAAACATACATCCTGCAAAACAGAGTTAGGCGCCCTAACGTTCCAAACTTTGGAGGCCCGAAACTCCATCTTCCAAGCCGAATGTGGAAAATCTAATTTCGCCAAAAATAGCAAAGCTATTGAATTTCATGTGTCACTTTTTCTGTAGATCAATTTTCATATAAAATTCGCCAAGATCCGAGATCGTACCGAAAAGTTACGGCTGATTTACCGAAGCATACGCATACAGCAAAAATCCCGATCCTGGCAGTAGATCTCATCTACTATTGCACATCTAATGCGCCTGGCGTATGACCCTGAATTTCGATTCGGCCAATCATATTGATCTTCGCTCACTGCAACTGGATTTACGTGTATCACTTAACTCCGATGGCGGAAACCGACCGGTAGGAGTATGTCGTTACACTACCATTGCAGCAAGAGCACGAAAACAGGACATAGATCAAACTGAAAACTCGCATATCTCCATATGCACACATTCCGAATCCAAAACTAAGCAGCTACGGCTCTGATACCACTGTTGGATATGATGTAGGCTACACTAGCGCAAATCAAAATTTCTACCGCGTAAAACCAGGAAGAACTGCCGTATAAGGATCACGGGATTACCACTCGACGCACTACTGGTGTGGAAGATGTAGATATGCGTCGATGCAGTGAAGACGATCACGTAGTCGTACGTAGTCGATCAACGTAGTCGTACGTAGTCGATCAACGTAGTCGTACGTAGTCGATCACATCAACGTCCAACAGCTCCTTAGCAGCTCGTCCACGTGCAGCAAGATCGCCCCCGGTGCCGCGGCTCGTCGTCGGCTCTTCGTGGCTCGTCGGCGGCTCGTCGAAGTGCTGCAGGCGCAACACCTCCAAGTTATCGACACGTGCAGGGAGGAAGCATCGCAAGCCGGACTGCTAGATCCGCGAGTTGCAACAGGCGAGGGCGTGGGAGGCGCGGCAGGTGTGTTTCGCCAAAAGGTGTAAACCCTAGGGCGCCCCCCACCCCTCTATTTATAGAGGTTCCTGACGGGCCTCTGGGTCCGAGGCCCATTAGTACTTCTAAACCTAATCCAACTCGGATCAGATCCGAATTGGGCTTCCAGCCCCTTAAGTGTGTGACCCTATGGGTTCGGATACGTATAAACATGGCCCGAGTACTCCTACTCGGCCCAATAGTCGGTAGCGGCCTCTAGCAAGACGTGCCAACTCCTATACGCACACGAAGATCATATCAGACGAACCATCACAACATAATATACATGCTATTCCCTTTGCCTCACGATATTTGGTCTAGCTTCAAGCCGACCGCTCTTTCTCGATCCTATGATTCGGAATCCCTTTGTAGGTTAACTCTTAACCGTACGTAGCATGGCCATGCATTTTTGGATCCGATCACTCGAGGGCCCCAGAGATATCACTCTCAATCAGAGAGGGGCAAATCCCATCTTGATTGACCATGTCTCATAGCATGCTTCTTGACAAACCCGAAAGCTACCTTTATAACTACCCTGTTACGGCGTAGCGTTTGATAGTCCCTAAGTAGGTCGATCCACATCTAGAATACATGAGACAATCTCAGGTCTGAGGACAAAGCATATATGTTGTTTAAAGAGAGAACTACTTCTCATGTTGGGTCAGTCCTTGCACATGTCTCCACATGTGTCCACATTATTAGTTCAACATCTCCATGTCCATGACTTGTGAAACATAGTCATCAACTAATACATGTGCTAGTCTAATATTCATGTGTGTCCTCACATGAACTCCGACTAGGGACAACTTTAGAATAACCATACAAGTAAAGAGTTTCACATACAATTCACATAATTGCAAATCAATTCAAGTAGCCTTTAATGGATATTCAATGAACACAATATACAAATCATGGATACAAATGGAATATCATCATCTCTATGATTGCCTCTAGGGCATACCTCCAACAGAAGCACTACTACATGGTCTTCGTCTCGCAATATCACTCGAAATGAAACGACTACTAGTGTATGGTGACTCCCTAGTCTTCATTAACCAAGTAAATGATGAGTGGGATCGTAACAAGGAAAACATGGATGCCTATTGCAAGGAAGTGCGCAAGCTAGAGAACAAGTTCTCAGGCCTTGAATTTTACCATGTCATCCGCGATAACAACCTATGCCGATGTTTTATCAAAAATGGGCTCAACTCATGCAGAAGTTCCAGTAGGAATTTTTGTACATGAGCTTCGTAAGCCCTCCATACAAGAACAAGTTACTCGAGCAAAACCAAACCTCTAGAAGCCAACCGAGAGATCATGATGATCAAAGTTGACTGGAGATCACCGTTCATCGACTACATCAAAGAACAAAAGCTACCATCTGACAAGAACCAAGCTGAACAAATCTCACTGAGAGGAAAGAGCTATGTTCTTGTCTGAGACAAGCTCTACAGAAGGAGCGCATCTTCAGGAATACTCATGAAATGTGTCACCCGAGAAGAAGGGCAAGAAATCTTGGGAGAAATACACAAAGGAATTTGTGGTAATCATGCCTTTTCACGAACGATTGTAGGCAAAGCTTTCAAAGCAGGCTGCTACTGGCCTATGGCACAAGCCGACGTGAAATAGCTAGTTCGCAGAGGCCAAGGCTGCCAATTCTTTACCAAGCAACAGTATGTCCCCGCCTACAAGCTCATCACAATACCTCCAACATGGTCTTTTGCATGCTGGGGGCTTGACATGATAGGCCCACTCCCAACTGCACCTGGAGGGTTCAATCAAGTACTCGTAGCCATCAACAAGTTCACCAAGTGGATTGAAGTCAAACCCGTCACTTGCCCCAAGGCAGACCGAGTCCTTGACTTCCTGGATGAAATCATACATCATTACGGCTTCCCCAACAGGATCATCACTGATTTGGGATCCAACTTCAACAACCACGACTTCTAGGTATACTTCAAGAACAGCGGAATTGATGTACGATACGTCTCCGTCGCTCACCCAAGGGCCAACGGCCAAGTCGAGCATGCCAATGGCATGATTCTCGTAGCTCTCAAGAAAAGGTTGCACGACATCGGCAAGACGAAAGGAGGCAAATGGCTCAAAGAACTACCCAACATTCTTTGGGGACTACGCACTCAACCATGCAAGCCTACTGGGCACTCTCCTTACTTCCTCGTATATGGGTCAGAGGCCATCCTCCCCGCAGACGTCATGTGGCAGTCTCCCGCAGTTGAACAATATGACGAAGGAGTATCAGAGGAAACAAGACGCCTAGACCTCGATAGCCTAGAAGAAACTATGGCGGAACCGCTCGGATTAACTTGGCGAAAGCACGATTAAGTCGCCTGGCACGCGATCACATGCTTTAATCAAGTTAACTTGGCAGTCCGTCGAATTTCATCTGATAAAACCACTACACAGGACCGAAATAGCAGAGTTCACAGAAAGGTGAGTGGTTCCAGAGAATGCAACAGACCATCCAAAATAAATCAAGTTCAATAATTTCTTACAGCACTGGTTCGGAAATCAAAGTTTTTTACAAAGTTCTTGAGCAGCGGAAAAAGATATACCACAGAAGCGGGGTTGGACGTCATTGATGAGGCCGATCAAGACATCACTGATCCCTATTCTCGCCATCCGAGGAGGGATCCCACTCGACCATCCACCCAGGAGGAAACTGGGGAGGCCAAGTGCCAACAGTAGCAAACTCAGGAGCTTCAACATCACCTGAAAGATGTGCCACAAGTAAGGCTGAGCTACTAAGCTCAACAAGACTTAACTGACCGGTGGGATCTACTCCACCAACTTCTAGACATGCAAGGCTCTTTGGCTGAGGGATTTGTTTTTGCCAAAAGCGACTACGGTAGGTCCTTACTTTCAATATTTTAGCTCAGGTTCTAAGTTCATTAACCAGTCTACATTAGCAACTTATGATAAGCCAACATAGTTTCCAAACAATTTAAGAACAAGCATCAAGATTAATATCATCATCATGTTCCATCTTTACTCAGTGTAGCATAGCGATCAAGCAGTCCCAAACTGTGAGAGGTAGACGAATCGATTCGAATTTCTTAACCATGCATGGTGAACCTAATCTCATGACATCCGCACACCACAGAGGGTCGCTTCCTGTGTCGGCCGTCCCCATCAATTCCCAAGCGTGTGTCAGGTCCAAACTTCCCTTGGCATACAATGCTCCACAGTCCCGACCTCTTGCTGTACTATGACCGTACTTGCACCCACATGATGCACCATGGGAACCTCGTTCCAGGGACAGCAGGGGTATAAGCCATGCCCTAGTTCAATCAGGTACTAGGCTTCACCATCCCATACTAGGTATGAGATTAATACTTTCAAACACTTGATCATGAACACCAACACTTTCCAACCTTAATCAAATTTTATGTAGACAGATGGGGCAATCCACCGACCACCAAAATAGTTCACAAGGCCCTGCCCCATCCACCGTCCTTATAGTGGTGACAAGGAGAACAAGCAACTCCTATAACTCGCGAGTGATAGGGAATCACTCAACTTTTACCGAGTCCTGTTAAGCACTGCAACTACTTGGACTAGCATACTAGTGTTCGGATCAAGGCAACTAAGTCATGCATCTATGGTTTCAAACAACTCCTGTAACGTAAATGCACATACATACAAATGAAGGCATGCGCAAGTTTAGAAATACTGGGTTATGCTCCAGGGCTTGCCTTCAAGCGGGGTGGAGGCGAACTGGCCTTCTACATGCTCAGCTTCGGCTCCTGCAGGCGGCAGCTCGGCTACAACTCCTTTTTCCGGCACTGGGTGCAGCTCGTACGTGCCATTAGCGAGGTTTAGCTCTACACGGAATGCAAATGCAAGCGTCAGACACTTAGATGGTTATTTCAACAACGCTTGCAAGATTTAGCCCAAAAATTGTAGCAAAACTATAAGAAAGGTGCGAGAACCATTGTATTGGATTCTACTTAAAAGAGGATTCCAACCCAAGTGATTTCACATTTTTCTAATTTTTACTCGATTTAAGATGAATTTCCCAAGCTTCTGTTGATTTAGGACAAGATAAAAGAGTCAGATCAGGAAAAACTTATGATCTGACCCTTAGACTTAAGGAATAACTATACTGGGGTCCTCAAACTTAACACAGAGAAGTCCCCGAAATTTTACATAGATACCCTTGGTCAAAAGAAAAGGATGCAGCCGAGCCCTCGGGCGAGGCGGACAAGGGTCGGGCGAAACAGATAGGGGTCGGGCGAAACGGACAGGGGTCGGGTGAAATGGAAAGGGGTTGGGCGAAATGAAAAGGGGTCAGCAGCTCACCTTTGGTCCTACCGACACGATCTTGGGGTCGGAAAGAAGCAAGCTCAGGCGGAACGTCGAAGGGCATTTAAGGTTCAAGCGACGGCGACGTCTGACGGTGCTCTGGTGGCGGCGGTGCTTCTTGAGGGTAACAAGCACGCTCTAGCAAAGCGCGAAGGAAAGCGAAACGGCTAGTGGGGTGTTGGGCGGAAGGGGAGCTCCACAGAGAGCTCAGGCGGTGGCACTTGCGCGTGAAGCAGAGGAGTGTGCGGCGACGAGTGCGCTGGAGAAGAATGAGCAATCAAGGGCGGCAAGGGCGGTGGTGGCAAAGGGAACTCCGGTAAGAGGCTTCGGTACCCCTTTTTATAGCTGCGCGGAAGTGAAGGAGTTTGAGCCGCGCGAGGATAAGATCGAGAGAGAATGGAGTGCTCTGCCGCAGCGGCGATTGGTCGGCGTCTCCATTGGCCGGCGAAGCGGAGCTCCGGGGATAGGGTCTTATGGCATTGGGCACTTAAGACAGTACTATGCAGGTGCAGTTTTGCCAGATGGAAGGATTGGCGAGGTCAAGCGCGCGTCTGGTCGCCTCATGCGTTGGATTGGTTGTGGCAGCTCGGCTAGTGTGCGGCAGGAGGGAGGGAGGGGCACTGCAGGTGATGTGACAGGGCGAGCGATGCACCGCGAGCATGCATGGGACTAGCAGCTTTGTCAGGGCACGCTACTGGCGAGGCGGGGGAAAGGAGTTTTCACTGCCTCATCATCGCCAAAGGTCAAGTCAGCAGCCTTTTCAACACAGAGACCAATATTGTCAGTATTCTGCAAGTAATACGACTAAGTTAACACGAAACTCAAAAGTACTCAAATGCAACGCACAAATACGTACCTTGGTACCCTGCGACCCCTCGGGAGTCAAACCCAAAGAAGTCATAGCATGTTGAGTAGCAGCTTTCTTCCGCACTACTCGGTGTTTCTTCGCTGGAGAAGCAGAAGGCACATCTTCAGTATCAACCACTGCTACCTCCTTACCCTCAGAAGGCATCGGCAAGAAACCAAGCAGCACCTGGGACTACAAACCACAAGACAACATTGTTACTTGGAAAGTACTACTACATCTTCGACTACTGAAAATAAGCAAAGGAAGCAAAAGTACCTCTGTTAGTCCATACCAACCATCAAACTGATGGAGGAATTCCGGGAGTACTAGCACTCCTTGATAGTTCCTGAATAACTTACCCAGCAATGCCTCCATGTTGTCATCGGATATGTCTTCAAGGGACATATGTGACGGGTCATCAAAACCCGAATACTCAAAGCCCAAGTGAGCACGCTGCTGCAAGGGTTGAACTCTCCGCTTGATGAAACTGGCAGCCACATTGATCCCAGTTAAACCCAAAGATCTTAACTCGGCAATCTGTGCCAACAAATCGGTGATCTCAGGGGTATCCTTAGGCTCAGTCACCCAGTTATTTGCACGCTTTGGAGCATGGCCGATGACTACTGGCAAGACAGGATCATGGTTGCCAATATAAAACAACCTTTTCTTCCAATCTCCGTGGGAATCAGGCAGATCATACTCAAGATAAGCACTCGAGTTCCTCAGCTGAAAACCCGGCCCCCCCAAAGACTTCTGTCCTAGTTGCGCTGGGTTGTGGCTTACACCGAAACAATTTTCTAAATAGATCCAAACTAGGCAAAACACCTAAATACACCTTGCACAAGTGTACAAAGATAGACATGCAGCACTCCATTCGGGTTCAAGTGTACTAATTGAAGATTATAGTACCCGAGAATACCTCTGAAGAAGTCACAAGTAGCCATTGCCAGTCCTCTCTCAAGGAAATGAGCAATCACCATTGTCTCTTTGGGGTGCTCTTCGAATTGCCATGCATTCCCGTATGCGGGCCTTCACTGAAGCTCAACCCTTAGTTGAAGAAGCTTTGCATCAACCAAAGGCTGGACCACCGGCACCTTCATCATGGAATGCTGCCAAGTGATCCCAGGAGGCGGCAGCGCGGTCTGATTCATCGGGCCACACTTGGGCGCCAGCAACTCGGGCTCCTTGCCCTTCTTGGATCTGGATCTCAACTTACTGGTGGCCGCAGCCTCCCCCTGGATCTTCTCGGGTTTCTTGCCCATCTTCTTGACACGCATCAACTGATCTTGAGGAAAAAGGGGGAAGGACAATGCTGCAGCAAAACTCTCTCATAAAGATCAGATGAAGGTAACAATGGAGGCGGCAGCGCAAACAGAAGCAGCGGCGCTAGGGTCGCAAGAAAGGGGCGCAAATTACAGATCTGCCAAAATAAGCATATCAATAATTAGCGTTGGGCCCCCCTATTATATCAGCAACACCTCCAGGTTGCACTCGTTAATTAAGCAACGGTCAGATGCAACTCAGATTTACCAGCATAATGACCAACGGTTACTCCGACTAAAGGATTGAACCCTTCACCGACTATAAGTAGTCGTCCAAAGTGCACGGGCGCTACATATACCATACCTGTTTGAGAAAGTTTTATTTTTCTAAAGACTAAGTTGAAGCAAAGTTACAAGTTTGACCCTCAGCCTGATTCTTCGATTCAACCCAAGGCTCGGGGGCTACTCCATATGGAGTGCAATTATCATCGCACTACCATGAAAAAAGTTTTAAAGCAAAAAACTACTCGAAGCAAACATCGGGGACTGCTTACCTTCAAGTTACGCGATAGCTCCAGTACTCGAAGGTTGGCCGCATTGAGAAGTACTCAAAGAGCACCCGGAGGAACTCGGGTGACATTTTCAAATACTCGGCACTATTTCTCATGACTACAAAGTACTCGGGGGCTTGTCGGCTAGGCACCCCTAGGCTCACTAGAAGACTCACAGACCCACTCAAGGGAACGTACCCGAAACCTACTCGAACATGAAGACTACTCCGTAGGGCATGAAAGACTTCATGTACCCCCCGAAGGCTAGTCGGACAGGAAACTACTTTACCAAGTTAGAGTAGGACTCTATAAAATGTATTCGACTAGGACTCATACAATCCACCATGTAACCCTTCTCTCCCAACTATATAAGGACGGGCAAGGACCCCCTCCAAAACAATGAACAAGAGAGATCGAGCTCAATACAATTCATACACAGGACGTAGGGTATTACGTGATCTAGCGGCCCGAACCTGTCTAAATCATGTTCCTTGTGTCACCATCAACTCCTTGATTCTCGATGGCACCCACCGCACAAAAGACCACCTAGGGTACCCCTAGGCGGGTTATCGGTCTAAAACACCAAAAGGCTCAGCTTCCACGTCATGTAGATCTGTGGCGGGTTCCTCTTCCAGCGTGGGGTGGAGCTCTTAGGTTCCGTCGGCAATATTAACTTCTACACGATATGCATATGCAGGTAGTTCAATTTTCCATACTTTCACATGCAGGATGCAAAACATGAATTATAGTTGAAGTGTAAATGGTATTTCGACCACATTCACCTAAACAAGGTTCTAGACTATCATTATCTTCACGAAGTAAGGTGTGTTGTGGTATAAAAAAGTCGGGGTTGACTTTGATGGTGATTGTGTACACATTTAAGGTTTTATAATTTAGACTTCACAAAGGAAAGTGGGTTCACTCTAGGGTTGCTCAAGGTTCATTTGGAAAGTTATCCTGTTTCTAAATGTTTTTCTGTACCTCTTCCATAAATTACCATTTTAATCTTACTATGACTTAACATTTTCTTTAATTTATTTAAACTGGTTCATCTTCCAAATTTTGTTCCCATATTCAAACAGCAACATATGAAAATAAGAATTTAGAAGTAACTCAATTATGTCATCACTGAGTTACTGTAAAAATTTTGGATTGATTGGACAAGTACAAAAATAATTAAAATTGTTTCATTACCCAAAGGTAGCAAGTACTTAACCTTTTTTATCTCAAAATCTACAGTGATTCTGGGGGTGAAACTTTTGTAGTGGGTTGAATGTGTGTGATAGAGACTTTGGTGAATGTTTCATGATTTTTAGTGAAGGACATCTATTTTCCACATATATCCCCTATTTATCTTTCCATAAAAAAGAAGGTGTGTCTCATTAAGTGTCAACCAAGATTTCATATTTTTCCTAAGATCTATACTTCAAAACTGAACTAGTCCAAGGGGATTCACATTTTTCTCTGCTCTAGGTTAATCTCTAGGCAAAAAGATAAATTTAACCATAGATATCACAGATAGAAGTTAAACTATGATCTAAAGTTTCAAACTAGGCTGCAAAGTATTTTCCTAATGTTCTTCTTACTTGTGCAAACAACTCAGAGGTGGTTTTGTTATGTTTACATTTTTCTGTGATTTACTATGATTTAAATGGCCTAAACAAGAAATAAAATTATAGAGCATTATTTCTAACAGTAACATGGGCAAAGTTATTTTTCTATGAAACTACACATCACACGGAGTTCCACAAAGTTGATTTCATATTTTTCTTGATTTTTCTGTGCATTTCCAAAGTTCATCCAATATTCTAAGAATTTATTTCAAATATACTGGGGTAGTTTTTCAGTTAGACCCTTAGAAGTTTTAAAGTTTCATAGATAAGCCCTTAAGTTTTACAGTCAGGCCCCTACAAAAACTAAAAGCTCACAACCAAGCCCCTATGGCGTGGGCGGTGGTGGGTGCTACTCGATCCGGCAACTTGGGGCCTAATCCCAGGGAACAAGCGGCGGGGGAAGCACGGGAGCTCACCAGCGAGGGCTCGGAGGATTTTGGGCGAAGGAGATGCTCGGGCAGGGGGAGGATAGGGTCTCGAGGTCATTGGGCAAGGCGGTGCGTCGACTCGTCTTGTCATGGAGCGGATAGGCCATGGCGGGCTCGCTGGTGGGGGACATCCACGCGTTAGCGGCGAGCTGGGCAGGCACGCACCATGCGTGCTCTGGCGCGGGGGTGATGTGAGACAGGGTGAAGGGTTGGGGTTTAAGCCAGACTTAAACCAGCATTTTGAACTACACTTCAAAATTTCCCTTTCCAAGATTTGTTGTCCCAAAGCCAAAGTTCAAACTTTACAAAAGGTTCCAACTCAAATTTGAAACAGATTTGAGTTTTAAAGGGCCCGAAGTTTGGCAGAATGCCAAAATTTCAGACTTAGCACCAGTTTCAGGTTTGGGCCGAGTTGACGATTTTGGTCGACTTTGAAGGGTTTTTGTGCAGATTTTTGCCAAACTATGTTAACTGAAGTTGTAAAGGACCTAAAGTACTTAAACTTGTATAAAGGGTTTGACTTGAGTTGTTGTACAAATTTGTGAGAAACAGGGCTGCCAAGTTAAGGATTTTTACTGATTTCAGCACTTGGAGTTTTTGAAGTGAGTTTCAATTGCTACTGATTTTGATTCTAGTTTTTGAACTTCTTCCACTCCAAACTAGAAAAAGTTCTAATAAGTAACGTTGTTAGAAATGTAAAACTCTACAACTGTTAGTTTGATAAAATTTTAAGTTCCTATATAAAATTTCATGTTTTGAATTAAACCCCAATTTTAGCTTTTAAGGGCAAAACTGACCTTTCACTTGCTAGATTAGTGTCTAAGCCTCCTATTCTAGCTTAACCAAGTTTAGCTTAACTAAAGTTCTTACAGTATTATGCATCAACATGGAAGTCGATACAAGGTCTTGATCATCTGAAGTTAATGTGCGGTTGTGGTTTATATATTTTTGTCCATATGAGGATGGCTTTCACAATGATTCGGTTTATCTTATTTCTATCATGTATCTATGTTTAAATTGATGAATAATGAACTCATAGTTTAAATAACTTGTTAAAGTAGTTTGCTTGCTGAAATTTATTCTCACACCTCTTTTATCTTTCCAGGTGCTTGAGTGGATGCTTTGCTTGAGGGGATGGGATTAGCTACACGTATTCACATCTTTGCAATGTTCCTTTTATAATAATAATGATACATTTGTCTTGCTGTAATGAACATAGAGTAGACCTTGTGTGTCCATTTGTGGATTCTTAATAATGAGTGTGGTTTATCTTTGTTACGTGTTATTTTGTTAAGTTGCTCCTTAAATGCTAGTGTGTGGTTTATCTTTAAATATATTTTATGTTGTTGCTTCCGTGTTTTAATCTGTTTATAGGGTTATGTTATCGAGTTTTTGTAACACACCTTTGAGCAATCAAAGGGAAGCACATGGATCCATGGGCCCACAAATAGGGGAAAACCGACCTAACTCCACGCCAAATCCAGTGTACCGACTAGGCCCACTGGAAAGTGTCCGAATGAAAGGCTGTGCGAGGGGCGACCCCGGCGGTTCCGATGAATCCCTAGTTCAGCCAAACCACTCCTGGCTCGTCCCGCACCCATCCTCCACATGTCGCTCCTCTGATTCTCCCTATGGCGGTTGTATGGGGTTGGTGCGTAGAAGATGTACCTAGACGAGGGATGGAGGGAATGGAGGGAATATTCCATGCGATCTCCACTCCCCCAAGGCTCCCTCTCCATTATAAAAGGACCCCCCTCTCCTCCATTACAACACACCAAGATGTGACACCAAGGTACACCAAGGCACACAAGAGAAGAGAGGGACTCCACACTAGAGGTACTTCAGTAGCATACGATAGGGAGTGAGTGAGGATGTAGTCCGGATGAGGAGTGTTGGGTTTGTCGGTGACCTTCATCGGCTTGTACCTCATTGGATACAATTGTTGGGTATTTTAACAAATGTGAATAAATTTTCAAGCACACGGATACCGTTGTAGCTTTCACCTTAGAGTTTTACGTTTTTTTTTAGTGGTGCAAGATGCAAGAACCAACACCATCTCCAAACCAAGATAAGATTTGGTACGAATGGAACTTACTCGGGATACTCACATGCCTCCCCCACACTTGGGGTTTGCATTGTTGGGCAACACAACTCAAGTGTGTGGAGTTCAAGCTTCCTTTCGTAATCGTTCCCTCACCAAGAGTTACCAAGGTGTTGTAGTTGGTGTAGCTCCCATGTTCTTAGGTGTCACTTGTCCATTGTTCTTTTTAATATCCACCTGAAATGTTTAGCGACCAAAAATAACCAAAGGAAAACTTATTGTAAAAACATGATCTTGCTTTTATTGGAGGGAAATTCTACGATAATCTGGGCTATGTCCCAGCAGTGCTTTGTTAATGGTCAAAAGCTCAACCTTGGGAACATCCTCTAGTAGCTATCATTGGTGATGTGTTCCCCTCTCACCACCAATTGTTAATGTATCATTGAAGCTTTAGCTGCAAGGTTAGTGTCACAGTGCATCCACGAAATTTGTAATGCTTATGGTAAACATATGCATCTACAACCAACCTTCTAAACTTTTTGCAATAGAGGACCTTAAGGTGGTCGTAGTCCTTGAGTGCATTCGTGGTGCAAAGCATGGCTAACTCTGGAGAGGCATTAAATGAGCATGGTTCTTGTGGTGTTTCAAGAATGAAGCTCCCATGCTCATCTATGGAATCCTTTCCTTCCGAGTCATCATGGGTTCTCTATCTCAATAGATTTATCATGGAAGATCAATGTTGATTCTCGATCATGGTCAAAAAGAACATGATACGGGCCAGTGAGAAGAGGCTCAAACTCGATTGAGGGTGATGATGATCATTTGCCTTCACAAAGGTGAAGAGTTTCTTCCGAGTCGTACTCTTCAGGAGCGGCATATTCCACGACTTCAAAGAGAACGGGCTCGGATGATACGAACGGAGATACATACATCATCTTCTCGAGCGGGTTTTTCTTGGGAAGAGGCTTCACCATTGGATTTCCTAAGCAAGAGGTGGCGGAAGCGGCTTTCCTAAGCTTTTCATCAAGGCTCCCTTGAGATGCACCATTTAGGTGGAGTTTTTCTAGTTGGTAGCCTATGAGAAGATCAAGATCAAGGATATCAAAGATGTGGAAGTCTAGGTTGACCTCGATTCTGTCTATTATGATTTCCATGACACTTGCGACCCCCTGACATTCAAGGATATGTCCCAAGAGACAACTTTTGAGGAGCTTGTCGGAAGATCTTAGCGGAAAATCACTCAGAAGAGTGTACGCTATGTGCTAGGGCATGATATTGGTCTTCATGATAGGGTTAATATGGGCTTCCACAGCAATTCCCCTTATAGAACAAGGAATGATCGTAGAGGGTAAACTAATCCAAATTGCTTCAGAAAGGTGTTTCACTCTGTTCGACCATTCCTCCTTTATGGCCTCCTTGAGAAATGTTTCGTTAGGAGGATTGGGAGGAGAAGGAGGTACTGTAGGCCTAAGGGAACATTCTAAAAGGGATTTTTAGATTGACTGGTGCAGACAGAAGAAGGTTCCTTCCCTAATTGGACATTGAAGAAATTGGAGGTGTTTCTATGATTTCTAGATGGAACATCTTCAAATTGGAAAGGGAACTTCGAAGGTTGAATAACTTCCCCCTCCGATATTCCTGGTTCGGGTGAGGGTGCTATGGCTGAATCTAAGGATGTGGAAGGTGAAGGATCGAGTTCAGCTGTTAGAAGACCCTCAAGGCTCTACTTACGCTCTTCTCGGAGGAGTTTGGACTCGACTATGAAAAAGGTGTTCTCTGTGATATGATCTAAGATTTTCCTACCTTCAGCTGGAATCTTATGGAGAGATGACCTTTCAGTGATGGCATCAAGAAAATAGGCGGAATCCTTATCGAGACCCTTATAAAAGGTGTGAAGCAACAAGGGATTGGGTATCGATGGGCCAGGATAGGATTTCACTAAGAGCAAAAATCTAGCCTAAGATGCACCTATGGATTCCTTCTCATTCTGCTAAAAGAATGTGATAGAGAATTTCTTTCCAGGGTAGTCCCCGCTGCCGTTCGCGACGCCTGCGGCAAGCGTGTACCATCGCTCATCCTTCCCTTTAAGAGAGAGGGGGAACAACTTCCACTTGAGGATATCTTGTGTTGTGCCTGCGAAGGCAATGCGCGAACACAACTCATCGAACTCAGGTAGATGGTGGTCTAGGTTTTGCCTACCTACTTAGAGAAGGAAAGGTGCTGAACCTTAGCGATTTAGTGGGGGCAGAGTTCATATCCGAATGTATGGATTGGCTGTGCTGAGGGAGCTGGCTCTAAGAACTCACCCCTAGGAATAGAGAGGCTTTGAAATGATGGCTTCTCCATGGGTAGCGGGGGTAAATTAAAGGTAGAAGGAAAGAAAAGTAAAAGATATGAGGATGACTAGGTACGAAGAAAGATACAGTAACTATTCCCCGGCAATGGCGCTAGAAAGCTTGTTGGGTATTCTAACGAATACGACTAAATCGCAAGTGCACGGATACCGTTGTAGCTTTCACCTTAGAGTATTCCATGGGTATCAAATCCAAAGGAACATGTGTATATTAACTTTTAGTCTAATCAGTCCAAAGACACACCAAGATAGGTGGCAAGGGTAGAGAGGATTCCTAAAGGTAGCACTATAGGTAAGTTGAAGGTCGATCTCTCGGTTAAAGATACTTACTTCGGGCACTAGCTCACTCCTAGTCTACTAGGTGACTCCAGCCAACGGCTCTATGCTATATATGAACATGGAGAATTACAAGGGACCAATAGTGTTGTACCCACCTATGGCTGTTGGAGGTATGCCCTAGAGGCAATCATAGAGATGATGATATTCCATTTGTATCCATGATTTGTATATTGTGTTCATTGAATATCCATTAAAGGCTACTTGAATTGATTTGCAATTATGTGAATTGTATGTGAAACTCTTTACTTGTAAGGTTATTCTAAAGTTGTCCCTAGTCGGAGTTCATGTGAGGACACACATGAAT
This sequence comes from Setaria viridis, assembly GCF_005286985.2. Classification (NCBI taxonomy): domain Eukaryota; kingdom Viridiplantae; phylum Streptophyta; class Magnoliopsida; order Poales; family Poaceae; genus Setaria; species Setaria viridis. The sequence goes on along the minus strand of NC_048265.2, from coordinate 29,529,532 downwards.
ATTAGACTAGCACATGTATTAGTTGATGACTATGTTTCACAAGTCGTGGACATGAATATGTTAAACTAATAATGTGGGCACATGTGGAGATATGTGCTAGGATTGACCCAACACGAGAAGTAGTTCTCTCTTTACACAACATGTACGCTTTGTCCTTAGACTTGAGATTGTCGCATGTACTCAAGATGTGGATCGACTTACTTAGGGGCTATCAAACGCTACACCGTGACAGGGTAGTTAAAAAGGTAGCTTTCAGGTTTGTCAAGAAGCATGCTATGAGACATGGTCAATCAAGATGGGATTTGCCCCTCTCTGATTGAGAGTGATATCTCTGGGCCCCTCGAGTGATCGGATCCGAAAATGCATAGCCATGCTACGTACGGTTAAGAGTTAACCTACAAAGGGATTCCGAATCATAGGATCGAGAAAGAGCGGTCAGCATGAAGCTAGACTAAATATCGTGAGACAAAGGGAATAGCATGTATATAATGTTGTGATGGTTCATCTGATATGATCTTCGTGTGCGTATAGGAGTTGGCACATCTTGCTAGAGGCCGCTACTGACTATTGGGCCGAGTAGTAGTACTTGGGCCATGTCTATACGTATCCGAACCCATAGGGTCACACACTTAAGGGGTTGGAAGCCCAATTCGGATGTGATCCGAGTTGGATTAGGTTTAGAAGTACTAATGGGCCTCGGACCCAGAGGCCTGTTAGGAACCTCTATAAATAGAGGGGTGGGGGTGCCCTAGGGTTCACACCTTTTTGGCGAAACACATCTGCCGCGCCTCCCACGTCCTCGCCTGTTGCAACTCGCGGATCTAGCAGTCCGACTTGCGATGCTTCCTCCCTGGACGTGTGGATACCTTGGAGGTGTTGCGCCTGCAGCACTTGGACGAGCCACCGACGAGCCATGACGAGCCGCCGACGAGCCACGACGAGCCGACGACGAGCCGCGGCACGAGGGCGATCTTGCTGCACGTGGACGAGCTGCTAAGGAGCTGCTGGACGTCGACGTGATCGACTACGTATGACTACGCTGATCGACTTCGCTGCATCGACGCGAATCTACATCTTCCGCACCAGTGCGTCGAGTGGTAATCCCGTGATCCTTATACGGCAGTTTTCCTAGTTTACGCGGTAGAAAAATTTTGATTTGCGCTAGCGTAGCCTACCTCGTGTCCCTACAATGGCCTACCTCTAGCAACCCATGGGATATTAGGCAAATGACGGATAACCCCTAGCCTGGACACCACATCTATGGTATTGATTACTACTGCAGCCTAACTACATCTGGTACCCCGTAGCAAACTACAACACTATGTATGATACAGAGCGATAAACCCACAAGTAAGAGAACTGACCTCACTTCGATATAAGTACTACTAGTGTATACTATAGAAAGGTCTAAGACATACATGAGGGCATATAAGCCTATACTATGATATCAAGGGTGTTGGTATTTCTTAACATTCACGAATAAATCTCCAAGCGCATGGATATACTATTGTAGCACTTCACCCATGAGTATTTAGGGTATCATATTTTCTTACGGAACCGGAGTGTAAAGGTCTTCTAGCTAGTTAAACCCAAAGTCAATAAGAGGTATAATGGCCTGGGTAGCAAGGTTGACTAAGGATAGAGATTCTAGGAAGGATAAACTTGGTTACTAAGTGTTTACTTTGAGCACTGGTTTACACCTAGTCTGCTAAGCATCTCCGGCCTTTAGCTCTACTCTGTACCCCAGCGGGGAGGATTATGAAGGACGAATAAGCTGTCACCATCAGACACCTACCTCACCAACCGGTGAAGCATAAAGAAAACAAAGGTAACCTCTAGCCTAGACACCACATCTACGCTATCGATTACTACTCCAGTGTTGATCAGGATTATCCGTCTTTATCAGGAGTCCTCTACTTGAGCATTCGCTACAAGAACGAATAAAGAACCCACAAATGAATAATAACAAGAACTTAGCCTTACCAAGTAACTTATCACCATAGATGAACTTGGATACTTACTCAAGTGGATCATCTCCAACGAGGTACAAGCCGAGGAAGGTTTCCCACAAACCCGTCACTCCTTCTTTAGACTACACCCTCACTCACTCCCTATCCTATGCTACTAAAGTAGTTGTAGTGGTGTTGAGTCCCTCTCTGCTCTTGTGTGCCTTGATGTGTTGTTGTGTGGAGAAGGGGTCTCTCCTCCTCCTTATATAGCTGCTAGAGGGCAGTTCCCAGGTAGCATATTCAAGGAATCTTTGCCAACCGCCTTGGGGAATGAAGAGCACCATGTGGAAACTAGGCCCGAGGGAGACCATCTGGGTTCAGCCGAACCAGGGGTTTGGCCGACCCTGCTGGTGCCTCCCTGCTACCACCTTTCTCCAAGTGGCTGGCAGGTGGGTCCTGGCATATTCTCTGGGGATTCGCATTGATTTGGCTAGATTCTTTCAATCTTGTGGGCCCTTGATCCTTGTGCTCTCTTGAGATAGTCTTGAAGTGATGATTCTTCTTTGTTTGAGCACACTTTATCCCCGTATGCAGACATGAGCTCCTGTAAACAGTGATTCACAAAAGCTTGTGGAAATGGTTAGGATTGAACCCCTATCTCTAGTTTGGTGTTTGTTTTTCACTATTCTTTCTATTCTTTATAGGAGTTGACAGTCAGATTTGGTTATAAGGACTATCAACAACACCACCACACTTAGCCCTTTGCTCATCCTCTAGTAAAGGTTAAAGGATTAAGGTAGAACATCTCCTTGTCTGGTATGATACCTACATATAAGTTATTCCCATACTTTTTCTTGTGAACATTGAAGTGTCTACCACACCATCTTGGGTGGTTGAGGAATGGAATAGATTTAAAATCAAATCAACTTTACTTTTCCTGCTCAGGTAACTTGGGTTTTTGGAAGATATTTAAATCAAAACATAGCCTTGCTCCTCAAATAATTCTCTCAGATCACTCAATGTGTGTGGTTCCTTACCAAGGCATTAGGTTGCCCCTTTTCTCCCTACTTCTAATAAGGCCTTTTGTGAAGCTTAGGGTAGGGGATGAAAAGGAAGCATACTTCTATTACATGTATTGCCAGGTCAAAAACCGGATCCAAGGAGAAAACACCTCACACAATCAGATCAACATGTGCATGTGTGTGAAAATGTGGATGGTGGATGGAAAATGTATGGAATCTCCTTTTTATATGATCCCTCTCCCTTTAGAAATATTTTGAGAACATGGCTATCGTTTCTTTTTCATATACTTGGACCTTCATGTGACCAACTTTTTTTCTTCTACTCTTGGACTTTCATGTGTCCCTATTTTTTTCCGATAGCCCATGCCTCTTTTGTAATGATACTGGAGAGATAGATCAACATATGTAGTAGAGCATTTGTTTTGTGGCATGTTTTGCGCAACTTGTCGTGTAGAACTCAGCATATAAAGGTGGAGTGTACGTGATCTTGATCATGAAAGTATGAAAAGTTTCTCACATGGGTCACAATAGTTTGACAAAGCTCAATGCAAAAAACAAGCAGCATATGAATAAGGTTTTCAATGAGATCAACTATGGCTTTGGTAGGAATTTAATTTATCATTGAGGAGGCAAGCTATATATTTTTTTTATTTTTTTGCAAGATAAAATTCTGAAGTATTTTGCTAGAAGAAGAAAGGTTTCTTTCATCATACCATATCTCATTCATCAACTACTTAGATAACATGCTTTCCCTATGGTAAATTGTTTACAAGTAAAAGGAATATAGGCGAGGAATAAATAATATGCAAGCCAACCATAGGAAAGGGATATTCAACATGAGGAGATAGCAAGGTTCATTGAGTTTTAATTTTTATAGAGCAAAATAGGATTTATTTAAACTCAAGAACATAGGGAGTTTGAGGGTTGTGTTGCACAAACCATCGTTCAGAATGAAGAGGGAGACAAGGGGACTCCAGGAAGGCTTGGTTGATCCAGAGGTTCGACTGACCCTCATGGGAATCCATCTGTCTTTATCCTTCTACTTGCTGGACCATCCAATGTTAGTGCAACATGTTGGTGGGAGATCCCGAAGTAGAGTGTGCTTGGTATGCTTGAGGGAGCCCCACACTTATTCTTGTACCTGTTTTTATTCAACAAAAGAACAAATGTGGAAACGAGCAAGGACTCTACCGATTTTAAACACCGATGAGTATAAATCTTATTGAATAAAGGTGCATGAAGTGTTTGAGGCTCTTGAACTTTATCCCCTTTTTATATTATTTTTATTATTGCCGTTATTTTATTTATTTTTATTTTATTTTTATCATGGAAAATTGGGCATGATGGTTAACTTAGCAGGGTGGAAAGATGGGGATAGGATGCATGAGGTTTGGGATACTTATTTGAAAGATCTTCCCAAGCTCAGAACAAAATGCAAGAGTTAAGCTTTAATGAACAAAGTTTTGCAGTTGTTTAGCTTGGTTTATCATGCATCTTTCTACGTGTTGAACCAAGGAGCGTTTGCAGAAGTGTTGGAGTTATTGCATACTGCTCCTTCATTGTCATTTTATTTCCTTCAAAATGTTAGTGGTCAACAAATACTCGAGGGATGCAAGTTTTGAAAGGATTTAATTGTTGGCCCCAAAGTTAGTTGCTCACATCCATGCTTTTAGGAAAATCACATTCAAAGCTCAAGTAGCATGGATCCAACATCACTTTATTTCATAAAATCTTTTTTTTTTCTGAGAGACCGTTTTTTTATTTCAAAATGGTTTTTGTTTCTATAGTTTTTTCTTTTCAAAATTCTATTATTCACCAAATTTTAAATCTTTTCAGCATAACTTAAACAAGGCTGAGACAAAATTGCATGAACATAAAAAAGAGCATTTGACAATATACTCACAATGAACCTTGGAAGGTGATCTGTGCCTCCTTTGCATGTTGTGCAATTTTTGAATTGTGCCTACGGCCTTGGTTTATCTCCAGTATGAGTTGAAATTGAGGACTTACCCATCTATTTGAAATGTTCCCTGCAGGGGTTCGTCCACAAAAGAAAAACATCCAATATCTATGAAAGTATTAACTCTGATGGTTCATTAATCAAACTTGACACCATGTCTAATTTGATTAAAGAAGGATATTTATCCTAAGCACCATGCTTAATTTAAGAAGCCTATGGATGTATCTGCAGGAAACACCTAAACCAGAGCATACAAAAATAGATAAGGGAAGCATGAATTTGTATGATCAAGCTATACTCCCATGGAGATAATAATGAGAGACTGATTGGTGAACTTTGGGTAACCTTGCACGTACCTGAGTAAGCTTACCAATAGCATGTGAGGATGGATGCATTGGAATTGTTGCAGCAGCGTCATGGTCTCTCATGGTTGTCAATGACTCCTCCATTAAAGCAAGGCACTTGACCATGCCAGCTTGGGTAGGCAAAACGACTAGGTCTCACATGAGCCTAGTGTGCAGGAACCATGGGCCTTGCTGGCATGATCCGTTGGCATGGTGCTGCAGGATTGGAGGCGCCAAGTATGTCTCCTCTCATGCATGTGAGCAAGTGCCAAACGGAGTGGAGAAGCAAAAGGCCTGGAAAGGCATAGGAGCATTCCTCTTGCTCGTATGCGCGTAGGAGCTGCTAGAACGGAGTTATGCAGAGCCAGGGTTTGGATGGAGAATAAGCCAAGGCTTGCACGCATGCAGGAGAGCAAGGATATGTGGAGGCAAGCGGCAAAATGATATTTATCAAGGTGCAATGCCAACGCTTGAAGGCACATTCGTAATGCAACGTTTGATCCATGTGGAGCTCGCCGGCTTGCTCTTGCTCTCTTCTTCTCCTTTATTTTTCTATTTTTTCATTTCTCTTCTTTTGTTTTTCCTCCTTTCTTCTTCTTCTTCTTCTTCTTCTTCTTCTTCTTCTTCTTTTCTCATCTCTCTTATTTTCTTTCCTTTTCTTTTTTTCACTCTTTTTTTCCTTATTCTTTCTCTCTTCTTTTTTTGCAAGATAGAACTAACACCATCTTTGGTATGGATGGATCCTGTTGCGAGGTGCTCACCAATCTCCCCCACACTTTGACTTTTGTGTCTCACGAAATCAAAAATCAAGTGTTTGGTGTTGGAGTCTCCTACAGAGTACGATCCATCACCATAGAGTACCAAGTGTACTGTTGCTGCAGCTCCCATATTTTCAGGCATGGCATGACCCTGGTTCTATTGAATCTCAACCTAAAATGATTAGCGACCAAAAATACCCAAAGATGCATACTATCCTAACAACATGTTCTTGCTTTTATTATGTATAAGAAAGGATAATCCGGGCTATCTCCCGATAGTGCTTTGTTTATGGTCACAAGTTGAACCATGGGGAATCTTCACATTGCAGCTAGCAATGGTGGTGTAGTTCCCAGTTTAACCACAATTTGTTGATTTATCATCGAAGTTCAAGCTGCAAGGTTAATGCCATAGTGCAACCATGAGATTTGCAATATTTATGATAAACACAAGCATGAACAACCGTTTATTCTAGCTTCTGTAAAAGGGTGCCAGAAGATGGCTGTACGACTCATAGTGCCTTGGCACAACGGACGACGGATTTCGAAGAGGATGAGCATGATTCTTGTGATGAACAAGATAAACTTTCATGCTAACGGAGTGGGTAACATGATCTCCGGTAAGGATAGCTCAATGTCCATGACCCTTAGTGATGTGGGAATGCAACTCTGTGGGTCAAACAGAATCATCTGAGGGAGGGTGACGAGGGACATGGGTTTCTTTCAACTCATCCCCTCCTAAGGTGGAAGGCCTTGCTTTCATTGAAGATGAACATGGAGGCAAAGCAATTCAACCTAAGCTTCCAATAGAAGTTAATTTAATAAGAATTAGAAACATAACTTCTATTGGGCATCGATTGATAATGAAGGATGAAGATGTGAGTCTAAATCACTCGATTTGATCGGCATAGCCCCTATGATCCCTTGACCTAGAAAGAGTGAACCCAACAGACGAAGGTCACTATCAGAGGTATATTCCTTAGTGTACCCAAAAAATGAAGATTTTCTTTTGTTTTCTAGAAGAATGTCCCATCTTTATCAACTACCTCTCCTTTATGGCCTTCTTGAGGTATTTTTCTGAAAAGAAGGAAGGAGACAGAGCACCGTAGGTTTGGCTTTTGTAAAAGGTTGTGCCTCAAAGAACTTGCCCTTTGGAGTATAAAGTTCCTTTTTTTTAAATGATACGTGAGAAATCCATGGTAACAAAAGGATAAAAGAAAGAGAAAAATAAAATAAAGGATACACAGGTGAACTAGGTTGAAAGACAATCACAGCAATCATTCCCTAGCAACGGCACCAGAAATGCTTGTTGGTATTTCTTAATGTTCATGAATAAATCCTCAAGTGCATGGATATAGCGTTGTAGCACTTCACCCATGAGTATTCAGGGTATCGTATTTTCTCAGGGAATGAGAGTGTAAAGGTGTTCTGGCTAATTCAACCCAAAGACAACAAGAGGTAGAATGGCCTAGCTAGCGAAGTTGTCTAAGGATAGATATTCTAGGAAGGATAAACTTGGTTACTAAGCATTTACTTCGGGCACCGTTTTACACCTTGTCTACAGCAGGGAGGATTACGAAGGATGGACAGGGTTGTCACCACCTGCAACCTACCTCACGCACTGGTGAAGCACAAAGCAAACAAAGGTAACATCTAGCCGAGACACCACATCTATGCTATCGATTACTACTCTAGATCGATTAGGATTTCCGTCTTTATCAAGAGTCCTCTACTACAGCATTTAGTACAAGAATGAACAATGAACCTGCAAACAAATAATAACAAGAAATTAGCTTTACCAAGTAAATCACCACCATATAGAAACTTGGATACTTACTCAATTGGATCATATCCAATGAGGTACAAGCCGAGAAAGGTCTCCAACAAACTTGGCACTCCTCCTCCGAACTACATCCTCACTCACTCCCTATCCTATGCTACTAAAGTAGCTCTAGTGTTGTGGAGTCTCTCTCTTCTCTTGTGTTCCTTGATGTGTTGTGGTGTCACATGGTGTGGAGTGTGTGGTAGTGTGTAGAGAGGGGGTCTCTCTTCCTCCTTATATAGCTATTGAGGGAGGTACCTGTAGGCATATTTAGGGAGTCTTTGCCAATCGCCTTGGGGAATGAACGAGGGAGTGCCACATGGAAGCTGGGCCTGAGGGGATACTGTCTAGGTTCGGCTGAACTGGGGGTTCGGCCGACCCCTGGTGGTGCCTCCCCGTGACCGCCTTTCTCCATGTGGCTGGTAGGTGGGTCCTTGGCATATTCTTTGGGTTTGGCCAGATTCCTTCTATCTTGTGGGCCCTTTATCCTTGTGCTCTCTTGAGATAGTCTTGAGGTGGTGATTCTTCTTAGTTTGAGCACACTTTATCCGCATATGTAGATATGATCTCCTATAATAGAGATTCACCAAAGCTCTTGGAAATGTTTAGGATTAAACCCCTATCTTAGTTTGGTGTTTGTTTTTTCACTGTTCTTTATAGGAGTTGACATTTAGATTCGGTTATAAGGACCATCAACAAAGGGTATAAGACTCCTCATGCAGATACAAGTATAATAGTAAAATAAGGAATCACGAATACTAACTTACTTTACTCCAAAGGAAGCCAACATCCATAGAGGTACAAGTTGGGAGGTGAGTGCCAACACCCCGGCACTCCTCCTGAACACCCGTCACTCTCTCCCTATTCTATGCAGTGCTTCACCTTTGCAATGTAGCTCTAAGCTCTTGTGTGGTGGCGTGTGTGAGAGAGGAGGGAGGGGGTCCTATTTATAGTGCGGAGGTGCCTTGGGAGGGTGGAGATGATCCTAGCATCCTAGGGAATATTCTCCTCCAATTGCTCTCCTTGTGCCACCTAGCAGGATCCGAGGCCCTAAGGCAGTAACTACAGACAAAGCGGTCATAACCGCCTTTAGGAAGTCACCAGGAGCTACCATGTGCAAGCTGGCACGTGTTAGTTCTACCTTGCTAAAAAATAGAGAATTGAAAAAAAATAAAGAAGAGAGGCAAAAAGAAAAAAAAATGGAGAAAGGAAGAAGAAGACAGCAAGAGAGAGCTAGCGAGCTCCTCATGGAACAAAGGCCACATTTTGAGCGTGGCCTCAAGTTGAGGCATTATGCCTTGGTAGATACCACTTTGCTGCTCAGCTCCACCTATCCTTTGCTCTCGCACGTGCGTGCAAGCCTTAGCTTAGTCTTCATCCAGCCCCGGCTCTGCATAGCTACATTCTAGCAACTCCTGTATGCATACAAGCAAGAGGATTGCTCCTCTTCTTTCCAGACCTTTGCTGCTCCACTTTGTTTGGCACTTGCTCAGATGCACGAGAGGAGACAAACTTTATGCCTCCAATCCTACAGCATTGTGCCCACGAATCATGCCACCAAGGCCCATGGTTCCTGCACACTAGGCTCATGGGAAACCTACACATGTTGCTTACCCAAGTTGGTATGGTCTAGGGAATAAAAAGACAACCAAGGAGTAGTATTCAAAAATTCTGACACTTCTGCAAATGCTCCTTGGTTTAACAGGGTGATAGATGAATGAGGAACCAAACAGAACAAATGCAAAGCTTTGTTACATTCGTAACTCTTGCATTTCGTTCTGAGCCTTAGAAGATCTGTCAGGTAGGTATCCCAAAACCTTATGCATCCTTTCCCCATGTTTCCACCGTACTAAGTTACTAGTCATGCCCAATTTTGTCATGACAAAAAGAAAATAAAAACAAATAAAAAATAACAATAATAAAAAGATGTTCAAGCATTTCAAAACACTTCATGCGCCTTGGTTCAATAAAATTTAGACTCCCTTGTGTTTTAAACTGGCAGAGTCCTTGCTTGTTTCCACCTTTGTTCCTTTCTGTTGAATAAAATCATGTACATGAATAAGTGTGGGGGAGATCTCTCAGGCTTATCAACACACACATATTCGAGATCTCACACAAAGGTGTTATTCAGCATAGTCCGCACCAGCATGACAAGGGCTAAGGTAAGGGCACCAGGAAGAGTCAGCCAACCCCTTGGTTTGGCCAAACCACTACTCATCCGCCTTAGTCCCCTTGTCTCCCTCTCCTTCCTAAATGATGGTTTGTGCAACACAACCCTCAAACTCCCTAAATTCTTTAGTTTACACAATTTTATTTTTCTTCGTAAAAATTAAACTCAATGAATCTTTCTATCTCCTGATGTTGAACATGCCTTTCCTATGGTTGCCTTGCATATTCTTTATTCCTCCCTCATACTCCTACTACTTGTGAACAATTTATCATAGGGAAAGCATGCCATCTAAGTAGTTGATGAATGATATATGGTATGATGAAAGAAATCTCATTTCTTCTAGCAAAGTACTTGGGAATTTTATATTGAAAAAATAACAATACACTACAAGAAATCTTCTAGTCTATGACGAACCCAAAAGTATCATAAACATGTTTTTTGCATCATAAACCATGATTTATGATGCTCGAGTGATGAAGACCCTTCATCATTAGTCGAGCGTCATAAACCGTGACTAGTGACATTCCTTATTTCAGTGTGTCATTGTATCTGTGATGCCTACGAATCCATCAATAGAAATGTCATAAATTGGCACCTACTATTTTTCCACGATGGACGATATCTAATCTAGCATCCGATATGGCATGAAAATTATGATAAATTGTTTCATCATAAAAGGAATTTGGCGCATTTGTTGTTGGGTCGAGCCCAAATTTGCTCCGATAGGCCAATGTTGTTCTGATAGCCAAAAATTGATTCTGTTAGGCCCATTTGTTGTTGGGTTGAGCCCAAATTTGTTCCCACAGGCCAATGTTGTTCTGGTAGCCAAAAATTGATTCTGATAGGGCCATTTATTGTTGGGTCAATCCCAAAAGTTGTGCATATTGTTGGTAGCGCTTTTAGTGCTGATTTTTGAATGAATTACACTTTTGGCCCAATTATATGTGGGCTAACCCCACTTAAGGCAGACATGAATTTAACTAATTGTGTCTGATAAATAATTGATTTCATTTCAATTCTGATCTGGTTGGCAAAATAATAAACACACACATTATATTTATGTATACAAGAAAACAAATTGTTGTTCTCCATAAAGACAACCACTTCATCATAGATCACAAACTATTAGAAGATAACTGTCTCACAAAGAACAAAGATTAACAAAGTTGCATTCAGGTCATAAGCCCAAGAGAAAAAGTAGAGCATTGATCTTAACCTCTAGTAGAGGATAGCAGATGACAAAGAAGTGCATCAGTATCTTTTGCTACCTTCTTCAAGTTCACAGTCTTGGTTGACTACATTTTGAGAGTTGATTCTGAATCTTGTGTCTTCTTCTTCGAGGTAGCTAATTCTTGCTGGTGAGTAACAAACCGTTGTCGAAGTTGTACCCCATCCTATTTGTCAGCATGAACTTACTCCTCATCAACACTGCCGCATAAGCATTTGGTAGAGATTCTTGAGTACTCTGCTGCCACATCAAGTTCTTGTTTTGGAAGAAGCACCATTGATGTGCTTGTTTATTTGGAGAACTTCCAGCTAGTAACAGTGGATCCGAAGTCAGATTGTGATCTTGTAATTGATTTAAACTAAGGAAAGAAGAAACGTTAATAATCATCATGTGTTTAGTTTGTTACCCTGGAGCTAGACTAAAACGGAGCGACTACAGATGTTGACCTTCTAGCCGGCTAAAACAGGATACAGTCAAACTTCAGTTGATGCATTTGTTTAAGTATAAATTAGGAGCAGACAATACAAGAACATGTGGCAAAGGTTGAGATCATCCACAAACTGAAACAATTTCATATATTAAGTTCTACAAACCACAAAACAATTTTTCTTGGCACAAAAATAATTATTGGAAAAGGTGAAAGATAAAGGGGATCTCACTAACTCTACCAATAGGGTACAACATATCTATATTTCCCAATCTAACTTCAATAGTGAAAGCCAAAGAGCATGGAAAAGCAATCTAATAATTTCATCTATTAAGTTCTACAAACTAGATAAACAATTTAACTTTGCACAAAAATAATTATTGGGAGAGGTGAAAGATAAAGGGGATTTGATGGAGCAGTAATTTTACACAACTCTCACAAAAGGGTACAACAGATCCACATTCCCCAAAGCAACTACGGTATTGAAAGCCAAAGAGCATGGGAAAGCAATCTAATAATTGAATTTAGCAATACAGGGAGGAGGCACTGACCAGACGAACATAGAGAGAAGGAGGTGCCGAATGCTGCCTCGATGGAGCAACCCGGTCATGCGCTGCTTCCTTGGTCTTCTTCGCACGTACTCGAGCATGGCAGCTGCCATCATAGAAATGTGGTCACAGTTTCCACGCATGCCATGTCCCACATCTTTGATGCACAGTGCAGCTTCAACCGTTCGACGTAGTACATGTTGGCAAGTGAGAATAGGCCAGGTGTTGAAAGAGGTGTCCCATAAATCAGCCTCCACAAGGGGTGATCCTTCGCAGATGTATTTGATTAGCAGCGAGAAGCTAGCAAGGTTATTGTCTTTAATTGAAATAGTTTTTGACTTTGACTCCACTCCGCTACCATAGAGCAATGCCTCCATCACACAAGATAGTGCCACCACATCAGCCCGCCACATCAACCGACGCCCACAGGGGCTTAGGCTGCAATTGTTGTGCGTATGCTTCTGCCTACTTATGGAGGTGGAACTTCGATGCATCATCCTCCAGTACTATAACAGTGCAGGATATGTTTATGCAACTCGAAGGGTCCCACACACGCTCAATCTCATGATGCCCCACGAGACAGTTAAAGCCTTGTTGTAGCTTCCCATTCCTGAATTAAAGTTCCTCTAAACCTTGAACTCAAAACATATCATCATAATCGGTTGTGTCTCCAGCCACCGCATGGAATAAGACTGGTACCTAAATGTAAGCATTCATAGGGTTGACCCATTCAAGCGTATATTTGAGCATGTGTATTCTTAGCAATGAGACACCTACCTTTTGCTCGCTGTTGATCTGAACGAGATAATGGAAATTCGTTCCGTTCCTGCTCATGGCACGGATCATGAATACCCATAGGGTAGCAATGTGTCCTCCATTGACGGCCTCCAATCATGAATGTACTGGATTCCTTATACCGCCCATAGTTCATTTTGCTTTAGCTTCCATGCTTGAGACTAAGAAGTTGACTTGCGATGTAGGGAACATGGTAGTGTGTAATGCCATAACTGCAAGTGACAATGATCTACTCATGGATACACTGCCTCTTATAGGTGTGAGTGTGTCATTCCGAAATGGCTATTCATGAACATCTGTTACCAGTCTTGAATCAACACGTCCCTACAGTGACGGTCATGAACGCCCATTACTAGTCTTGGTTCCCACCCTTTTGGTGGCATTTGTCCTGTCATATTTTGCAAAGGCCTAGTTGCATCAGCCAGTTCACATTTCTCATGCTCCACTAGCATGTGAGAATCATCTAGTGCGAATCCACGCCCTTGGCAGACATTTTCAGCCATGCACCACAACTGAGTTGGACTAGTCATGACATCCTGCACCGAGTATCTGACAACGTAAGGACTATCTGACCTTATCAATTTGTGCAACATGACAACATTATTCTCTTTCTCTGTGGTGGAACCACCCAAATTAACCTGACTCAAATGCACTTAAGTCGCCTGACACGCGATCATGCACATTAAACAAGCCAACTTGGTCGTCCGTCGAATTTCATCCGATGAACCACTTACTCAGGATCAAGAAGCATTGCTCACACGAAGGTGAGTGGGCATAGAGATTACAACATTCCCATCACATACATAGTTCAACAATTTATTACATCAGAGTTTTCGAAATTCAGACCGAGTTTTGCAAGGTTGTAAACAACGAAGAAGTAAAATAGTTGGAAGCTAAGCAACGATACATAATACCATGGTGCAGCCGACCATGATATCAATGACCCCTATCCTTGTCGTCCGAGGAGGGATCCCACTCGACTGTCCAACATGGAGGGAGCTCGGTAGGCCAAGTGGCACTAGCAGCCAAACTATCGACATTAGCTAAAAAGTTATGCCACAAGCAAGGCTGAGCAACTAATACTCAACAAGACTGACCCGACAGGTGATAACTACCTAGACATGCAAGGCTTTTTGGCGGTCAGTTTGTTTTTGCCAAAAGCGACTAAAGTTGGTCCTTACTTCAATATTTTAGCTCAGATTCTAAGTTCATTAACAAGTCTAAATTAGCAACTTATACTAAGCCAGCATAGTTTCCAAACAATTAGAGAACAAGCATCAAGATTAATATCATCATCATGTTCCATCTTTACTTAGTGCGGAATAGCGATCAAGCAGTCCCAAACTGTGAGAGGCAGACGAATCAATTCAAGTTTATTAACCATGCATGGCGAACCTAATCCCACGACATCCGCGCACCACGAAGGGCGCTTCACATGTCAGCCGTCCCCGTCGATCCCTAGGCACGTGTCAGGTCAAAACTTCCTTTGGCATGCAATGCTCCATAGTCCCGGTCTTCGTTGTACTGTGGCCGCACTTGCACCCACATGATGCACCATAGGAGCGATGTTCCAAGGACAGTAGGAATATAAGCAACGCCCCAGTTCAATCAGGTACTAGGCTTCCCTATCCCATACTAGGTATGAGATTAGTACTTTCAAACACTTGATCATGAATACCGACACGTTTCGACCTTAGCAAGTTCATTACTAGACAGATGGGGCAACCACCACATTGTTACCATTCCCGGTCCCGTCCGTCATCCTTGTAGTTGTAGTATGAGCAAACAAACAACTCCTATAACTCACGAGTGATAGGAAATCCCTCGACTTTTACCGAGTCCTATTTAGCACAACAACTACTCGACTCTAGGAACTAGTGTTCAGATCAAAAGGGTACTAAGTTCATGCATCTAAGGTTTCAATCAATTCCTATAAACGTAAATGCACAATCATGAGGACCAACATATTGCAAAATTTTAAAATAGGGAAGCATGCACTAGGGCTTGCCTTTAGGTTCACAAAAAGTTAGTTGGTCTTCGGGGTTTGAGCTGGCTCAGGCTCAGCTTCAACATGATGTAGCTCTGTGGCGAGTTCCTCTTCCGACGTGGGCTGCAGCTCGTAGGTTCCGTCGGTGATATTTGCTTCTACATGACATGCATATGCAGATGGTTCAAATTTTCCATGCTTTCACAAGAAGGATGCAAGACATGAATTATTGTTGAAGTGTAAGTTGCATTATGACCACATGCACCTAAACAAGATTCTAAGCTTTCATTAACTTTATGAAGTAAGGTGTGTTGTGGTTTAAAACTCGGGGTCGACTTTGATGGTGCTTGTGTAAATATTTAAGGTTCTTACAACTTAGCGCTTCACAAGGAAGGTGGGGGGTCACTTAGGATTGTTCAAGGTTCATTTGGAAAGTTATTTATTTTTGAATATTTTTATGTACCTCTTCCAAAATTTGTTTCTATATCCAAACAGTAATATGTGACACTAAGAATTTAGCAGTATCTCACTCAAGTCATCAATGAGTTACTGTAAAATTTTGGGATCCATTGGATTAGTACAAAAAATAATTAAAATTATTTTATTATCCAAAGGTAGCATATACTTAACTATTTTTATCTCAAAACCTACCGTGATTCTGAGGTGAAACTTTAGCAGTGGTTTGGAAGTGTGTTACAGAGACTTTGGTAATTTTTTCATGATTTTTAGGGAAGGACAACTATTTCCCTTATTTATCTTCTATTTATCTTTCTTCAAATAGAAAGGCATGTCTCACCAAGTTACATTTAGTGTTTCATATGTTTCCTAAGAACTACTCTTCAAAACCAAGGTACTCCAGGTGGTTTCACATTTTTCTCTGCTCTGGATTAAAACTTATGCAAAAAGAAAGATTTAACCTTAGATTTCATAGATAAAGTTAAAATAGTGATTTAAATTTCTACACCAGGGTCTTAATTATTTTTCTAAGCTTCTTCTTACCGAAACAAACACTTTAGAAGAGGATTGGTCATTTTTACATTTTTCTCTGATTTACCAAGATTTAAAAGGCCTAAACAAGAAATAAAACTATAGAGCATTATTTCCAATAGTAACATGGGCAAGATTATTTTTCCATGAAACTAATTTGCTCACTGAGTCTAACAAAAGTGATTTGGCATTTTTCTGAATTTTCTACGATTTTTGGCTCACCGTCGAGCTCGCCCCTCCGGCCCTCGCTAGAGCCCCCAGACCCCTCCCCAACACCACACACGCCACACGGCAGCTTCCCGAGCCATCACTCATCTTCCTCCGCCGTCGCCACCGCTGGAGCAGAAGCTTCCCTCACCGCGCCCGCGACCTCCCCGTCGAGCGCCACCGCCGCCCCCATAGCGCAACAACCCTAAGCCTGCCGGAGTTCACCCGATTTTGGCCGGAGAACCGCTGGCGAAGCCAAGGACCCAATTTCTTAGGCCCCAAATCTTTCTAGGGTTGAAGCCGTAAGATGATAGGACTTCGTTGTGAATGTTTAAAAGTATCAAGGGCGTGGTCGTAAAACATGTTTAACCTTTTCTGTTTTAAAATAGATTAAAAAGCTTAAACTTTGAAAACATGTAGAAAAATGTTGAAAAATGGGAAAAATGTGAAACTAAAGTTTTTAGACTCCTAATGTACATGTCTAACTAGTAAAATTACTTGCTCCTGTAAAATAGGTGTTTTACATTGTTTAAGTAAATACATGAGGTTTAATGTCCTTGTCATGTGATAAATAGTTTTCATGCTTTTTAGACCCTGAAAAATTTACAGTAGCATATTTTAGTGTTGGTAACCCTTGTGTAAAATTTGTGGAACCAGATTGATGATAAAACTCTAGTTAAAAATCATTCTTCGTGTTCGGCAATTTAATAGTGTTTGGTTTTTAGTAAATTCTGTAGAAGTCAAATGCATCCCAAATGTTTACAGTAGATTACTTGAGCAAAGGGGAAGCTTGTACGAAAATTTCATAATCATATCTTAACAAATGCTTCCAGAAATATTTATTCAAGTTTTATAGCTAATTTAAATTAACTATAACAATTGCTAATTAGAAAAGGTAAAATAGTAAATGCATAATTATGTTTGTTTAAAATTCAGAAATAGGGTAAATTTCCAGATGAATGATGAGCAGCACCAAAATGACCCCACCTTTCTTTTATGAATTCTAAGTTATTAAAACCTTATATGTGTACACAATCACCATCAAATTCAAGCCTGAGTTTTAAATTGCAACACACCTTACTTTACGAAGAAAGTTCGAAATGTTGTTTGGGTGAATGTGGTTGAAATGCAATCTATACTTCTGCAATGATTCACAAAATGCAACCTGCATGTAAAACCATGTAATTGAAATCTTGCATATGCATCTCGTGTAGAAGCAAATCTCGTCAACGGTAAATACGAGCTGATCCCGGAAGCCGAGGAGGAGCCATCTGCAGAAGTGAACCAGATCGAGATTGCCCAAGAACCAAGTCAAGCTTCAAACGATCCCCAGACTAACATAATATAGGAAGGCAAGCCCCGGAGCACACCTTTGTTTCTAAAATTACGTACTACTTTTGTTACCTATGTTTGTGCATTAAGTTTGTAGGCCATGCTTCAAACCTTAGTTGCATGATCCTAGGTACCTATGTTCTGAATATTAGTATGTTAAGTTGAGTAGTTGCAATGCTAAATAGGGACTCGGTAAAAGTCGAGTGATTTCCTATCACTCGTGAGTTATAGGAGTTGCCAGTTTAATTATGTTGAAATCATAAGGTTGACCGGTGGGGCCAGGTGATATGAACCCGCTAGGGTTGATTCCCGATCTTTCGATGAGAGATGTGAGATAACTCGATTGGTGGATGGAGATGACATTCACGGCCTGACTACAGCCTTCCAAGCTGCGCCTTAGCAACCAATACACCACCTCCAATGGCTGTCGCGATCTTGTGGAGCGTGTCACCCGGCCACTAGGGCACTCGTCCTACAAGCAATCGAAGAACTAGCAAGAACAAGTATAACAAGTACTTAATTTACTAGATGAAGATGAAGGTTTCCAAGTCAATCTCAATAAGGTGGGGTTCCGAAGACAGCAAGACGGGCGGCTGATCCAGCACGCGCGCTTAGAAGCAAGTAGCGAGAGCTAAACTTGATCTAAACAAAACCCAATCTGTTCGTGGTGGCTCTAATCCTTATTAATACCTAGGAGGATAACCAGGGGGGTTTTAGGGTCGTGCTCCAACCCTAGGATATGTCCCTAATGGACCCAACTTGATACACGGTCCATTGGGCCAAAATAAGGCGACGCAGCACCTTTGGACAGAAAATCTCTCGGTAGTATTTCAATGATTGCGGCCGACTCAGAGAAGATATGGATATGATTCGAGATCCGTATGAAAATAGACTTCATAAGGATTCCAAGGAGTACCTGAACACCTAAAACAGAGTCCGGATGAGGTCGTCGCAGCCGTTGTGATGAGGACACCACGAGTACATCTACACCAGCAGCACCTCAGGCGCCTCCAGTTGCTCCTCCAGTTGGGCCAATCACTCGAGCCCGTGCGAGAGAATTAAACTTCATCATGCTGTTAAGGAACGAAGGCCCATCGGAATAAGAAGATGGCCCAACAGGGCAGCCCAGGTGGGGCGCCTAGGGTTGGGCGCCGTGACCCCTTCGGACTCCAGGGGCTGCGCCCCCTTTATTTAGTCCGAGTCCTTTTTGTTTACGACTTGAGTTTTGTTTTACATCTAGCTTTAGCTACTCTTGAACACGCGCAAATACGCGCTGTCCTTGTGATTCAGAACTCCACCTTCGAGTGATATTTAGATTGCTCGCCTCTCTTTCTTGTTCGTTCTTCGATTGCGGACAGGAATCGATCTTCGTGATCAGGCTGATCTCGCACCAGCGAGGTTGGTAACCATCGGGAGTTGGTTCAGCGATTGCATTGGCGCTTCGGGTTCGCTCGTCGTAGTCGGATCGTGAGGGTCTACTTCCACCAAGTCGAATTTATCTTCACTCACCGAAAGATCGGGCACTCCGACTCTATCAAGTGGTATCAGCTTTCCAGGTTGATCGGTGAGTTTTACCGAGTGTTTTTCCCTTCCTACAGTCCACAAAAACCAAAACAAATTTTTTTCAGGTTAGATCCTTTGTCCCAGCAACCGTTTAGCCTCGCACATTCTTTCAATAAGTGTCTTTGTTGAATTTGTGTGCCTACTCGTTCAATTGTTGCTGGTTACTTGTGTTTAATCTGTTGTTTCTCGTTTTTTCATCTAACCCTAGTTTTCGCCGCCGCCGCCTTTCCGCTGCTCGCCAACCCTACCAGCCGCGCCCACCGCACCTCCCTGCGACAACCGCGCCGCGCCATCCCACTACTCCGATCGCCCCTCCCCTGTCAAAAAAAAAAAAGATCGAAAGCAATCAGAAAAAAAAAAGGAAAGTGCAAAAAAAAAAAAGGAAAGAAGCAAAAAAAAAAAAAAAGACGAAGAAGAATCCAACAGGGAGAAGGAAGGTGATTCGGATTTGTTTCGGTGGAAACTCTTTTTGCGCGCGCCGTGACTCCCCCTGGGTCACGACTCTCTGGGGTAAATTCCCCCCCCCCCCACGCATTCCGTGCCAGCCTTTCATATCCGTATCTCTCTTTCTTGGTCCTTTATTATTCTGAGGTCCGCCTTACTCTAGAGAGAGAGAGAGAGAGAGAGTATCTTTTTTTTACCGGAATACCCCTGTACTTTCGGAAAAAGTGTGTGCCGCATTTTGATATTTGAGATCCTCTGTGTTCATATTATCAGTTTTGGGGCACCCTCTGTGAAAAAAAAAAAAAAAAAAAACAGAAATAAAAAAAAAAAAAAGAGGTGCGCCCTCTCCACCTTGCCTCTGTTCTTTCGATTTTTCCTTGTTACCAGCAACTCTTGTTACGTGTTTGGCACTATCTTTCAACTTTGCATTATTGTTTGATTGTGCTAATCCTTCATTTGAGTGCAGCCTTCCCAGAACTCCACATAGTTCTACGACGAGCATATTTTGTTTCTCCAGGCAATCGCTCCTCCAATCTTTCGTGAGTTCCACCGGTTGGTTGCAGTTCGCCCCTGTGTGCGTGGTAAGAACGGATAAGAATTTGATAACAGCACTAGTGTGAGCGCCTTGTGAGCTGTTACACCCCTATTTTGTCGTTGCTTTTGTTCTTGTCTTTGCGCTAACCATGGCAGATGATGTCGACGCGGGGGCTAACCAGCTGCAGGGCATACGAGCGCAAGTTGAAGGGCTTGTTACCGACATTCAGACGATTCATGAACGGCTGGACTCGACGATCTCCTCGACGACCGAGCGGTGTGATCAGCTCGACCTTGCACAGACGGCCGCTAAGGCCACACTCGATTCAGTTGTGGCAAGACTCGATGCATTGCACACAACAGTCGCAGAGTTGCAGCAGGGTTATGGTGGTGACTCGGACCAGGATGATGGCGACCGCCGAGGCCGTGCCCGCCGCGTGCCACGCCGTCCCGGTGGTAATGATTCCTTTTCCAAGATTAAATTTAAAATTCCACCTTTTAATGGCAAATATGATCCTGCTGCCTATCTTGATTGGGAATTAGAAGTTGAACAGAAATTTTCATGCCATGATATTCTTGCTAATTCTCAAGTTAAAGCTGCTATTAGTGAATTTACTGATTTTGCTTTAATTTGGTGGCGTGAATATAAACACAAACATCCCAATACCATTCCAACCACTTGGGAGCAATTAAAAACTGCTATGCGCCACAGATTTGTGCCTTCTTATTATGCTCGCGATTTGCTTAATAAAATGCAACGTTTTCAGCAAGGTTCCAAATCTGTTGAGGAATATTTCCAGGAATTACAAATAGGAATGATTCGTTGTGGGTTATTGGAGGAAACCGACGCTGCTATGGCCCGTTTTCGTGGTGGTTTGAACCGCGAAATTCAGGATATACTTGATTATAAGGACTACACAGATATGACAACATTATTTGAATATGCTTGCAAAGCTGAACGTGAAGTGCAGGGACGCCGCTCGAAGACATATTCTAACTCTTTTGCAGGAAGACGCTCGCCATCCAACTCCGCACCCGCTCTCCCTGCGCCACCCACGCCCACCACTACACCGCGCGAGCGAACGGCAAAACCTGCAAGCGCTGCCCCTTCCACAGGCGCCGCCCCTCCCACAGGCCGTACACGGGATATTCAGTGTCATCGTTGCAAAGGATTCGGCCATGTGATTCGGGACTGTCCGAACAAGCGCACTTTGCTTCTTCGTGACGATGGTGAGTACTCTTCCGCTAGTGATTCTGAAGATATTCGACATGCGATGCTTGCCACTGACCATGCAGCTATGGAGGTACATGTCAACCCGGGCGACGCCGATAGGTATGAAAGTCTTGTTGTGCAGCGTGTTCTTAGTACACAGGTCGCCCCATCCGAGAAGAATCAGCGACACACTCTTTTCCATACCAAGGGCGTTGTGCAGGAGCGGTCGATTCGCATCATCATCGACAGCGGCAGCTGCAACAATTTGGCGAGTACCACGCTGGTTGAAAAGTTGTCTTTACCCACTCGTAAGCATCCACATCCATATCACATTCAATGGCTTAATGATGGTGGGAAAATTAGAATTACTCGCTCAGTCCGTGTTCCTTTCTCCATGGGTGCTTATTCTGATTTTGTCGATTGTGATGTTATTCCCATGGAAGCATGCTCTCTGTTACTTGGGCGACCTTGGCAATATGATACTGATAGCTTGCATCATGGTCGTTCAAACCACTATTCTTTCATGTTTAAGGGTCAGAAAATAATTATACATCCAATGACACCTGAACAAATTCTTAAAGATGATCTTGCTAGAGCTGCTAAAACTGCTAAACAACTTGAACCATCGACATCTCTTAATTCTGAAATCAAGTTGAATGCTCCTGTTTTGCTTGCCACACGTGCTGATTTTGATGAGTTACGCGATGCTCCTTTGCCATGCTATGCCCTTATATGCTCTAGTGTGCTCGTTTCACTTGATGATGCACCATCTTTGGATATTCCCCCTGCGGTTGCTAACATTTTGCAGGAGTACGCTGATGTCTTTCCAAAAGATTTGCCACCGGGACTTCCACCACTTCGTGGCATTGAGCACCAGATCGACCTCATTCCCGGCGCACAGCTTCCGAACCGCGCACCGTACCGTACAAATCCGGATGAGACGAAGGAAATCCAGCGCCAGGTACAGGCATTGCTTGACAAGGGTTATATTCGTGAGTCTCTTAGCCCTTGCTCCGTTCCTGTGTTACTTGTTCCAAAGAAAGATGGCTCATGGCGTATGTGTGTAGACTGTCGTGCTATTAATAACATTACCATTCGCTACCGATACCCTATACCACGCCTTGATGATATGCTAGATGAGCTTAGTGGTGCCATTATTTTCACTAAGATTGATTTGCGTAGTGGCTACCATCAGATTCGCATGAAATTAGGTGATGAATGGAAAACGGCTTTTAAAACGAAATTTGGGTTATACGAATGGTTGGTTATGCCGTTTGGTTTGACAAATGCTCCCAGCACATTTATGCGTTTGATGAATGAAGTTCTAAGGCCCTTCATAGGATTGTTTGTAGTTGTCTATTTTGATGATATCCTCATTTACAGCAAGTCTATGGAAGAGCATTTAGAACATTTGCGTGCTGTTTTTGATGCATTGCGTGCGGCCCATTTATTTGCTAACCTCGAAAAATGCATGTTTTGCACACAACGTGTCTCGTTTCTTGGCTATGTTGTTACTCCACAGGGCATTGAGGTGGATAGCAGCAAGATTGATGCCATTCGGGAGTGGCCTACACCGACAACGGTTACACAAATTCGAAGCTTTCTTGGCCTTGCAGGTTTCTACCGTCGGTTTGTTCGTGATTTTAGCTCCATTGCAGCGCCTCTACATGAGCTTACAAAGAAGGATGTTCCCTTTGCTTGGAGTGATTCACAAGAGGTTGCGTTCAGCACCTTGAAAGATAAGTTAACCAATGCTCCTCTCTTGCAGTTGCCTGATTTTACTAAAGTGTTTGAGCTTGAATGCGATGCTAGCGGTATTGGGCTAGGTGCTGTTTTATTACAAGAAGGAAAACCGGTTGCTTACTTTAGCGAAAAATTAAGTGGTGCTAGCTTGAATTATTCTACTTATGATAAGGAGCTTTATGCTTTAGTGCGCACTTTGCATACTTGGCAGCACTACCTTTGGCATCGTGAGTTTATAATTCATTCTGATCATGAGGCTTTAAAACATATTCGTACCCAAACAAACCTGAACCGTCGTCATGCTAAATGGGTAGAATTCATTGAGTCTTTCCCTTACATTATTAAACACAAGAGCGGGAAGGAAAATGTCATTGCTGATGCTTTGTCTCGTCGCTATACCATGCTGTCACAGTTAGATTTTAAAATCTTTGGCTTGCAAACTGTGAAGGATCAATATGTGCATGATGCTGATTTTAAAGATGCTTTCGGCCACTGTATTCATGGCAAACCATGGGGCAAATTTCACATACAGGACGGGTTCCTGTTTCGCGCTAACAAGCTGTGTGTTCCAGCTAGCTCGGTTCGTCGTTTGTTGTTACAGGAAGCGCATGGAGGCGGTCTCATGGGGCACTTTGGCGTCTACAAGACGCATGAAGTGCTGGCTGCCCACTTCTTTTGGCCCCGGATGCGCGCTGATGTTGAGCGCCTTGTTGCCCGCTGCCCTACTTGCCAGAAAGCTAAGTCACGATTAAACAACCATGGTTTGTACATGCCTTTGCCTGTTCCTACTTCCCCTTGGCTTGATATTTCTATGGACTTTGTTTTGGGATTGCCTAGAACTAAGAAGGGGAGGGACAGTATTTTTGTGGTTGTTGATCGTTTCTCCAAAATGGCTCATTTTATACCTTGTCATAAGACTGATGATGCTAGCAATGTTGCTGAATTGTTCTTTCGCGAGATTATTCGTTTGCATGGTATTCCAAATACAATAGTCTCTGATCGTGATGCTAAGTTTCTCAGTCATTTTTGGAGATCACTATGGAATAAAATGGGAACTAAATTGCTGTTTAGCACCACTTGTCACCCTCAGACTGATGGACAAACTGAGGTGGTTAATCGAACCTTGTCCACTATGCTTAGGGCTGTTTTAGATAAACACTTGAAACGTTGGGAAGATTGCTTGCCTCATGTTGAGTTTGCTTATAATCATGCAACGCATTCTTCTACAAAGATGTGTCCTTTTCAAGTTGTTTATGGTTATATTCCTCGGGCGCCTATTGATTTGTTTGCACTTGATGCCGAGGACACCCCACACATAGATGCCGCTGCACATGTTGATCAAATGATTAGCTTGCATGAGCAAACTCAACAAAACATTGCTGCTGCTAATGCTAAATATCAGGTTGCGGGTAGTAAAGGGAGAAAACATGTTACTTTTGCACCGGGTGATCTGGTTTGGTTGCATTTGAGGAAGGACCGTTTTCCTACCTTACGTCGTTCTAAATTGATGCCACGTGCGGCTGGTCCTTTTAAAGTGCTAACCAAGATTAATGATAATGCTTATATCCTTGACCTGCCTGCGGAGTTTGGTGTTTCCACGAGTTTTAATGTTGCAGATTTGAAACCGTATGTGGGCGAAGATGAGGAGTTGCCGTCGAGGACGACTTCAGTTCAAGAAGGGGAGGATGATGAGGACACCACGAGTACATCTACACCAGCAGCACCTCAGGCGCCTCCAGTTGCTCCTCCAGTTGGGCCAATCACTCGAGCCCGTGCGAGAGAATTAAACTTCATCATGCTGTTAAGGAACGAAGGCCCATCGGAATAAGAAGATGGCCCAACAGGGCAGCCCAGGTGGGGCGCCTAGGGTTGGGCGCCGTGACCCCTTCGGACTCCAGGGGCTGCGCCCCCTTTATTTAGTCCGAGTCCTTTTTGTTTACGACTTGAGTTTTGTTTTACATCTAGCTTTAGCTACTCTTGAACACGCGCAAATACGCGCTGTCCTTGTGATTCAGAACTCCACCTTCGAGTGATATTTAGATTGCTCGCCTCTCTTTCTTGTTCGTTCTTCGATTGCGGACAGGAATCGATCTTCGTGATCAGGCTGATCTCGCACCAGCGAGGTTGGTAACCATCGGGAGTTGGTTCAGCGATTGCATTGGCGCTTCGGGTTCGCTCGTCGTAGTCGGATCGTGAGGGTCTACTTCCACCAAGTCGAATTTATCTTCACTCACCGAAAGATCGGGCACTCCGACTCTATCACGTTGGAAGTTGACACAGAGCTGCAGTCCGAATCCAGCCCCAAAACGTATTGGATTGGAACTCTTTCTTTCCTTGGGTCAAAAGTGACGTGGTGGCCTGGTGGAGGACGTTGGTAATACTTGGAATTGGCCCTGAATCTACTTCTTTGGTCCTCCATGCTTGCCATGTGTGTTTAACACTATTTTTGATCCATGTATGTATTTCTGAAATTGACAACGAATACACATCACGGTGCAGCATCAATTCATCAAATATAAGGATCACGGGATTACCACTCGACGCACTACTGGTGTGAAAGATGTAGATTTGCGTCGATGCAGCGAAGTCGATCAACGTAGTCGTACGTAGTCGATCATGTCAACGTCCAGCAGCTCGTCCACGTGCAGCAAGATCGCCCTCGTGCCGCGGCTCGTCGTCGGCTCGTCGTGGCTCGTCGGCGGCTCGTCCAAGTGCTGCAGGCGCAACACCTCCAAGGTATCCACACATGCATGGAGAAAGCGTCGCAAGCCGGACTGCTAGATCCGCAAGTTGCAACAGGCGAGGGCGTGAGAGGCGCGGCAGATGTGTTTCGCCAAAAGGTGTAAACCCTAGGGCGCCCCCACCCCTCTATTTATAGAGGTTCCTGATGGGCCTCTGGGTCCGAGGCCCATTAGTACTTCTAAACCTAATCCAACTCGGATCACATCCGAATTGGGCTTCCAGCCCCTTAAGTGTGTGACCCTATGGGTTCGGATACATATAGACATGGCCCGAGTACTCCTACTCGGCCCAATAGTCGGTAGCGGCCTCTAGCAAGACATGCCAACTCCTATATGCACACGAAGATCATATCAGACGAACCATCACAATATTATATACATGCTATTCCCTTTGCCTCACGATATTTGGTCTAGCTTCAAGCCGACCGCTCTTTCTCGATCCTGTGATTCGGAATCCCTTTGTAGGTTAACTCTTAACCGTACGTAGCATGGCCATGCATTTTTCGGATCCGATCACTCGAGGGGCCCAGAGATGTCACTCTCAATCAGAGAGGGGCAAATCCCATCTTGATTGACCATGTCTCATAGCATGCTTCTTGACAAAACCCGAAAGCTACCTTTATAACTACCATGTTACGGCGTAGCGTTTGATAGACCCTAAGTAAGTCGATCCACATCTTGAATACATGCGACAATCTCAGGTCTAAGGACAAAGCGTATATGTTGTGTATTGAGAGAACTACTTCTCGTGTTGGGTCAGTCCTAGCACATGTCTACATGTGCTCATATTATTAGTTCAACATCTCCATGTCCATGACTTGTGAAACATAGTCATCAACTAATACATGTGCTAGTCTAATATTCATGTGTGTCCTCACATGAACTCCGACTAGGGTCAACTTTAGAATAACCATACAAGTAAAGAGTTTCACACACAATTCACATAATTGCAAATCAATTCAAGTAGCCTTTAAAGGATATTCAAGGAACACAATACAAATCATGGATACAAATGGAATATCATCATCTCTATGATTGCCTCTAGGGCATACCTCCAACACCTTGACCATATGAAGACTATCCCTTTGTGCGAAGATGTTCCAGACAAAACAGTAATTGTGGGGAAAGAAATGGAAGATGAAGAAGAGAAACAACTCTTAGAATTTTTTGAGAAACAATCAGGACATATTTGCTTGGTCCTCCAGTGACCTGAAGGGAGTTGACAGGAGTCTAATTGAGCACCAACTGAACACAGATTTGAAGGTCAAGCCTCAAATTCAAAGACAAAGACCAATGTCTGAGGACCGATGAAGGGCTGCAGAAGCGGAGGTCCAAAAATTCTTAGATGCGTGCATAATAAGAGAAGTGCAATACCCAATCTAGGTTGCAAATGTAGTCATGGTGCCGAAGAAGAACAGCAAGATGAGAATGTGTATCGACTTCATCGAGCTCAACAAAGCTTGCCTAAAGGATCCTTATCCATTGCCAAGAATTGACATACTAATTGATCAAGTAGCAGGCTGTGAAATGTTGAGTCTGCTGGATTGTTTCTTAGGATATCATTAGGTGTGGATGCAGCGATCACACGAAGGGAAAATTGGTTTCACTACACCCTTTGGAATTTCTACTTTGTACGGATGCCCGAGGGGCTCAGGAACGCAGGGCCAACTTTCAACACAATGATGAAAATTATCCTCGGAACACGATTGAATAGGAACGCTTCAGCATATGTAGATGACGTGGTAATCATGAGCCTCAAGGACATCAACCATATTGCTAACCTTCGGGAGACATTCTCCAACATGAGGAAGTATGGGTCAAAACTCAACTCAGAGAAATGCATCTTCAGAGTTCAGAAGGGAAAACTGCTGGGGTGTATGGTCTCCAAGTGAGGCATCCAGGCTAACCTAGGAAAAATCAAAGCAATATGCATAATGCACCCTCCGAGGTCAAGGAAACAAGTCTAGAAATTGGCAGGCCGAATAGCATCGCTTAATAGATTCATCTCAAAAGTAGCAAAAGGAAGCTTATTGTTTTTTAGGGTCCTCGGAACAAAGAATAGTTTTAAGTGGGGTTCAGAGTAGCAATAAGAACTAAGAGATTATCTGGAGAAGCTTGCCATCATGACAAGCCCTCTCCGAAGTTGGAATCGTTATTATACATTGCAGCAACTAATACAGCTCCCAGTGCAGTGTTAGTAGAAAAACGAAGGGTAGAGGACAAGCCAACGTAGTTGCCTATCGATTATGTCTCTGAAGCCCTGAGTGGCTCAAAGCAGTTTTACACTGAAATGGAGAAAATGGCCTACACGGTGGTTATGGTTAAGCGTAAGCTTCAGCACTATTTTCAGAGTCACAACATAACAGTGCCAACCTCGTACACTCTTCGGGACATGTTTGAGAACAAAGAGTCAATAGGAAGAAGGGGGAAGTGGGCGCAGAGCTAGCAGAACATGTCATCAACTTTGTTCCAAGGAGTGCCAAAAAATTGCAAGTATTGGCAGACTTCGTCGCAGACTAGACGCCAACATCGTCACAGAGCAAAGGCATAGTCACCGAACCAGTGTGGGAGGTCCGGTGCGATGGAGCCTATTGTCATGCTGGAATCGTGGCTTCGACAGTTTTGAAGTCACCATCGGGCATCAAGCTAAGATATGCATTGAGATTGAATTATGACAATTGCACCAACAATGAAGTAGAATACGAAGGGTTGTTGTTAGCCCTTCGGAAGGCAAGGGCAGTAGGCGCACGAAGGGTTGTGATCCTAATAGACTCAGAGTTGATATCATG
The DNA here is from genome assembly GCF_005286985.2 of Setaria viridis. Lineage (NCBI taxonomy): Eukaryota > Viridiplantae > Streptophyta > Magnoliopsida > Poales > Poaceae > Setaria > Setaria viridis. The sequence continues at coordinate 29,500,972 of NC_048265.2, read as the reverse complement.
TCATGTGGACAAGTATTACAAAGCAAAAAACCCAGATATGGCACAATATCTCAAAGTTGTCCGAAGCATGGAAAAATACTTCCTCGTGTTCATAGTGAGGAGTTTGCCGAGGGGCTATAACAAAGAGGCTGACATGCTCCAGAAGTACTTCATCTGAGAATCAACGAAGAGTAGTGGTAGTATCTTAGGAGTTTTATTTCTCTTAGTTTCTTTTTCCTTACAATTTATGCTCCTCTTCCTTATGTAATTCCGAGGGGGTGTGAGGCTTTTAATGAGACAGACACCCATGTAAACCCCTTGTGAGATATAAACAAGGTACCCCCAAAACCAAGGTGAACACCATCGAAGCAATCAACCCCTTCATGAGATGAAGCAACATTGTCATCGGTGCAGAGGTCGACCACGACCAATCTAAATAAAAGATAATCCTCCCTACACGCGAAGGGTTGCAATGGGACATCTTTTACTTAGTCGCAAACTTGAAAGAGAACAGAAATGCTGAAGGCCTAGAAAATGGCATCAATGTACTCGCGCGAAGCAAGCCAAGATACCCGATGGGCCTAGAGAAAGGCCTCGGTAAAAGAATAAAAGCCAAAAGGGCTACGAAAGCATTTGTTTCATGCTCACTCCTTTGCACCAAACACCTGAGGGGGGGGGGAGTTCCGAAGTATAAAACGAAGGTCTTTGATGCAAATGCACCTCGCATAAAACAATAATAATAAAGAAATAGATGAAGAACAGGATAACAAATTGCATCACTCACAAAGAAATACATCATCTTTAGTTACATCAACTCAATCCTCATTCATTACAAGTTTGCAGGCCTTAGCCAATACTCGGAGAACAGCAATGTCAACAATATCTTCGGCCATAACTCAGAACTCTTCATTCGAAGGCATGTGCCCTGCATCCGAAGGGGAAAAAAGGGGGCATCAGAGTTTTATTCAAATGAAGCGTTGGCTGAGTTCTCCACTAGTATGTTATCTACATCATCCAGAGATGCAGGCTTTTTATAGATATACTCAAGGGGACCAATCACACCCTCATCCAAGGGCTCAGGTTTCGAATCCAGCAACTCAGCATTGGTAGTGCTAAAGGGATCTGAGGCTATGCTCTCTATGCGCCGCATGGCATGTGTCGTGGAACGAAAACGATGGGTATTAGAATGCCTAAAGCCACGTTAGGGTACACAACATGGACAATGGGGCTTCACAGACTTTGGGGCATCTTGGACATCGCGTGATGAAGGCCTAGTAGCCATAGCTGCATCAGTGGATGGGGCCTCAGGCAGTGCAATTAGCTTTTTAGGTTCGCAAAGTGGTTGAATCCAATCATCTCCAAGTCCTTGGATGAAGAGGTTCCAGCAGGCTCAGCACGTTTTGCAAGGAGACGGGCAGAAAGATCTTCTTGGAGACAAGGCCCCAGCTACACAAACATGAAATATAAGAATATAAGAATAACAAGGATAACAAATAAATCTAGTTACTAACATGATGAAGCAAACCTGATGAGAAAGATGCTCAATTTCTTCACGAGTTAGCTGACCACCCCTCGTCTTGAAGAATTTCATCATGAAGTTCTTCGAGATATTTTTTGGAAAAATGGGCATGTGCTCGGGAGAAAGCTCCATGTCTGAGGGCCAGATATGGGATGCTTTGCCTAGAAGACGGAGATCATTCTTGCTCAGCGACATTTCTGACAAAGGGGCATCTGCAGGGAACAAGAAACACATAGAATGTGCATGGGGTCAGACACCTACTGTAGCAGTGAGCTCTCCGTACATCTTCCTAGTCTTGCACAACAATTGAGCACAGATGCTAACCCTATCACAAAATTGAAGAATGGTGCAAGATCCAACGCTGAACGAGGAGGGAGTCAAATTAATGAATTCAAGGGCGCGAATGATGTCGTTGCATAGACCCTTGGCACCCTTGATGTGACAAGCGCGATACTTAGAGAAATCCTTTTGCGATTTCTCAAGGTCACTATTTCTATCCGATAGATCTTTCATCGGTGCCTCAATGTTCTTCTTCATGGCATCATAAGACGAAAGGGAACGGCTATGCTCCTCGCCCAGGGTTTTCATCCCATCTTGAGCTTTGGCAACTTTTTTATCAGCTTTAACTTTACCACTAGATAGCTGCTCATTTTCCAATTCAGGGTTTTCTCTGAAGCCAACTGGGATTCCAATTCAGCAACGTGATCTTGGAGCGCAGCAACCTTAGCAGACAAAGTTGCATCTTCCTTTTCCTTGGATTTCTTGCGAGAGACATATCGAGCAGCAATAAATGTCTTAAGAGCAAGATCCCTGCAAGCCTCCACCATCGTCTCCAAATCAAGATTGCCAAACCTATCTTCTTCATGAGGAAAGCAAAAACTATCACCAGCTTCAGAAAGAAATTTCCTCTCATGTCTGCTGCTCCGAAGAGACAAAAAGTCAATGATCTGGCCACCAATAAGTTTAGCATCATTCGGAGCATTGATACAAAGGGCAGCCTCTTTCGGGTCTTCTGGGTTGACGAAGACGCCACTGCTTTCAGGGTCCTCTTCATGTTTAGAATCATGACTACCAGAAGTAGCAACCGATGGAGTAGCAGAATGCCGAGTCCTAGAAGAAGTTGACGAAGTAGACGACTCCGAAGAAGTAGCAGTTTCCTTCTCTTTGACACGAGGGCTAAGATCAACAGACTTAGGGGGAACTCATTCGGCTGTAGAGGAGTCAATATTCACTTCTTCTTCCTCATCGCTCTCTGGCTAAAGGGAGCTCAATGGAACAAGGAGAGACTCTATAGGAGAGGGTGCCCTAGCATCAGCCGATGGAGTTGGCAGAAGAACTTGACAAAGGGGCTGGGAAAGAATAGTGCCATCGCTAGGATGAGGAGGACTCGAATGCCCAGCTTCTTCACCGCCACCACTCCCCTCGAGCATGGGTTCATTAGTACGAGATTTCTTCAGCACATGAGACTATTTTGAGCTGGGGTGGCGACCCTTCTTCGTACGCTCAAGGTGCTTCGTAATCCCGGGTTTCTCTTGGACCACGGGCAGGGTGGGTTTTGAATCCTCAGCACCTTTAGTTGCTGCAAGCTTAGCTATCTTCTTCTGAGCTTTTTTCTCCAAATACAAAATATTCTTCTTCATCGCCTCGTGGATAGGAGCATCAATCTTAAAGAAAGAAAAAATATGGTTCCCCCGGGATCCACCAAGTTTTTTCTGCACCTCGTCACATTCCAAAGGGGACTCTACCCTAAGAATAAAATTGCCTCAATCCTCAGCCTTGATAACATTTACCTCTACAAGAGAATGAAGAAGGAATAGATAAGCAAGAAAACCTGATGAATGGAATTAAGGCAGGATTGAAGCAAAAACGAAGAAACTCACTGTCTTGGGTGAATCTGAAAAACTTGGTTCAGTCAGAACAAGGGATGGGGCCATCGTCTTCGACTCAATCAGAGTCAGGGATCTCCCATGCACCTCGGACAGGCCACATGCCAACCATATAATACTCCTCAACAATGTCACGAATGCTATACTTTTGAGCAAATAGACGAAGCATAGAGATAAACTCATCAGCTTCGGAGCACGGAGGAACATCGACTTTGTACTCCTTGTGCAAGGTAGGAATTTTCTTGGTAACAAGACGATGAGGCTCACCATTATCTTGTGCTCCACTTCGTGATATAGCCAGTGCTAGTGCCAATGATTAGGCCACTTGTTATGATAGGCAGCTACATGGGACACTACGCAAATGCGATAGACGAAGTTGAGACATCCAAATTGAGGCTCCTTTTCAATAACAACACCACCTTCGTCCTCTAAAGGATACTTGGGTTGGTAGTGGACCTTGTGGACAGTAGCAAACGTAACTACCGAAGACTTGATCTTGGTAGTCCTACATATCCAGATATAGGTTGATAGATGAACAAGTCCGTTCAGTGTCGATTGATGGAGATAGATATTGGATAGACAATGTATATCCATGACAACAGGGTCCAATTTGAAGCAGAGGCCAGCAAAAAAAGAGATCCTAAAAAATGACAACCTCATTGTCCTCGGGTTTAGGGATAACCTCGAAAACCGAAGCCCTGGAAGAAATGACCATCCTCTTATCTTTCAGCAGGACAATGCTTTTGGGTTTCATGTTGCTCCGACTGAAGATGATGGTCTTAGGTATTACATTGTGTTCTTCTTTATCACAGACGAGCACTTCCATTTCGGACAATGAACGAAGAACTATAAGAAGCACTAGACAAAGCTGCCAAGAAACACTGAATGAAGAACTATATAAATTACCAGGACAATGAACGAAAGGAGTGTCGGAGCTCCAGCTATGAAAGCGATAGCAGTAACAGTAAAAAGCCGAGGGCCCACAAGGGGGTATTTATATTCTAAGCAGAAGAGAAACAGTAAGAAAGGCAGAAAGACGTAAAAACCATTGAACAAAATATAAACGAATGCTTTCAAAAAGTTAAAAAATAATTAAACAAGGGCAATAAAGGCAAATCCCGCATGGGCTAACCTTGCGGAGCTCCGAAGGATGGTTACACCATGATTTTTATGATCGTAATTTTGGCCCATCAAGGGAAGAGATGGCCCTTGCTCACGAGGAGCTGCTATTGGGGAAAAGACATTCGGAATTCCCTTCAGAGCAAGAAGTCCCTTAGGAATGAATCTTAGCAGCTTGTTTTGCATTGTGGCAAATTCTAGGTGTAGGGAAGAAGAAGGTGTTTACGAAGGTCTCTTAGGGGTACGAGGGGTCCTTCAGTAAGGGGCTTGTCCATCTTGTAAATGCCTTAGCCTATCCCTGAAAGGAAGAATAGGGACACCTGATGAAGGGCACCTCGACCTCCGAAGCAAAGCACGCGCTGAGGACTACGCTGTCTGGCACTTGGATTGACGAGGCCGTACGAGGGGCCAGTTGGAGGAGTCCGTACGAAGGCCGTATTTCCCGTTGTACCCTGGAATATTCTTGGAATCTAGCTATTGGGTAACGGTAAAGTGTAATTGAACTTTGTGGTGGTTGATCTCCCTATAAATAGTGGAGCCAATGTAACTGATGTGTCAGCTGGTCCAAAGTTAATGCAAGTTATTCGCATTTACTATTTTGCATTTATTGTTCAACGTCTTTAATTTCGGTCCGTAGGCAGGAAGTTAGGATAGACACTTGCTAAGACCCTTCATTAGAAGAAGTATATTCCTTTGACGAAAGGGAGCTCATTAGCTGTTGGGACGTAGTTCAATTCGGGGCTATCCTACACCAACAATTGGAGCTGTCGGAATTCAGTTGAGGTAGAAAATGGGTAGTTAGTATCTCGACTACAAATTGATATATTCCTATGCTGACTGGAAAATGAAATGGTGCTATATTGGCAACCATGACGCAAAGATGTGAAAGTAGACAAGACATTCCTGTATAGAACAACCGCGAGGTTGGTGAGCCAAATAACGTAGAGTGTCTCCAGGTCCATGAGTTTATGAATAGAATAGCTGAAATCAAGCAGCATGGCCTGACTGGAGTTGGAGTGGCCTTCAACTAGATGAAATGCCAGATCCAGCCATTGCAACAAAGGAGCCACTACGGATATGAATACAATAGCCGTGATGATCCATCAAGATTCTCTCCCGACGACATCAGCACTGATCAAATCATGGTTAGGCTGGGCCGGAGTTCAAGAATGCTAAGAGGATTCCCACAATTGTGCAAGAATTTAGTGCTACACACCCACCTAAACCTGTAAGTGCTCGTGACCACAGCCCCCGAGTACTTATTTTAGCGTGCTCTCCTACTAACTTATTGTTGCTTGTAGGAAGATATTGATTTGTACTTCTCTCCGGCTGCCCTGCCTGAGCTTGAGGGCACTTCTGCCGCTACTCCACGCATGATTACATTGGAGGATGTCAGGATGCTGATGATGAGGAGGAAGAACAAGTAGCTCCAGCGGTACCAGCTTTGGTGCCGTGGAGCAGTTTGAAGCTAGGGCCCGGCCATCTGATAAGGTTGGACCCTCCTCCGGAGCTAGCAAGCGCTCTGCGATAGAGGCTTTTGGAGACTCAATATTGATGCCACCGAAGACGAAGCGTTCCGCTATTGGAAAGTGGCTGGTGAAGAAGCTGTTTGTTTCTACCGAGGATGTCCCACCTAAGGTACCCAAGCTTCTCTTCAGTACTATCATCTTCATCTCCTCTGTTTAGCAATCATCATCTTGGAACCACCTTCTCTTCATTGATTTTTCCCATTATCCAAAATAGAACATATACCAAACTATAGATCTATGAAATGTGTATGAAATCACCTTTCCTACGATTGTTCATTCATAAAAAATAGAGTTCAAATGAGAGAGTTATGCCCATTTTATATCAGCAATGCGTGATGTCTAGAACTTATTTTAGGACGTGCGACGTTTGTTGGTGTTTTGTACTTGGCAACCTACCAAGGGGTATCTCGAGGTAGTAGATTGGTTGGTGGGGAATCGTTAAACCTGAAACTCGAAGGTAAATTTGAGGACACAAGACATGGATTTATACAGGTTCGGGCCGCCATAGTAGCGTAACACCCTACGTCCTATTTTGGGTGTTGTACATTGCGCCCTGTGCTTGGGTGTTGTGTAGCCTGATTGTTGGCTATTGATGATTGTTCTGAGCTACCAATCTAGGTACCCCTGCCCTCTTTATATACTCCAGGGGATAGGATTACTAGTCGGTTACAAGGAGGAGTTCTAGTAGGATACCATGGTATGAGTCCTAGTAGAATTATAGAGGAATCCTAGTAGGAGTCCATCTTATTCTTTCCTTGCGGGTATTGGGGATCTATCCCCGAGAAGCCCTCGAGCACTTCATAGTCGAATGCAATAGCCTTGAGTACTTTTCAGATCCTCGCGCGAGTAGTTTTGTTGCTCTTCGAGTACTTTGTCTAGCTGAATCTTCAAAGTTCCTCAAAGCTTCCATGAGGCTCTGGTGTGCTCAAGCCCTTGATCTTGTTGATTTTGTAATATTCATCTTTGTAATGTGATATGGAGGGCAGCGGAAGTCTCACTCCATATGGAGTAGCCCCTGAGGCTTAGGTTGAATCGAAGAATCAGGCTGAGGGTCAATAAAATCTTGAATCTTCTTCTTTCATCTAGAAAAAAAAATCAACTGTTGGGTGTAGCTTATCAGCCCCCGAGCCTTGGAATGATTAATTAATCAATCCAAGGGTCTTTAG